>NC_053149.1:10683695-10986725 GCF_016808335.1 Panicum virgatum | reverse complement strand
GCAGCGCCCCCCCAGCAACACGGAACCCTAACCCGGAACCCTAACCTCGCCGGAGTTGGAGAAAAAGGTGTAGATTTGGAAGAAAAAAATTCGAGTGAGAAGAGCCTCCAAATCACTCGAGTAAGATTTAGCTTTTCCAAGCACTCATTTTTAATCGAAAACAAAGATAATAAAATATCTATGTTTTTGTTGCCAGTTGTTCTTCTCTCCGCTTTACCGATAAATAAAGAAAACTATGATAGGCAGCACGCCGGCCCGTGAGATTGTTGTACGAGATTTGTGAGATTGTTGTTTGGCTTTCTAGGAGCATAGGTTTTATCATGGATTTTGGTCCTTTTGTGTTGTGTGTTTAGCCTCTTTTATGTAATATCAATTTGTATGAACTCGCTTGCTTCCTTCTTCTTATATGAATGAGCAGAGCTCCTGCCGTATTTTTTAAAAAAAGTTTTATCATGGATTTAGATATATATTATGTTTAGGTGCATAGTCAAATATATGTATTTAGAAAAGCCAAAACAACTACTAATATTTTAAAACGGAGGGATGAAATATATTACATAACAATTTGCTCCACTCCCGAGAGTGAATAGCCGGTGTTCATCTTATGATCTCTGTGAGACAGGCACTCAAAAAAAATTCATGACGAAAGGTAGAATGCTTATTCATTTTTTTTTTAAAAAACTAGAATGCTAATTCATTCCTACTATCTATCTACTCCAACGAGAGTGGGTTGGTACAGTGCCTGGTGTGACGTCGTATGGCTAGGCAGTGACCTATCCATTTCTAGCTCACCTCCCCAGTATAAGTACAAAACAGTAATGGCCACTCCGCCACTGACCCCGCAACGGTTGATGACCAGCTAGTCCTTCCCCTGAATTCGACAATGATGCAACGCCTACAAGTTATACTGAGAAGACACAAGTTATACTGAGTCGTAGAAAATAAAACCGGTTTCGCAGACCGACTTCACTATGATATCAAATGTAGTATCTCTTGATGGAGCATCTCTTGATGAAATGGGGCATCTCTTGCGACTACAATACATGTCCTGAAAAAATAAGTTTTATGGATCCATTAATTACTGGATCAGTTGCCAATTGTCAATCCGAGCGGCTGCCACGCGTGAACACCGGTGCTAAGGCGCAACGGCTCTCACAATTCCATCACCTTCACAAGTTGAATCAAAGAAGAAAACGAGACGGCAAATGAGTAGGCTCCAATGTTCTGAAGAGGGAAAAAAATCAAAAAGTATTTTGAATCACAGAACATCTCTAGTGTAATTTAATCTACGCACGGCAACCACAAACGAAGCGAGCGGAGCATCCAGCAATCCAAAACGCTCCGGCTCACGAACTGGTGGTGGTGACCCGCGGGGGGGTCCATCTGAATCAAACGGGTTCAAACAAATCGGCAAAGATAGAAATATTCCGCTCACTTTCAGAGAGGGAGACGGCACACAGCGCAGCGGCAATGGAGAGTTGGAGACGTTTAAATCACGTCACCTTCCCCGCGCGTAATAATTGCAGGCTTAGCTTGCGGACACATAGATACACTGATTAGGAGGGATCATTAGATTAGGAAGTAGTAGTAGCTTGCTGTCACAGGGACAAGTATGCTACCTGCTTAGGGAGTAGAAAAACACAGCCGCACAGGCATAAGCGCGCGCTTGGCAGTTGGCACCGAGAAAAGAGAGGAGGGGAAGGCGAGGACGACGACGACGACCTCCACCCCGAAAGCTAAAGCGGAGGCCGACCACTATAACCACCACCCGACCCCAATCATACTCGTCGAGAAGTAAAGAGGGCGCCGAACCGAGCTACTAGAAGGGAAGGGAAGAGGCGCCGCAGCATATACTCCACCACTCCACTGAAGAGGAAAGCAAGGCCGACCCCCCTCTGCAGCGCGCGATCGCGATCGGGCGGGCATGGCGCGGGCGTGCGAGGTGACGCTGGCGCTGGCGGTGCTGCTGCTCGCCGCCGGCGCGGCGGCGGCCGACGACGACGACAAGTGCGGGAACCCGTGCGGCAACCCCTGCGGCGTGCCGTGCATCTACACCAGCCCGCCGCCGCCGGTGTACTACCCGCCGCCGCCGGAGCACTACCCCCCGCCGCCGCCGCCGGAGTACTACCCGCCGCCGCCGACCCCGGAGTACTACCCGCCGCCGACCCCGGCGAAGCCGGGCTGCCCGCCGCCGCCGGAGGGGGGAGGCGGGTACGAGCCCACGCCCGACACGCCCGGCGGCGGCGGGTACAACCCCACGCCCGGCGGCGGCGGGTACAACCCGACGCCGTACCCGTACACCCCCGGCGGCGGCGGGTACAACCCGACACCGTCCTACAACACCCCGCCGGGGACGCTCTACCCGCAGGACCCAGGGTTCCGGCCCAACGGCGCGCCCGGCCGCGCCGCCGCGTGGCGCGCGGCGGTGGCCTTCGCGGCCTCGGCGGCGGCGGCCGGAGCCCTGCTGGCCTTGTGATCGCCGCCGGTCGACACATGGTGGCCAAGCGCATGGCGTTTTAATTCTGCAACGTGTTAATTAATAATAAGATTAGAGAGAAGGGTATAAATTGGGTAAGAAATTTTTTCCTCAGTAATTCTTGTTGTTCATGATGTTGCTACTGCTGCTTGTAATCGTTCTTGTCTTGTACCTACGTTGAATCCATCTGTTTATGATCGTAGCCTCATAGGAAACATGTTCATGAGGCTATGTAATACATATATACAAATCTCTGATCAATCTCGAATAGCATGTTCTTTCATGTCTCGGTTGCCTTTTGGTACCATATTCTTATCATGGTGGTGCAATCTGACCTCCAAAATTGTCTCTTTTTGTTTCTTAATTCTTTGTCTTTGCAATTTTCTTTTCATTTCTAGATGCAACCTTATGCAGCCTTTTTTTTTTTGCTCGAAAAGAAAGCCTTGCACATCCTTTTCCTCAAATGAAAAGGTAAGTTATGCAAATCCTATTCTTTTCTAGCAACCTTTTCTCCATTGAAAAAACTTTGTGATGTCTATATGTATATATATTGTGCAAAAGGAAGAAAAAAACTATGACATTTCTCAATTTGTATATTACATTTTGTTGCACTTCAGCTAAGATTAACACTAGGAATAAGCTTATCCGAAACCAGTCGGCAAGATAATAAATGTAGTACGTATACTGCTTAGAAAAGAAATGGTGGCCGTTGGATTGTATAAGCGCCCCACATCACCTTTTCTTTTCTTTGCCTTTTCTTTTTCTAACCGGTGTCCATAGTTTAAGAAGGCACCCTTGACTACATGTCAACTACTCAGCTCTTACTTTGGGTGCCTGGAATTCAGTAACTACAAAAGATTATCTTTTCTTCCTAAAACTTTAACATAGAATGTTATCTTTTTTCACACGAAGCACGTTGTTCATTAAGAGATCGAGGACATACTTAGAACTTCGTTCACATCCTTTTTGCAATATCTTTTCCCCTTCTAAGTTCCACTACCAACCACTGAATAGTTCAACATACCGACATTGTCTAAGTGGCTAGTCTGATTTCTCACCAAATTGCATTTGGGACGGGTTAGCCCAATGTCGCTACAAAAACCATGCACTTTCCTGTGGCCTGCATACGCATGATCTGCCGGTATACACACAACGCAGTTCGTGGCCGAAGCGAAGCGGAACGAGATGCCCATGTGAGCATCATGGCCGTGCCTCATGTCCCAGAACAAGTCAGCATGTGCCGCGGACGAACGTGTTGGTGCCTCACGGGATGATGGAGAGAGGCCGTACGTGTGTGTGTGTGTGTGTGTGTGTGTGGGACGGCGACGACGGCGTCGCACTCGACGGACCGATCGGTCGTTGCGGCGTTGCTGTCAGCGTCAGTGCGTTCCTGAACAGGGCGTGCACAGGGCTTTGATTTAATCCCCTGTTTGTTCGCATTAAGTTTTAGTACCTAATCCAGACTAGACTAGCAGTAGCTGGTGATGTGCGCGTACTGCATCATTGTGTATTTGTAAATTTGTGTCGAGTCACGAGTCAAGTCTCCTTGTAACTTCTTTCTCCATCTCGTATCATTACACAGCGTAACTGAACCTAATTAGCTATTTGGTAGAGCCGGAGAGGTGTGGGTAATTTTGAAGTGAATCAGATGCCGTTGTTAGTGAAATGCTTGTATTTTTTATGACAGTTTCTAGGACTCGTCTTCCCCCCACCCTATTTTAGTTCAGTAAATGAAACTCTTCGTGGTTTACCTTTTTGAAAACAAGTAGAGTGGCACATTCTCTTCGTGCATGTCAACCTTTTGTAAATTGTGCTGGCGTGTTTAGTTCGCGATTTTTTTATTTTGGTTACTGTAGCACTTTCGTTTTTATTTAGTAATTAGTGTCTAATCATAGACTAATTAGGCTCAAAAGATACATCTCATCATTTTCAGCTAAACTGTGCAATTAGTTATTTTTTTAAACTACATATAATACTTTATGCATATGTCCAAAAATTCGATGTGACGGAAAATCTTGAAAATTTTTGGAAACTAAACAAGGCTCGTGTTTAGTTACAAAATTCAAAATTCTAAAAAAAAATTCCGGCACCTGCATGGAGACTTAAATCTAGACGAAATAAAAAACGCATTGCGACTGCTGTCTGTAAATGGCGAGACGAATCTAATGAACCTAATTAGGCTGTAATCAGACGCTAAATTGCTACAGTAATGCTACAGTACCAGCCTCTAATGTCGGATTAATTAGGCTCATTAGATTTGCCTCGCGATTTACAGACGAGTTCTGTAATTATTTTTGTGATTAGTCTATATTTAGTACTTCAAATATAGAAAGATGTTTTTTAAAAAAATTTACGGAGCGCCACTAAACACGCTAAGACCGCCTTGTTGTTGCTGACTGGCCGACCTCCTTCCGAAGTCCCATCCATGGGAGAGGACATCTGGACACGGTCGCGGCGCGTGGCCCCTTTTGGGGCCTTCCGAACCACCGCGATGTAAAATTTAAAATTTCAAAACTATCACATCGAATAAAGATTTTACATACATGGAATATTAAATCTAGACGAAATAAAAATATTAATTTTATAGTTTGCTTGTAAATTACGAGACGAATCTAATGAGTTTAAATTAGATTATGATTAGACAATAAATTTCTACAGTATCATATGCTAATGCCAGGCTAATTAGTTTTAATAAATTCGTCTCGTAGTTTACAGATGAGATCTATAATTAATTCTGTGATTAGTTTATATTTAATACTTCAAATATGAAAAGATTCTATTTCAAAAAATTTACACCGTGCATCTAACGTGCATCTAAACGAAGGCCCAGTCCCAAAGATTCATGTCAGCCGTACTACGTGCCGCTAACGAACTGGCTGCGTACTCGGCTGATTCGCTGCACGCAGTCCTCCTCCCTGACGTGCAAGCGAGCGGTGAAAGAGTCCGTTACTGACGACGACTACGATGAGCAGAGCAGTGCTTGAGAATCCTGGTGCAGAAGCGGCCATAGTTTGCTGAAGCTAAGCATCTCCAAGAGCTTCTTCAAATCATACTAGTCAAAATTTTATTTATCTAATCATTTAGTTAGCTAGTTTGTTGGATCCAATTTTTTTTGGTATTTGTATTTTTTAGTTAGCCAAGATACCAAGATTGTTGGAGATGCTCGTCAAAGCAATAAGCTTTAAGCTGTATGCTAAATGGGCCAACCTAATCTTTGTAGACCATCACAGCGCCCGCACTACAGGTGTACAGCAGGTCTGAACTCTGAAGATCATGATGCGTCCATTACGCTACCGCTCCATGCCTCCATCTGCATTCTCCTCCTCCCTCCCAGGCTCCCACGACCGCCGATCAGGCCATCATCAGACTGCGGCGTACAGGGCGCCAAACAGAGGCGGCGTTCGCTAGCTTGCAGCATCCTGCCGGACCGATCGATGGCCAGTTCGCACACGACGGCGAGAACGAACCTGCAAGCCTGTGCAGGTCGTCGGTTTGGCGCAACCGGGAGCAGGGCGGCGTGGGCAGGGAGACTGATTGGATCGGATCGGTTGGATTCAGCGAGAGGGAAGGAAGAAGCTTCGCATTCTCCTGTGTTCTGACAACCCTGCCGGCCGCTAATCAATCAGGCCGTGTCGTGTTTAGTTCCAACGCAAATTTTTTTTATGGAATCTTACTAATTTGAAGTATTAAATAAAGTCTATTTATTAAAATTTTTGCACAAATGGTTGTAAATCGCGAGACGAATCTAATGATGCTAATTAATCTATAATTAGCGGATGGTTACTGTAGTATCGCTGTTGCAAATCATAGATTAAGTATGCTCATTAGATTCGTCTCGTGATTTACAGCCCATCCATGCAAAAGGTTTTATAAATAGATTTCATTTAGTACTCTATGTATGTGTTAAAATATTCGATGTGATGTTTTTTTTATTTATGGAGTTTATGGGTAAAGATGCCTCAATCAATCATCCGGCCCCCGTTCTTTTGTCATCTTTCAATGCAATTCCCAGGCCCACCTACCCAGGCCGGGGATACGATCTGGTCTGATCGTAGTAGTACGCGCTGGAAGGTAGCAGCAGGCCAGCAGCGGATTTGGAGCCTTGTTCTAACTTCTACCTGCATTCCGCGCGGGGCCGGCGGCCGGAGAAGCAGAGCGGACGCAGTCATCTGGGCGACAGATGTGCGGGCGCCCCGGCCGGCGGCCGGCGGCCAGCGGCGCCTTTCATGAGTGCCTGCTCGCCTGCGCCGCCGCTGTTAGGTACTACAATACAGCCTCCCTCCCTCATCACTGCGTGCACCGACCCACCTAACGATCAGTAAAGTAGTACGCATGGAACAAACAAGAAATCGGTTCGTTTTAAAAAAAATCTATTCGTTTCAAAAAAAACAAGAAATCGGTTCGCTCCCTCCCTGGCCAGGCCCGGCCCGCCGCGCCGGGGGAAGCGGCGTGGTCTCGTCGTGCCTTCCTCTCCCACCTTGCCTGCCTGGAGCAAGAAGCTGGTGAAAGCAAGCGCAGGGAGAGCGAGCCCGTGCCGCTCCGGAAGGGATCCGCGTGCCGCTACAGATGCTGCTGGCGCGCCCGGCGGCACAGATCCGGCGTGTGATGGAGACAGCAAACAGAGGTTCCCATCCCAACCCCATGCAGGCTTGGCTATTTTACAACCAGAATTCAAACGAAGTTTCAAATTCCAGTTAAAATCTGACCAAACCTTATATTAAAAACAAGTTGATAATTCTAAAAAGCGGTTTTCTATTACTTTTATTATTTTTTTGAGGGGTTGCTTTTATTTTTATTTAAAAACAACATCTTTGTTTAGGGCCAAGGGTGGGCTAGACGGGCCATTAAAGCAACATTAATCTACAAAGGCACTGAAACAGGACTCAGGTCTACTATTCTCAAAACAAAAGAAGTAGTAGGGCTGGTCAACAACAACAATACGGGCCCACATGCAGAGGCACAAGGCGCGCGCCCAGGCTGTCGCCATCCCCAACCGCCGGATATAACCAAACCCCGGCCTAGCTAATCACCGGTCCGTCCGGCCGCCCCGCTCGCCACCTCCCCCGCTTCGTCCGCTCCCCGCGCCTGCCTTAGCTAGCCACTGCGCGGCACGCCGCCGCACCACCCACCACCGCCCCGTCACTGCACGGACCACGATCCCCACTCTCTCCCGGCAGCCTCGGCCCTCGGCCTCGCGCCTCGCCGCGCCATGGCGACGGCCGCGCGCAGCGGCAGCAGGCTCGTCGCCGCCGCCGTCTCCTCCGCGCTGCTCCTGCTCCTCCTCCCGGCGCCGCGGCCCGCGGCCGCCGACGGCGCCACGTACCCGGCCGACTGCCCCTACCCGTGCCTCCCGCCGCCCGCGGCGCCCGCCGTGACCGCCAACTACCCGCCGCCGCCGTCCCCGCCGTCCTCGTACGCGTACCCGCCACCGGCGCCGTCGTCGCCGTCCTGGAGCTACCCGCCGCCGCCGGGGGGCTACATTCCCTACTACCAGCCTCCCGCGGGAGGGGGTGGCGGTGGCGGGGGTGGAGGAGGCGGGGGGTCCGTATACCCGGCGCCGCCGCCGCCCAACCCCATCCTGCCGTGGTACCCCTGGTACTACCGGACGCCGCCGCCGCCGTCGGCCGCGTCGTCGGTGAGGGGGCGCTCTGCCGTCGTCGCCGCGGCGGCACTCGCCGCCGCCGCCGGCCTGCTGATCATGGTTTAGCTTTAGCGGGACGACTTGACCCCCATTCTGCTTCATTCTCCTCCGATCCCCAGGTTCCTTCTTCTTTGTTAATTTATCATTCTGCAGGACTCAGAAATATATAAGATCGATGCAAACATTATATTAATTACTGTGTACAAGTATCAGCTGAAAATTTCTATAATATATAGCTACTTATTCCTTCTTGATTACCAATCGACTTTAATTTTATTTGGTAGTGGAGCAACTTTTGCTAGTTCTTGACGAGAAGAGAGCATCATATGCATGCATGCATGGCTATCTAGCATTCTATCTAGCTAGGGAATGCAAGAATCTGCTGCTTTTTTCTCAGTGCCTCTCCTTTCAGTTTTTATATGTGCGTAGCAGCACTAGTTCTTACTGCCACCTTTCTGTACGCGCAACCCGTTGCAAATGCGCTTTTATCTTCGTTTAAAGTGTTCGATACTCCATCGAAATGCGCTTTATACGCGCAGCTAATTAAAAGAGTACTTGCATGGCCGCGTTTGGTTTGGCGTGAAAAAAAATTCACAATTTTGACCACTAATTACAGGTACTAAATAAAACCAAATTACAAAACTATCTCCACAACCATGGCACTGTAGCAGCGCTGTAGCTAATGAGGTATTTGACAGTACAATTAGAGGATGATTAGAGCACGATTACTATAGCATTATTGTATCTAATCATGGACTAATTAGATTCATTAGGTTAGGCTCGCAATGCAAATTTACACTAATTTGTGAATTTTTTTTTGCAAATAGACTTCATTTAATGGGCCACGCATGCAAGATTCATTCGAAAAAAATTTCAACAAAAGTAAACCAAACACGGCCATGTATAGCTGGCGGCACCGTATGTATCTGCAGTACTAAGCTTGAACGGAGTCGTACACTGGCACACTGCACCTCGCATGAATAAATAATTCGGAGGCCAGCGTGTACCACGCTGAGAAATAAAATCCGCAATCACTAGGTTTACGGAGGAACATGGATACGATCTTATTAGTCGGACTGTATGAAAGTAAAAATCCAACCGTACCGCCAATCAACACTTACATGCATCATTGAGAGAGAGAGATGAAAATAAAAAATGGAATAAGGTTCAGAATTCCACGCGATCTGCTGCCATTTACAAGTACTCCTTCCTATACCTGGAAAATGCACTGTAGCGCTGGAAAATGTACTGTAGCACGTTTCATTTTTTGTAGTAAATATTGTCCTACCATAACCTAACTAGGCTCAAAAGATTCGTCTTGCAATGTACATCAAAACTATGCAATTAATTTTTTTATTTATCTACATTTAGTACTCCATGCATGTGTCATTTGCTATATTTAATGTTTCGATGTGACGGAGATGTAATGGAAAGTTTGGAAATTTTGTAGGAACTGAACACAGCAAGTTTTCTGCGCAATGTTGGTGATGGGATGGCCGCATGCAGGACAGGGACGGAAAGGTGGTTGCATGCAGCTGGAAACGCAAACCACGGGGCCGAGGAGACGCCAGCGGCGTTTCCCTGCTTGGCTCACTTGCCTTGCACTCCCGCCCTTGCCGCTCGCTCGTCTCGTCGTCATGGAAACCCGTTTTCGGGGGTAACAGACGCGTGCGTCCGCCCTCCGAGTCTTCGTGGTGACAGCTTGTGCGCATGTCATGGAAACCGTGGCGAGGCGGTAGAGAGGCGCATGGCGATGAGGCTGCAGGTCGACTGGGTACCCGGCCGGCGGGGGTATCGGTCATCGACGGAGTTGGTGGCGTCCTGCCGCGGCTGGGGTCAAGAAAACCGGTCGGTCGCTTGGCCTTGGCACGCCACGCACATGCAGTACGTGACTCACGTCGTTGTGCCTCCAATCATTGACGCCCTGCTTGCTTCACGGGCTAGTCTGTTAGTACTACGCGCGCGACGGGGGTTCTAGGTGGATACTAGCTAGTACGTGGTAGTTGCTTCCAACCTCTTGCTAGCTAGCTAGCTTCTCCCTGTACTGTGTTGATACCACGATGTGCATGTAGAAGAAATCTTTGGAGCTGGAGAGCGAGCAGGCTAAGATTTCCACGACGGCGAAATGCCCGAGAGTCAGAGGAAGCGTCGCATGGTCGACCTCACAAGGAATGGATCGTAGCAGGACTGCAGGAGCCGCCGCCGCCGCCGCTGGCTTTCTGCATGCGCTCATCCGCGCTGGACGGCATCGGATCGGACCAACAGGGCCATGAAAACGTGCCTGGATGATAGCTCTCGATATCCCGTCAGCACGCAGTGCCGTTGCCGCGAAGCTTCCCGCCGAACGGAACAGAGAAGACTCAGGGCAGAGCAACGCCGCCTCCAGTCCTCCACACGCACACACACAGGCCGGAGCAAAGAAAGGGTGACAGAGACAAGGAATAAAGCCTATTTTTTACAAAGAAAAAGAAAGGCTCTCGATCGCCTCATGTTAGGTAGGTGGCGCCAAAAGCCTCTCCCGCGGTATTTGCCATTTGCCAACACAGCAAAATCGGCGGGGGGTTTTATTTAAAAGGAATGATTAGATTGTTGGTGCCACGGCATGATTGGATTCCCTCGGCTCGGCCACACACACACACACAAGAAAGGCCTCCTTTCCTCATGCTATCTATCTATATGTATCGACAGGAGTGCTTACAAAAACTCACTTGTTCCAAGTGCTTCTCATGGTGACGATTATCATGTCAGCTAGCTACTCCCTCTGTTCCAATTATAAGTCATTCTAAAAATCTTGGAGAGTCAAACTATTTTAATGTTTGACCAAAATTATAGAAAGGAACACAAAGATTTATGACATTAAATATGTATACTATGAAAATATAACTAACAAAGAATCTAATAATACTTAATTGGTATTGTAAATGTTATTATCTTGTTGTATAAATTTGGTCAAATTTGAAATTTGAAAAAATTTGATTCTTCAAGATTTTTAGAATAACTTATAATTTGGAACGGAGGAAGTAGTTAGCTACTCCAAATAGCCATGATTAGCACACCGGCGAGCATCTTCGAGGCTTGGAAACTTCGTTACCGTCAAAAAGTCTTCGGGAGATCGTGTCATGTGCGCGCCTTCCGAGCCAGTGCTGACTGACTGGCGCGGCACATTCCACTCCTCGGCTGGATGCACAGGGAATGATGGATGGATGGGCGCGAGCACCGACACGTACGTCGCGCCAGATCCGAGGGGGGCGCACGATTCGTAGCTCTAGACTTAGACTCTGCGCACTTCGAGGTGGCCTCGGGAAAGCGCAGACGAACCTGCCGCCGAGTGCCCACCGCGAATGCCAGCGTTCGTCCTGCCTGGAATTGTGGCATGGACGAACACGAGTCCGATTCCGCTGGCCTGGACGCAGAGGCCAACGGTTTCCCGGGAGTCCGGGCATATCATCCATCCTCAATCGCATGGCAAACAAGGCCCGGAAAAGATTGGTAGCCCCGGCATGCACAAGCATTTGTGACGGAGAGCAGTAGCACACCGCACTGTCTTCAGTTCAGAGCCCGTTTAGTTACCAAAAAATTTCACCCAAAAATTTTCAACTCCCATTTAAACACATGTATGAAGCACTAAATGTAATTAAATAACAAAACTAATTACATAGTTTGGATGTACACGACGAGACGAATCTTTTGAGCCTAATTAGTGCATGATTAGCCATAAGTGCTACAGTACCCCACATGTGCTAATGATGCGGTCAAAGTCCTCAAAAGATTCGTCTCGCGGTTTCCAAGTGAGTCCTGCAATTAGTTTTTTAATTAGTATTCGAAAAGCTCTCTCGATATCTGGTCAAACATTGACGTGACACCCAAATTTTCTTTTGTTTGGGAACTAAACACCCCTTCAGTCATGGCTGGCGGCGGTATAGTGTACTGCACGCAGCACCTTTGCCTACTATGCCTTGCATCAGTTTTCTTCCCGACGCCTGCAGGTTAACGAGGCCAGCGTCGTGCCCCCCCCCCCCCTCACGTGAAGACTATGTATCGCCCGCGCTACAAATCCGGTTGCCATCACCTGAAGGGAATCGTGAGGATTGGCACCTGATTTCGGCCCATGAACAGAAGTCTGTTGGCCTATAAAAGAGCGACAACATATTTAGTAATATATTGATCGATACCAATCCATCCTACAACATTATAGAAAGACGTGCAGAAAGCAACCACTCGTGGAAGACATGCAGGTCTGTAACAACCACTCGTGGAAGTGGAAGACATGCAGGTCTGTAACAAAGTCTCGAAGTCTTTGGACGTGTTTATTTGTTCTTTCCTTTCTTTTATTTTCATTTTTCTTTCCTTTCTAATTCTTTGTGTCTATTTATTTATTCCTTGCTTATTATTTTCTTATTATTTATTTTTCTTGCGGCAACTAGACTAGTTGATTATTTTGCATTTTCTTGTCTTTTTTATGTTTTGTATTTTTATTTTTCCTTTTCTATTTTCTATTCTTTTTCTATTTTTTATAATCCTTTGATGTATATATCTATGTTTATTTCTGTTTGACTTTATTTATTTTAAATCTTATATGGATATTTATTCATCTGATGGAAACTTATTTTATCATATTCTAAACTAATTTGTTTGAATTTGTAAATTGATTAGTCAGTGTGGGAAATAAATTATTTACTTTATATACTAACACGTTTAGGTGAGCGACGTATAATTGCGTCCGAAAAAAATAGAAGACAGAATGGAATTCATGGTGCATACGCTTTGTAGATTAAATTATTTGCTCATAAAATTTTCTTTTACTACATAGCTGCATTTGTTCTTCACATAAAAATATTCTTTTATGTGTAACTAATGGGCACTGCTACGGTACTCCTATTACCTCCTAAGAGGTAAGAGGTTGATTAAATCTGGACCTTTAAATTTCAGAAGAAAGAAGCCAATTAATTAAATGCAAAAAAGATTTTACATGCTGTTTCAGTTAGCATGCATGCGGCCATGCACGCAGGGGGAATCTGGCATGGCGCTGACTGCTGAGGCCCTTTTTACTCGGAGATGATTCAATTTCAATCTACTACACGCATGCTACATTTAGTTGTTGTCACATTAGAATAGAAAAAAAGTGTACAAACGTGTCATATTTAATTAGATCTATTTTGCTAAAGGCTTGGAGAAAATCAGATAGACTGATTCCATCGTATATGTAACCCTTTTTAAAAGAAAAAATATGTCAAGTTACCAAAAATATTTCAACACACACATCTCATATCTAGTATAGATCTACTAGATATTTAAATCACACGCCATGTCACTCTTTTTTCTAGCAAATCCAATTTCACAAGATATGATTGGCACATGTCACGTGGCGAGATGGCAAAAATGTTGCATGCAATCTGCTATGGGTATGTGACCATGGTTTACCAAACCGTCGGTAACCGGACCGGTTTGACCGGTAACCGGCCAAACCGGTCCGGACCGGTACCGGTTTGGTCCGGTTTGAAACCGGCCAAAATTTAAAATTTGAATTTGAATTAATAAAAATGAAAAATTCTCAAAAAATTCCTAAAAATATTTCAAGGTACGACGAATCTAATGGTGTAAAATTTTCCCAAATATTTGATCATTTAGTATGGTTTGCGGAATTTAGAAGTTAAATCAAAAAAAAAAAGAAAAAAAACGACGGCCCATTAAGGCCCATCGCGCGGCACAGCGTATTTAACCTATCCCCAACCGTCCCGCAGCCTCACCACCCACTCGTCCGCTCCTCTCGCCCCCTAGGAACCCCTGTCCGCCGCCCGCACCCGCCGTCCGCCGCCCTGACCCGGCCAGCCGGCTCCTGAGAGCGGCTAACCGGCCCCCGCACCGGTAAGCCGGGCCGCCCCCAGATCAACTGGTTAGCCGCCCTTGGAGGCCGGTTTACCGGCCCGGCTAGGCGGTAAACCGCCACGAGCGGCGGTAAGCCGCCGGCAGGTGAGGTTTTTTTCCCTAGATGATTTTAGATGATTTTTTTTAGGATTTAGGTGTATGACTTAGGTATATTTAGAATGTAGGTAAGATTTAGGATTTAGGATGTTTTAGGATTTAGAATGTTTTAGGATTTAGGTGTATTTAGATGATTTTTGACACTATGACTTAGGAGTTAGAATATTAGATGATATATTTTTGTTGTCCATGTATGCAGATAGACAATGGCAAGCAGAGATGTTGTATGGGAACACGGGGAAAATCTTTATCCCGGATGGCGATGCAACTATTGTCGTACGCAGAAAGGAGGAGGTGGTGCGACTAGATTGAAACAACATTTGGCTGGGCGCGGGGCGGAGGTGGTCCATTGCAGGAATGTGCCACCTGATGTGCGGGACTTCTTTCAGCGTGAGTTGGATAGGGCAAAGAAGGCAACTGCTGACCGGGCTCGAGAGAGGTTGAGACGGGAGAAGGCTGCAGCGGAGGGAAACTATCCCGGTGATGAAGAAGATGAGGAAGCTCAGGTGCAGCGTGCCATGGATCTATCAAGAGCGGAAGCAGAGTTCCGACGGGGGGTGGAACAGAGAGGAGGTGCATATGAGCGTGGAGGAGGTAGTGGTTCGACGAGGGGGAATGTTATGCAGAGGATGTTTCGAAGGTCCACTTCGCAGAGGGAAAGTCCTGTGGTGGAGGACTATAACTTGGCAGCTGGTGGGAGAAGAGGAATGATGCAACCCAGGATTGATACAGGCTCCTGGACGCAGAAGGGTAAGAACGCAAAGGAAGCTATTGGTAAAGCTTGGTCAAAGTTTTTCCATATTGCAGGAGTTCCTGGAAGACAGGCTGACAGTCCATACTTTATCAGTGCGGTCAGGGAGACACAAAAGTGGGGTAAGTTTTCTTTCATTGCAATGATACCTATGAGCGTACATCCTTGTATCTCATGATTTTCATATGGTTTGCAGGTGAAGGTATCGCATCACCCACTGGACGGGATATTGATGGCAAGTACCTTGATCAGAACGAGCAAGACTTGAAGACGAGGTACGTAAAGTTTCAGAAAGACTGGCCCTTATTTGGCGTCACGTTGATGTGTGATTCATGGACTGGTCCGACGAGGATGAGTGTCATCAACTTTTTGATATATTGCAATGGGGTCATGTGGTTCCATAAGTCTATTGATGCGACCGGAAGAACTCAAGATGCTGCATATTTGTTCAAGGTAGTCCCTAAACATGTTTCATTCGCATGGTGTATGTTTTGACATGTTACTAAACAATCTGTCTTCCATTGCAGGAGATTCAAAAGGTGGTGGAAGAGATTGGACCGGAGAATATCGTGCATGTAGTCACCGACAACGGCTCGAATTACAAAAAAGCATGCAACGAACTACTAAGTGACGTGTATGACCACATAGTTTGGACACCGTGTCTAGCACACACCGTCAATTTGATGTTGAAGGATATAGCTCGAAGGCCTGAACATGGTGTTATCATCAAGCAGTGCAGGCGAATTTCAAATTGGTTACACAATCATGGTCAGTTGAATACAATGATGAGGAACGCAATCGGTGGTGAGTTGGTCAAGTGGAATGCCACTCGATTTGGAACCAACTACATGTTCCTAGAGAGCATCTATCGGAAACGTGATCGTTTCATGCAGTGGATGGCATCTACTGAGTTCCAACACAGCAAATGGGCGAATACCGAAGATGGTAGATTTACTCATGCAAGTTTTTCAAGTATGGAGTGGTGGGATGCATTGAAATATATCATCGACACGGTTCAACCAATATACAAGTTCCTTCGCTTCGCTGATCAGGACAAAAAGCCGAACATGTGCGAAGTCGTGATGGCCTACCAGACTATGAAACAGGAGCTGAAGTCTTTCTTTGGAACAAATGTTTCCACACTGAAAGAGTATGTTGAGGTGGTGGACGAGAGGTTGCGTGATGTGTTCATAGGCACGTATGTGGGTCCAGGTAAGCACACATCAGTCGTCTATTTTTAAACTCTATTGAAATAATGCTTATTTGAAGTGATTTATATTTTGCAGCTGCTGTCCTAAATCCGAGGTATGCATATACGATGGATCCAACTCAACAAATGTTTCGTGGACTTAAGGATACATTTCAGCGCATGACGGATCTCCAGAGCGCCGTCCAGGCATTGCAGGAGTTTGACGTGTTTCGGCAGAAAATTGGCGAGTATAGCAGTGATATGGCAATGCGGATGGCGATGGACACAAAGACATCCCCATGTAAGAGTTATTCCGTATGAAATTGTTATTTTCTCTATTCGAAAATATTGCTTACATACTCGGTTGCACATGCAGCGTCCTGGTGGATGATGTTCGGATCAAGTACTCCAAAACTGCAGTACCTTGCCATGAGGCTTGTTTCACAATGTTGTTCGTCCAGTTGATGCGAGCGGAACTGGAGTACTTTTGCCTTGCTGCATACAAAGGTTCGCAATCGGTTGTCGCACAAGAAACTTAATAAGCTTGTTTATGTCAACTACAATCTTCGTCTCCGACTTGAGGAGGTCTCCGGGCCACTGATGCGTGAAGAAGGTGATTTCATTGACCAGCTAGCCCATCTTTCTTTCTATGATGAGAAAAATCCGGTGCGGGAATGGATGGAATATGGTAGATCTAACCGGGCTCCAGTTCTGGACGAGGATGATGATGACGGCGACATCCCTCTCCCGTCCCATATTGTCAGAGATCAAATAAACGAGTCAGATCTACGTGAGGCTACGGGGAATGATTCCATCAGCGATTGGGCACGTACAAATATAGGTGACACTCACCTAGGGAAGAGAAAGTTGCAGAAAGGACCTAAGAAGGGTGACCCGAAGCGTCGAAAAGGCAAAGGAACAGCAAAACCAGTGAGCAGCGACACCGAGACTGATGATGGCAAAAGTGAGCGTAGTCCTCCATATCAGGAGTCCGAGGATAGCAGCTCGGCCGATGATGGTGATGATGGTGATGATGGTGACGGTGCTGGGCCTGATGCTGGTGGTGGTGGTGGTGGTAGTGGTGCTGATGCTGCTGCTGGTGGTAGTGGTCGTGCTCGTAGTGTTCGTTTCACAGGTATACATTGCACATACAAATAGACACATATTTCTGACTATTGACTACTAATTATGAAATATGGTTGATTGCAGGGGAGACTCAGTTCACACATGCTACTCAGGACACCGACCATGGAGCACCGCAATCGCAGAGGAGAACAGGTGGACCAACGGACTATGATAGTCCACAGCACTCTTCTTCCTCCTACAGCGATTCGAGGCACTCTTTTCACTATCCCATTCCTGACATCAGCATGCAGCCACCGACGAGATGGGTGTACGAATGGGAAGACCCCCATTTTTACACTATGTTAGTTCAGGAATGGCAGACAACATCGGCGTGGACGGGCCAAACTTGGCAACACTACAAGGCTGAGCTGCTTAGAGTGCGAGGTATCGCTTTGATGTCCAACGCCGAATACCAAACCGCGTCCCAAATGGGGGTCTTCCCATTTCTACGTTGAACTTTCGTTTCATGTGTCTAGGTGTATGACTCTGTATTTGTATGCACGCTTATTACTATTGTATTTGTATGTATGATTATAACTTGTTGCTTTGGTATGGTCATTTACATTAAAATGTGCATAGCTCATGCCGAAATTTTCTTTTATTTTACACCGGGATCTATTTTTGAAGCGCCGGAAAACGAACTGGTATACCGGTCCAACCGGCCTGTTTACCGGTATAACCGTCCGGTATACCGGTATAACCGACCGGTTTACCGGTTCGGGTTGCCCCTCCCACATCACCGGTATACCGGTCAAACCGGCCGGTAAACCGGACCGTCCGGCCGGTATACCGGTCAGTACCGTTTGAACGCCGAGATTTGAATTCAAACAAATTCAAACTTCCTTTTGTCCGGTTCCGACCGGTATCCGGCCTAACCGGACCGGTAAACCGGTACCGGAGCCCGGCGGTTAGGCCGGTCCGGTCGGGAATGGAAACCCTGTATGTGACACGCTTGGAGGGGACAAAAAAAATGTTTCTTGTCTCAATTTAATGGGTAAATAAAAATCTGGTTGGCAAATGTCATGTCATGGCAAAAAAAACATTACACCCAATTTGCTAGCAGTATGAGACGAGTGATGGGTGTGTAACGTGCATGTCATGGAGGGGACAAAAAAATATGTCTCAATTTAATGGCCGGCACATCATATGGCAAAAAAAAAACCGAAATCTTGTTGCCGAATGTCACGTCATGGCAAAAAAAAACGTTACACCCAATCTCCTACAACTATGTGACGAGTGCATGGAGGAGAATTCTCAACTAATCATGTATGCAAATTAGATCTAATCCTTAATTTTCGGATTTTAAATACAAATAAATATTAAAACTATTACCTCGTAAGAGGTAATAGTCTATAAGATCAACGGTCCACAGTCATTTCAGTGTACCATAGCAAATGCCGTAACTAATTTGTTCACAATGCTAAATTATTTGTTCGCTTTGTCTATTAAATTGTTCCGTGATGTTGATCCATTTGTTCATGATATGCATTTTCGGTTATTTATCCTATACAATCAAATGTTCGTGATGTCAAATATTTTGTTCGTAATACATTATTATTTGTTCGTTATGTTTTATTTTATGTTCGTAGAAAATAATCATTTGTTCGTGTTGTAAAAATATTTATTCACAATAGCCGAAATTAATTATTTAAAGGGCGTACCCAATGCCGTAGGCTTCCCGCACTGTGCGGGGTCTGGGGAAGGGTTGTTTTAAGCCCCAAGTCATACCCACACAAATGTGCAGAGGCTGGGGATCGAACCCGGGACCTTCCGGTTACAGACAGTAGGCGAAATTAATTATTTAGCATTAAAAAAATTATTTTTTAAAAATATCGTGGAAACATAGTCAAGTGTGGTCTTGTTTTGAAGATCTTGTTATAAAAAAGATAATAGTGCAATCGAAATTTAATTTTAATGCACTGTTTAGGAATTATAAATTTTTATAGTATGAACTACCTTGTATATAAACAATGTTTTCAATTTTGTCTTCACCTACATGCATGCATGAAGGCACTATGCAGAAAAACAGTCGAAGCAAATTACAGTGGGTCTAAAATTTATGGGTCCAATAGTAATAGTACGTGCGCTCTCTCAAATCGAGAGGAATTAGGGGCCGTTTAGTTCCGGAAGAAAAAAATTTTGGATGTCAAATCGAGGGTTTGACCAGATATCGGGAGGGTTTTTCGAACACTAATTAAAAAACTAATTTCAGAACTCACTTGGAAACCGCGAGACGAATTTTTTGAGGCATTTGACCGCATCATTAGCACATGTGGGTTACTACAGCACTTATGGCTAATTATGCACTAATTAGGCTCAAAAGATTCGTCTCGTCTTGTACATCCAAACTGTGTAATTAGTTTTATTATTTAATTACATTTAGTGCTTCATATATGTGTTCAAAGGAGAGTTGAAAATTTTTGAGTGAAAATTTTTGGGAACTAAACGGCCCATAATCCCGCTTCAGGTGACGGTTGGCGCTAACGTCGCCTGAAGTGACGCCTAACCGCGTCCCCCAGAGCAAGCACTCATCACGCGCACGATCGATCCAACTCATGCTTCAACGAAATGTACGATACCTGCAGGTCGAGGAGCAAAGAAACTTGCAACGGCAGCAAGGCCAACAAGTAGCAACAAAATCCTGATGCAGAACAGTGCTCCATGGCCAATGTAAGAACATCTCCAAGAGACTTTATAAAAACAGTTGAATAGATAAAAATAGATAAATTCTCTGAAAATCAGCATCTAACAGCTCCTCTATGCTACTCCATTCGCCATCCCAGGCCCCGCGCATGGCATCTTTGCCGAACGGGCCTTCGTCGCCATCTCGCCTCGCGCCCTAGCCTCGGAATCAGATCCTCTGCAGTAGACGGATGTTAACAGTAAAACGAGTCTAGTGCTACAGTATTTCCGAAGTAGCACTATAGCAAACAGTATCAAACAGTGCTCGTGGGTACTGTTCACTCCGGTACTGTTTCATTACTGTAGCTCACGATCTCATCCGTCCGCTCCAGATCGGACAGGTCTCGTTCATTCCACCTCTCTCTGCAGTATTTGAACGTTTCCCTTGCCTCTGATTCGTCCCTCCCTCGCCGCGCCGTCTCTCTTCCCCGCCTCTTCTTCCCATTCAGCGGCGGCGGTGGCCGTCGGCTTCGGCGCCGGCGGGGAGTCCGCGTCATGGCGGAGGCGGCGGCGTGGCTCCTCACCGGCGCGAGCTGCCCGTAGCGGCGGCAGCCGTCGGCTTCGATGCCGGCAAGGAGTGCGCGGCCATGGCGGAGGCGGCGTCGTGGCTCCTTCCCGGCGCGAGCTCCCGCAGCGATTCCCTGCCGCGGGCGAGCAGGAGGCGCATGCGAAGGTCCGCCGTACGAGCAAGGTCGCGAATCCTAGTGAAGATGCAAAGGAAGCTAGAGCGGCGGCGGCCGGTCGGGCTCGCACGGGACGGCGGCGGAGCAGCAGCACAAACGATGTGGAGCGGAGTCATGGAGGATGGGTGCAAGTTGGCGACTGACCGGCAAGCTCGCGGTCGCAGCGTGCGGGCACCTCCCCATGTTCCAGAAGCCGGCTATGGAGGAGAGGAGAAGAGCTTGGGGCCATCGTGGTTGGTGAGGTCAGGCCAAGGAGCTGTAAGCTTTGCTGTCGTGCGTGGAGGAGATTAAGCATTTTGGGGAAGAAAGCTTTGCTGCTTTGCTGCAAGCTTTGCGGCCGTCAGGGACAGCGAGCGAGACGATGTGCTTCAGCGCGGCGTTGAGGCGGCCGGCGGCGGCAGCGGTCACGGCGGCGCAGAGCGCCCGGCTGTAACATCCCGTCTCCGGACCGGTCTAACCGGTAGTCCAAACCGGTCTGCCCGGTTGGACGTCTTCTAACTCAACATTATTTTCTCACGGTGTTTATTTTTTTTCACTCAACTCTATTTCTTCCCCGTTGAGCCAGAGACGAGCAGAGCTCGTTCCACAGCCGCCCCTTCCTTCGATCTCCTCCCTCCGGTCGTCTTGCTTCGATCCCTTGCGCATAGAAGTTCCCCACCATCTCCTCCACCTTCCCCAACCTCCAGCTTAGCCTCTCCTCGGTCGAATCGGCGAGAATCGAAGCTCCAAGCCTCCATGGACGG
Organism: Panicum virgatum; assembly: GCF_016808335.1. Taxonomy (NCBI): domain Eukaryota; kingdom Viridiplantae; phylum Streptophyta; class Magnoliopsida; order Poales; family Poaceae; genus Panicum; species Panicum virgatum. The sequence goes on along the minus strand of NC_053149.1, from coordinate 10,965,453 downwards.
TAGCTCCGCCCCTCACCGTCGATCCGCCTCTCCGGTCGTCCTCCGCCCAAACAAGTCTTTAAAATGGGTTCGTGGTGAGCTCCTCATCCTCCCCGACCCCTTCCTTCGTGGATTCCGACGCCGAGCCGCCCGGGACGCCGCCGGCCATGGCCCTGCGCCATTGCTCGGCTAGGACCGGTCTAACCGGTTGTATATACCGGTCTGACCGGTGTGTGCCCTTTTATTCATTTGACGAAACTTGCAGGTTGCCTAACAAATTAAGGAAAAATCCTAAAAATACAAAAGTAGTTTTGTTGGAATGCTTAGATCTAAATCTCCAGGGGAAAATATTAATTCTTGTGAAATGACATTTTTTGCCTCCGATAAAGTTTAGGTTGTGTTTTAGAGTTGTTTAATTATTTTTGGTAAATAGGTTAGTCCAAAAATTATGAAACTAGGGCAGTGGCTTGCTTTAGGAATGTGTAGTTCATTGCAAAAGTTACAGGTCTAGGAAACATCGTTTAATATGGTAATCAACATATCCGTGTACTAGTATGTTAGATATTGGCGTATACAATTAACACATTTTATCAGTGTAGTGTCATGCTAATTTTTTATTCATCATTAGAATGCACGGATACTCCAGAAAATTTGTACCCGGACAATCTGGGCTAAAACCCGGAGTCTCCGGACGTGTGGGTTTGTAGCTTCTTAATTGTTAAGTTCATCATGAGTAGGCTTAAATAAATAGTCTTAACTAGTTTCTTATATGAAAATTTAGTACTTAATTATGAATTGCTCCTAAACTAGCATATTCCCCAATTAATTAAGGTTATACTTTTAAATAATCTCTTAGAGTTGTCTAACTATTTTAGCCTCCTATGTATTACTTCTTTGAATTCACCCAGAGGTTGATTGAGTAAAGAAAGAGTCTAGTAGCTGTAGCTTGCAATATATATACTTAGGACATTGCTCGGTTAGGACCGGTCTGACCGGTCGAATGGACCGGTCTGACCGGTAGTGTGGCCAGGACAGGTAGGACCGGTCTGACCGGTCGGGGTTCAGACAGTCCGGCCATTTGTCCGGATATTCCGGGACTTTTTCCGGATACTCCGGGGTTAGTAGGTCCAGATACTCCGGGTATCTGTTCGGATACCCCGGATCTTTGGTCTCAAGTCTGAGCAGTGGTAAATGTAAAATTAGGTTTATTAGCTTTATTTCTCCATGCTAAATGTTTACTATGTACTTTTAGTTGTGCTAGATAAAGTGATTTTTGTAGTTTATAATGCATAGTTGGAGTTAGGAGAATGCTAAAAAATTAAAATCAGTTGGGTTAACTTTGTGTAGACTCATGTAAGATTTAATTAACCTCTGTCGATGTAGTGTTTATAGTTAGGCAATATCGACCTTGTGCTTGTATTGCTTTACTTTTTACTGTATTATTCATGCATTCATGCATATGCATCGTTGCACCTCATTTAGGTACGCTAGGGGCACACGTGTGGATGGGAAGCACGCGGTGTGGAGTTGACCCATAAGACGGTGTTTGGCGGATATCTCCAGAAGATGGAAGGACTACTGAAGCAACCGAAGACCCGGCCCAATGGTCGGAAGGGCCCAAGGCCGGAAATAATATTAGCACTGACTTAGTGTTACCCTCAGGCAAGCCCCGGTGCATGTCCTACTATTTTAAATTATGATTCACTATATATATGTTTTATCTATTACTTGTGCATTACGTATTAGGAATTGATTGGAACCCTAGCTGCATGATCCCTAGGTTTCCTTGAGTTTTTACTAGTATGTCTAGGTCGATAGCGGTGCCAGGCTAAATGAGTCCGGTAGAAGTCGGGTGACTTCGTGTCACTCGCGAGACACAGGAAACTTTAGAAGCCGAGTAATTGCCGGTTACTCGCGAGATACATTATTATCTTTATACTTCAGTATTTGTGAAATGGATTGAAATGGATATGGAGATGTGAGACCGGACGGAGATGATGTGTAGGTATGGCAGCAGGACAGGGTTCCTGGGTGCCTTAGCCCCGTCTGAGTCGATTAAGGACCGGTTGTTGTGGCAGTGCTGATCGGGGATTGAACTGTACTAACCACATGCCGGGAGTAGGAGGTAGTCGAAATCGGTAAGCCTAGTACTGCCTCGCTTCGAAAGTACAGAACTTCATCACCACCCCTTAGGGCGAGTCGAGTAGTCGCGGAGAATTGGGATGCATGTATTTACTTTTGGTGGTCTCACGTTGAGCTCGACTGACTATAATTAGGTGGGGCGGTTCTGTAGTTCGAGGCGGGGAGGGGAAGGGTTGGTGCGTGGGGTCCGACGGGGCTTTTGCGTGCCGTGTTGGTTAGGTCCACCTTGTAAGGTTAAATCGAATCGATTCGCCGTGTCTCGCGGTCATGAGGGCCTTGATCTCTTGGCTGCATCGTAGCAAAAATATAGAATGTGAGTTAGGTATATTTATATAAAATATTGAGCTCATTGAATTATTTTACTTGCATCACCATGATTGCTATAGTGGGTCTATGCAAATATTAGATGAGAGTTAATTTATATAGAACCTGAAGCTAAAATAATGAAAGTAAGGAATTACTTTAGTTGCTTTTTCTGCAAAATAAACCACCTGCCAAATGCCTTGCATGTCTAGATATGTGGCCTAAGTATACCCAATAGTCGGGTAAGTCTTGCTGAGTATTAGTTGCTCAGGGTTTGTTGTTTACCCTATTTCAGGTTTAGGAGCTAACTACGTGTCATATCGGTGGGCTCGATGTGGCGCCTTATCTTCACGTTTCGGTAGTTCTCGAATTATTTAATTTATTTTATTTATTCTCTATTAAACAAGCTCTGTAAGTTAGATTCTCTTCCGCTGCTATCTTTTCTTTTGCAAAGTTTAAATTTAAAGCTGTTTTGTAAAAGCTTTAATATTATTTACTATTTTTGTAATATTTTCGTATTGCTGGTACCTTCTGCGTTCGCCTTTGTGCGGGACTTCTGGTGTGTTTCGATCGGCCTGTGGGTTGGAAACAGCTTGTCAATTTACACTTAATTACCTAATGCGCCAGACGATGGCGGTTACACTTAATTAAGCGTTTTAACTTGACGGGTCTGTCACAGCATTGTAACAGAATAGGCTTGGGCTAGATGCCAGATGGGACGGGTTACTGTAGCAACACGCTACTGTAGCACGGCGGCTCTTTAGTCACATACTGAGAGTAGAAGTGAATCCAGCCCAACTTAAATACCAGGCCCTGGGTAGTTGAATAACTCCGGTTGCAACCTTTTGCGCGAAGCGAGGACGAAAGCGCAAGAGAGTTATTTAGCAGGTGTGATTTACTCAACGTGCAGAGTAGATCTTAGCCGTTACCCGGGTCGGGTCGTTACAGTGGTATCAGAGCCGACTCTCGCGGTTTCACGCCACATACGGGCATAAGTGCGCGGGCATGAGCACGGGCGCGTGGTCGCAGATGCCACCGCCATGTGGGCGGGCGCGTGTGGGCACAGATGCACGGGCATCGGGGATGCGCCGGCACTGGACGCACGGACGTGGCACAAGGACCGTTGGCACTGGACGCACGGACGTGGTACATGGGACCGTTAGCACTAGACGTATGGAACGTGGCCAAGAGAGGAGATTCTGGTGGTATTTAGATTGGTCTGGTACTCGACGGGGACGTGGAGTTATAGGGGGGGTGGTTGTAACATAACAGGCTTGGGCTAGATGCCAGATGGGCCGGGTTACGGTAGCAACACGCTACTGTAGCACAGCGGCTCTTTAGTCCCATACTGAGAGTAGAAGTAAATCCAGCCCAACTTAAATACCAGGCCCTGGGTAGTTGAATGACTCCGGTTGCAACCTTTTGCACGAAGCGAGGACGAAAACACAAGAAAGTTATTTAGCAGGTGTGATTTACTCAACGTGCAGAGTAGATCTTAACCGTTACCCGGGTCGAGTCGTTACACCGGCGGCAGCGGCGCAGTTGAGGAGGTGGATGAGGCAGAGGCCGCGCTGGCGCAGTTGAGGAGGTGGATGAGGCAGAGGCCGCGCTGGTCGGAGGGGAGGGGACGGAGAGTCAAGATTTGCATAGTCTGTTGTATTTCTCACTCTTTGAATACCTAAATGATTAGTTAAATGACTAATTAAATAGAATTTAGCTAAGATGATTTGAAGAAGCTTTTGGAGATGCTATAACGGGGCTTTCTCACCAACCAAATCGCCGCCCAAGCTGATTGAAACGAAAATGAAGACACTAGTATAAGCTTTTCAAAAAAAAAGAAGACACTAGTATATTATTACTGTACTATTCGTATAACACGAACAGAACTGCAGCATAGCCACAAAGGCAAAGCGCAAGCACCATATCTCATCCAAGAAAGAGGAACTTCTTCACACGCTCGGGATTGATACGGAAACTGCAAGGCTGTGGTGTGGCATCCCATTCGATTTCCAAGGATATGCCTTTTTTTTAACCTTTTTTCTAAGCTCGGCAAACCACAGTTGCCAGGAATGCAACGCAGGGTTGGTGCCACACTGCCACGGGCCGCCCAGAACAGGAAATTTCCCGAGTGGCATAGCAGAGCAGAGCAGCCAAAGATGAAGACTTCCTCAAAGGCGGCTATGCATGGTCTACTCTGTCATGTGAATCAGCAAAAGGTTGTCCCACTTACACTCCAAAATGAGAATTCGGAGTGCACAGCCGTGGGCACCCCAAAAAAAATGAATGTGATAATTTGAAACATTTACCACAAACAATTTGTTACAAGCACTGAAGCAAAATTTAAAGCTAACATGGAAGTTGTGAAAAAAAAACTAGTTGATTGATGGGTGAGAAAAGGCATCTCAACCTGTCGAATGCTTCCTGGAATGCAATTTGAAGCAGATACAAAGAAATAGATTAGACACCACACTAGACTGTAAATTCAACAAAGCGGAAACAATTTTCCAAGCCCATATACTCATATCTCACAAATTGCATGTTAATAAGTTATACAGTTACCTCGAGTCCTCGATGATGGGGAAGCAAGCAGATGAGCATTCGAAACCATAACAGTAGATGAAGATAATTATGAAGATAAAACGAACAGAAGACCATGTTATCAGGTTGATGCAAAAATGTAAACCAGTACTCTGAAACAACACACAACCAAATTTCTGAGGATTGTAATCTGTAACAAAGGTGATATTGATGACCAAAGATATCCATATGCGACTGAGTATTGAGGGCATTTCTTAAGCAAAAAGTCATGTACAAGCACTCAAGCAGATAACTATTGGGGTTAGGTATCCAGAATGTGTTTCATTTGTGCCCCAACAAACCTTGCCAAAATTTAGGTAGACAGAAAATCTAACACTTGTTTGCATAGTTACCAAACTTTTGCAAGCCTGTGGTTCCTAAGCCTGTTTGTCACATCCGAATCATTTCTTAGTTCTTACCAATCCATGGCAAAGGTGTTTAGGCCTGAGGATGACCAGATGTCCAGATCTTCGAGATGTAACAAGGAACAAAATAATGAGCATTTAAGATTGAGACCACAAAATCAGATAAAGATACTTAGCAACACTAAAATATCTTAATCAAATAAGCTTAATCACACAAGTTGCATTCATTAATGGGAGCAATTGTATTTAGCCAACACTATTAAGCAGCAAAACTTGTGCCACAGGACTTCAGAAAGAGCCACAGTGAGCCAACATGTTTAACATGACTACAGCTAATCATGCAATTCACAGCTCAATTCAGAATTTTTGATTCAGCCTCAGAGGAGATCAGTTCACAACTAAGGCCTCTCTCATTATACACTACTTATCCAAGAGGCTGGCTGCAACCAAACATCTTGATCTGGATGATTGGATCATAGATGTTAGATTCCATAGCAAGTAGCTAGGATATCAGATTTACCAGCGAAATCTGAAAAATGTCAGTTTCCATCTTTCAACCAAAACATTTACTGTTATAGTACTTCAATATTCAATACCGCAACACATAATAACTCATCACTGCAACGCAGCAAAACAGTCAAAATTTCCACACATCAGTTTCAGAACTACGAGGAAATAGATTCCAGAGCACAATCTGATTTGCTCACTTATCCTGCTGCAACCTACGCAGCAAGTCCAGAATTGGTCCAGATGACTCCGCTTCCACAGCTAGCTCCCTCACCATCACCTTGGCAGCCATCAACTCCTCTCGCACTTCACTGCTCAACACAAGGTGCGAGAAATGATTATCCAGCAACACTCCCAGTGCCCTGGCCACTGCTCCAAATGACGGAACGCTGTCACACTGCTCCAATCCGAGCATACCCACAGCCTCAGGGCATGCCTGTGCCTCTGGGAACCTCCGGTACTTGCCAATCCACTTGTTGAGGTACCTCATGAGCCTGACCACCTCCCCACCATCAAGCTCGGCCACAGCTGCTCCAAGCACCACGGAATCCACATTCCCCGACGCGAACAGGTAGTGCAGGCACACCTCCGGGGAGGAGAACCCGTCGTGCCCCATCATGAGAAGCAGCGCCGCCTGCCTTGCCGCAGCGTCGACCTGCTTCGTCTTCCCGGGGCCCTTCTCCCGGCATTTCTGGACCGCGAGCACCGCGGCATCCTTCCACCGGCCCTTGACGCGCATCATGGCGTCGTAGGCCTTATTGGTGCCCGGCGAGAGGAAGAAGCGGAGCGCGGCGAGGATCTCGGAGGAGCGGAGGTCGGCGGCCTGGCGGAGCACGGAGCAGACGAGGTCGGCGCGGTCGTTGTCAGACAGAGTGGAGATGAGGTCCGCCGGCGGGTGCGGGAGGCGGCCGGACTCCGCGAGCGCGAAGAGGACGTCGTACTCGCCGAGGCTCGCCGCCTTGGAGGCGACGAGGGAAGCGACGGCGGCGGGGAAGTAGGGGGCGAGGGCGCGGATGGCGGCGGGGAGGGCGGGCGGCGGCGGCGGGAGGGAGAGGGATTGGGCCAGGGCGGCGGCGAATGAGGCGAGCAGGGTGCGGAGGCGCGGGAGGGAGGAGCAGGAGGTGAGGGAGGACGCGAGGAAGGAGGCGGCCTTGGCAAGGGCCGGGTCGGCGGGGGCGAGCGACCAGGCGGAGGGCGGGATCGGGGTCGGGAGCGCTGAGGCGGTCGGCGGCGGCGGCGGCGGCGGCGCGGCGCCCGGTGTAAGCACGAGCGGGTGGGCGCCCGCGCCCGCGCCCGCGCCGGCGGCGGAGCTGGTGATGGCGGCGAGGAGGGTCATGGTGCCGGCGGCGAGGAGAGGGAGGGGTTAGGGTTTTGGGGGGAAGAACCGGAGAAGGGAAGAGGAGAATGGGCGTGAGGTGATTTGGAGAGGAAAGGGCAGGTTGACGTGACGGGCCGTGCGACTCGGATGGGCTTCAGAATTTTGCGGCTGCCGGGTTGGGCCGTTTCGCGCTTCTCACTTTTCTGCAGCAGCAATGTAGTTGGGCCGAGCTCTACTGCAATATATACTAGTTTCGCTGCCCCGTGTACGGGTGGGGCGGGGTTCGAAGGTTTTTTTGGCATGACATGCTCTGAGAAGATCCTTCTACCTCCGTGGGGGCGGTTTTAGACCATTCACAGTGGAAGGAGCAAATGAAAGAGCAAATGTACTGTTTGACACTGTAAATGCACTGTTTGGCACTGTAGACAGAGAAGGCGTGGGAAACGAGGAGGGAGCAAATTTGCTCTTGCTCCCTCCGCTGTGGTCAGCCTTACCCCGCAGGTAAGTTTTTTTTATCTCTACTACTAAAAAAAGCCCCTAACTCATCGTCCACAGGCGGGACCGTGGGCTCGCTCCCGCGGTGCGCCCCTCCCGTCCGCGCGAGCGCGACCCTGCCCGCCCAGCGCCCACACCCTGCCTCGCGACCTCCGCCGCCGCCGGCGCCCTCCGCCTCTTTCCGCCTCCGCACGCCGCCTCTACCTGCCCGCGCGCCCCTGCCTTTCGCGACCTCCTCCTCCTACTCCGCCCTCCAGCCCCATGCCGACCACACCCGCCGCCGCCACCCCTGCGCCGCCTCTCCCCGCTCCCGCTCCACGCTTCCCCCAGGCGCGGACCGCGGCTCTGCCGGGTCCAGATCCGGGCCGCAGCCCTCCCTCGTCGCCTCCCGCGGTGCCGGTCCGCACCCGCCCCTGCCACACCCGGCCTCTCAGCCGCGCCGCCGGCTGTGGGTGGGCTCGCACCCGCCATCGTCACACCCGGTCTCCGAGCGCTCCAACCACCCCCGCGCTTCATGCCTCTACGGCCTCCAAGATCTGCATGCCTCCGGCCTCCCCCTCGCTCGACCTCCGATCGCGTCCGGCCTCCCCCGCTGCCGTCGCCGCGGTGGGGGACGGCTGGTGGGTCCACGACGGCTTGACGCTGGTAACGGCGAGCGACGCCGCCTGACCAATCCTGAATATTTTTATGTACATCTGCTTTCAGTCTTCAATTAGATTCCTTGATATAATATAATCTGATCCATTTAGGTTTCCCCACTCAAGATCAGGGAGAGCCGGTTTTGGAACCTGAAAAGCCCTTTATAGAATTTTTGCATAAAATTACAGAGAAGATTGAGCTAAGCCTTTGACTGCTTGAGCCTTGCAATATGGCCTTGCACATAGATGTTTGTCCGGAGCTAAGCCTTTGGCTGATTGAGCCTTGCAATACGGCCTTGGACATAGCTCTTTGGCCTATTGTGTTTGCAGGACAAATCATATATTTAGTTCATGGCTTCCATTTCTTTGTGAAGAATTTTGGAAAGGACAAGAATAAAGAACTTGGCGAAGATAGTGGGAAATTGTTGAAACCACTAAGCATTGGTGAGCCAAATTTCCTTTTAGAATTTTCCTTTTACCATTGGTTTCATTTGGGAGCCTTTTTGTTTTCCGTAATCAGCTCGTTCATAGGAGTCAACATGCAGGAATGCTTTGTCTGCATTCTTTGAGGGTTTAGCACTGTCGGTAGTATTGTGCTTCTGAATGTAGTTGTCTGAATGGAGCCATGCCTATGGGTGCCTTTCACTGTTGATATGTGGTATTGCAGAATTTTTTTTTGAGGAATATACTACTACCATGGAAGGGCGGGCCTGGTGCAGCGGTAGAGCCTACCGTCTGTAACCGGAAGGTCCCGGGTTCGAGCCCCAGCCTCTGCACATTTGTGTGGGTAAGGCTTGGGGCTTAAAGACAACCCTTCCCCAGACCCCGCACAGTGCGGGAAGCCTATGGCACTGGGTACACTGATCTAAATATCTGATATAACTAATTTCTTGATTGCTTGTCATGTCATGGGTTATAATAAAACAGTAACCAACAATTGTTTACATTTGGTATAATGAAGGTTTGCCCATGGAAGTGCTCAACTATCTATAAAGTGAAATTGATGACCTGGTGTTGGCTGGATCCTCTCATTGCCCTCCATGCATCAGATTGATCCCATATCACATGATGAGGATATTATCGAGATGGAATTATTTCTTTTCGCGTTGTTTTGCTTGTTAGTTTTGCATCTGCTATATGATTACAACAAGACCTACATATGCGCAAATACTTCTGCTGTTGTGCTTGTCTATTACTTGATGTCAAGTTTTACTAATGGGATCCTCGCCATGTGTTGAAGAATAGTAGTCATAGATACTCTTACCTTTGTTATTTATTTATAAAGAATGGTGTTCTTTGTACAGAATTTTGAAAACGAGAAGCACCTAGCAGAGAATGGGAGATTGCTTCAATTACAGATTGCAGACTTCCATATGGAGTACAGGGAGGTGGTTCTTCAATTGCAAAAAGGAGAAGTGGCATCCTTTTGGATGGAAGCTGTGGCCTCTTCTCTCTGAAGTTTTAGATCGCCAAGATATTAGCTGTATTTTCAAGCTGATTAATATCAATAGCCAAGGGAATTGGTATGCACACTGCCTTGCTATATGCAGGCAAAGACTATTTTATCAGTTCTGTTATTTTCTCTTGCTCTTCATAGGATCACTAATCCAATTGTACAATTTTCACAGTTATGTTATTTTCTCTTGTTCTTCAGAGGATCACCAATCTAATTGTATTATTTTATCAGCTCTACTGAATGTAACTTGGGGTCAGTTTGACCTCATTGATGTATACTGTGCTGAATAAATGAAGTTGGTTAAGAAAAGTGCAGTTTCTTTTCTTAATTTGAAATATCTCTCATATGCTTCTTTTGCAGGTCAGGGAAGGCAAAGACCTAATTAGCTCAAACTTGTCTCCACTCAGGTTCACCCCCATATCAAAATTTGTCCAATAGCACATATACCATCGAACTGCAGAAGCATGCAAAATTTCAGGGTGGAGTGAAAAGTTGAATATTTTAAGTTGTTTATTTCTAAGCTGCAAGCTATAACTTAAGAGTTCTTTTTTTTAAAAAAAAAACTTCATAGAGGCTTTCTTCATTCCTTTAAAAATATTTTGTTAGACATGATTCTTTCTTTGCTTGTATATAATATCATATTATTGCTCTGGTGTGAGACTTTGCTTGTATAATAACCATATCATATTATTGCTATGTAGTGAGATCTTGTACGCATATCTTGTGTATGAATTTGATTTTTTATCACCCGTAGCAACGCATGGGTACATACCTAGTAAGAAAAAAAAAGGAGAAATGAAATGAAATGGGAAAGAAAGCGTGGCAAGTTCAGGCTGACGCAATGCTGAAGCGCACAGTCGCTCCATAACTGAACTCAAATTTAAAAGCTGAGAATAGTGTAGTAAATACAGCGGAGAGCTTTAGTTTGAGCTGCTGCGAACACATGTATTTCCCCAGTTTTAAAGTTTGTCTCGCCTCTGTTACGATTAGAACTGCTGCGACGCGACTGCCCCAATGGCGTGCGGCGTGAGCACCGGCACCCTCCTGCCGTTTTTGCGCGCCGCCGCTGCTCTCGCCCCGCCGCCGCCACAGAGGAAGGCGAGGATGGCGTCGGCGTTCCTGACGGCCCGGCTGCAGAGCGCGCCGAGCAGCATGCCGGCGAGGGGCGCGACGAGGTAGATCCAGACGGAGGTGTACCTGCCGAAGACGATGGCCGGGCCCAGGGTCCTGATCGGGTTCATCGACCCCCCGGAGACCGGCCCGATGACGAGGCCCAGGGTGCCGACGGCGGCGTCGATGGCCAGCCCACCTACCGTCTGGTTCTGCATTGTTCACCATCAGCAAAAAAATTTGGTGTACACGTTGTTCATGATGATCACGAGAAGAAACAGTAGTAGTGGGGTCGATACGAACAGAGCCTCTGGAACTGGAAGCGGTGGCGATGACGACCATGAGCACGGCGGAGGCGAGGAGCTCCATCAGGAACGGCAGTCGGGTGTGGCCGGCCATCGGGGCCGTCCCGTAGAAGTGCTCCTCCCGCGGCCGCATGACGCCGTTCACCGCCAGGCAGGCCAGCACGGAGCCGGCGAGCTGGACCGCCACGTAGAACGGCAGCTGCACGGCACGACGCCATGGTCGATGCAAGCGAGCTCACGCATCGGAAGAGAAGTAACGACTCAGGTGACCGTGGATTACATTGGCCCAGGGGAGGTAGCCGAAGGCGGCGAAGGTGGCGGTGACGGCGGGGTTGAAGTGCGCGGGGCCGAGCCACCAGAGCACGAACCCGACGGTGAGCGCCACGACGAGGCACACCATGGGGAACGACAGCGCGCCGTGCATCTCCTGCATCAGCGCCGCCACGGCCGACCAGAACACCAGCAGGAACGACGCCACCCCCTCCACCATCAGCTGCGCGTGCTCATCAAAAACCAGAGAACATGAGAGAGATTTTTCTGGTGCAAACTCTTAGATTACCTTGACACGGCCGCTCTTGCTAGTTCATCTGAGTTCTAGTCTCTTCGAGTAATTTACAGAGTAGATCACCTACTTTAATCTATCTAGAGAAAATGTATGTACCTCCCGTATGAAATGCCCGATGGCTAGGCCTCTGCTGACATGATCGGCAGCCGGCTCCTGGTCGTCACGAGGCTGCTCTAGATCCTCGCCGCTCACCTTCGAACTCCGGTCGTCGTCGCCATGGACGCCGGCGACGTCTTTCCCGACGTGATCCGCTGCCATTTCGCCACCGTTCTTTGCTCGATCGCGGCTGCCGTACAAGCAAATCTTCCCGAGGAAGTACAGATTTTGACCGTCGATATGTAGAGATAGGAATGGTTGGAGCAACCGCGGTAACTAACTGCTGCTGGTCAAAGCACACTCTTGGCATCCATAAAAAAAGCACACTCTTGGCGTGTCGGGACGGAGAGATAGGAAAGCCGGCAAGCTGCTGCTGCTGCTAGTGCTAACTCGCTGCTGCAACGGATTATGCCTGAATCAGCTTGAGGGTTTGTGATGAAACTGAACCAACAGGAGTGGCTATGAGCTCTGGTTCAGTCGCTTTGCGTGCTCCCCCGGATTCTTGGTCTGTCAGAACAGAAGCACGGTTAATTCGTTCAGGTTGGCTGCGAATCTGTTATGATCCGCCCTGATCACCTCGTCCTCCTCCTGGAGCTGTTGAGTGATCAGGCAGAGTAGTATGGGGCTCGATCTGATGACGATGGAATGCCATCAGCTGTACTGGAAAGATGAACAGCTCAAGACAATGAACAGCAGACAAGCTACTAGAACATGCTGTTGCTATAGGTACAGATAAAAAATGATACAATTTGTTGCTAGAGCAAAGAACTTTGTTTGGTTTCTTTAGTTGACAGGTCCGGCACTCTTCCTTGTGAAGCCGTCAGGGTGTCTGATTGCTGTCGGATGCCGGGGATATCCTCCACTGAAAAATTGCAGCGCAAGCTGCTGAATGAACTTCTTCAGAGAGCAGAAGCTCCCGCGCGCGAAAGCTCCCACGCCAACGTCCACCGGACCTCTCATCAGCCGGTGGATAAGGTTATCAAAGCTACGCACCTAGTACACCACATGATCAAGCTATGATGAAAAAGAGAAGGCATCGATCGATCTCCCTTTGCCACCGACGACGGAAAGAAAAAAAAAACAAGAAGAAAGCTGCGATGGTTGGCCGTGTATCTTTCGCGCGAGTTGTCAAGGTAGCCATGATCACTTCACCGTCTCAAAGATAAAATAGTGGTCGTGATCACGGCCTAAAAACTAAAAAGGGCCGGCCGGCCAATGAGACAAAAAGCTTTCCACACGAGGCGAAAACGAAATGTTATTATTGGCACGCCTTTGGGAATTGGAACTGCATCATATGAAACTATGAAAGTGTTGAAAGACAGAATTGAAAGGGATTTTGTCTAGCTGAAAAAGTTTCAGAATAGTATTCAGTAAGCTGAAAGACTGAAACAAGGTTATTATAGTGCAGCCTGGTCAATTCAAGAAATCATTCGTACATTGAGAGCGAGGTCTAACGGCCCAGAAGTTTCAGAATTGTTTACTGAAGAAGCAAAGCACAACCGAGTCTGAGAAATACGGGAGACCACCCAGAGGGGCCATGTCCGGTCAGAAATGAGGGGGATCAGAGTCAGAAACAAGGCGATCGATATGCTTGTCACGCAAAAAAGGAAGACATATCATCAGTAAACAGAAAAGTGTGGCGTGAGCCCAACAGAGAGATTACACTGGCTTTTCAAGACATGAAGAATGGGATCCTTTACTTTATATACAATCCATTCCCCAGAGGAAATGCCTTTCTTTTTTCATCTTTTCTTTTGATACATGCACAAAACCTTGGGAAGGGAAAATAGTGACGAGAAGAAACCTGTTGTCTTTTGTTTAGGGCAAGACACACAAGATTGGCTAACGAGACGGAAAAGGAGTTCTATGTCAAGAGCTTCGAGTATATAATAATGGCTTAGACCGGTCACTCGGTCCTATCAAGGCCTGGACCGGCATCACCAGCAATCTCATTATTTTGTGCTATCTTCTATTTCCATTGCACAAAAAGGTTGGTTGTCACCTCTCAAGCGAAGGAAGCCCGGCGCTGCAAATGCCTCAGGCTCTGCTCCATGCTGACCTTCACCATCTCAGCAAGCATCTTCTTTGCCTTGCCACCACGGTCTTCACCGTCTATTTGGGAGGCAATGTTGGTCACTATGTTCTCGAGCGTGTCTGGCTGCAGCCTTGATCTTGAATACGGGGGATTCCGCAGCAAGTCAAGTAGAACATGGGCTTTCATTCGAGACTTGGGTGTGCCGTGTACTGTGAGCTCAAGAAGACCAGGAATCGCCCCCTCATTTAGAATGAGGTCTCTGTATTTGCTGCGGTCACTCTCGCACATTGTTAGGAGCGCTCCAACAGCATGCTCTCTGCCTTGAAGGGAGCCTTCCTCAAGTACCTCCACAATGGTCAGCACTCCGCCTTCCTCGGATGTCAAGGCCACACGACATTGGTCAAATGCAAGCAATGACTCCAGAAGAGCACAGCATTTGTCGGCAGTTTTGGAGGACCTCTTGCCACCCTTCAGCAGCTCTATCAAAGGGGGAATCGGTTGGACAGCAAGGATGGCTTGAAGGTTGTCTGTGATTGTGGAGAGGTTGTACAGAGCCATCACAGCATCATTCTTGGCTTGTGGATTCCCTTCTTTAAGGACTTTCACAAGTAGAGGAATTGCTCCTGAAGCACTTATGATAGGCTTATTGGTGGATGAGGCGGAAAGTGTAAGAAGAGCAGCAGTTGCATACTCCTGCAAATTCAGATCACTTGATTGCAAATAACCAATCAGGGGCTCAAGTGCTCCAGCATCCACTATCTTGGTTTTATTCCTGCATACATGAAACCAACCTGAGTTTAGGAACCACTTGCATCATAAAAAATCCACAATAAAGTAAATATTCATGAATTGATTACTACACCACTCATCACATTTCATATAAGTTAGGGCAGCTACTGGATATTACATATGGATTTAAGGCTTCCCAACCACAAGGAAAGTGCAATAAATGGCATCAATGTATGAACATAGACCAGGATGCATACAATGCCACAATGCCAATATAATTTACTGAATTAGATCCTACTTCTTATGTCTAGTTCCATGCTCTGAAACGAGCAGCATAACTGCGAGATATGGGCACCTAGACTGTATGATGCCCATACACGTCAAGAGGGGAGGAACTTGAGGCCCTAAATATCCTTCCCATACCTTATCCTATCTGTCCTAGGCCAGAAAGCAGAATAACGTCTAAAAGGGATGTTCCATACTTCCATATACGATCCATTTAGACAAGGACTTGACACTCCCAACTATTGGAACAGTTGATTCCACTAGCACGAGTCAACAGAAGCCATCAGATTCTCGTTAAAGGATTACCTGATCACAACAGTGGTGCTCAATTTACCATTTCCCTATCCTCACTTTGCTTCTAGTAGAGGCTGTAGAGCGCAAGGTAATGGGACGCATACAAGGAAAAAAAAATCTGGTACATACCACCATACCAGTCTGACTTCACCTCTAGCCACTGGCCACAAGTTGGCACGAGGCCTAAAGAGGAACATGAGGTCAACATGTTTGGATATGTACCGAGACAATTAGGTCACGGCATGGGCACAAAATTTCTAAAGGAAGTACTGGATAACTGTATCCTGACCACACCAACAGCAGTTGAAAAGGTGGGCAAATATTAGGCAGCCCAAGAAACTTCACAAGTTATAAACGATTTTCCAGCTTCCTGTGATAGATTTTTCTCAGAAGCAGCCAACCAGGGCAGGGTGGTTGGCAGCCTCCGGTCAGCTTCAAAATCAGACCAACTGCCTGTTGCGACATCTAAACCGGCAGTTTTCTTAGCTTTTTCTAGTTGCCATCTTCCAAGAAATTTATACCACAGACTAGGAATCCCAGATTTGTTGAAGGGTCATAGGAATAAAATCTTTGTGCTACCAGCAGATACTAGACGATTGCTGAGCGTCTAAAAAAGCAACATGGCATCTTAGCTGCAAGACGATGACACCGGTTTGAAATCCGGTGCGAGGTTATCCTACCAGGTTTCTTAGAATATGCTTGCGAATAAATCCGCAATCACGAAGTCAGTAAGTTGCTGATAAAATTCAAGGACCCATCTCCAGTTTGTATGACATGGTAAGATCAATTGGATAACGTAGTACTACTACTAGCTCGGAACTACAACAGACAGTATATAGGATTGAACTCTATCAAAGGCCACAACTATGCAATCTATCAGGTAAACTGGAGCAAAACACAAGGGCGAATTTAATTGATTTTATATTTTTTAAAAAATCAATTGATGTTCCCCCTAGATGTTTTCTTTTTTTGACCGACAGGGGGTAAAAAACACCGGTTAGCTTACAAGCCGCCCGCGACTAGAAAAATTGGAAGAGGAACCTCGCAAAATCAGTTCAACAAGCGCCAATAGAATTAAATTGGCCTATGCGGGAACGAGACGACAGAGACTGCAACTTTTAGTACGATTCGGCGCGCCTATGCCAGAAAAATGAATCGATCGACGAGGGCTTCTTCCTTTCCGAATTCGGCGTAAAACGTGACATGCTTTCGAAAAATCCAATAAAGCGACTCCCCCCGAAAGCAGCAAGGTGTACCGAGAATTTATCGGAGGAAGCCCCGCCGTCACAAACTAGATTTCCTTCCTTCGATTTTGATTTGGAAAGAGAACAAAGAAAAAAAAAATAGAATCGCGCAGATGGCCCGCACGCACCTCTCGTCCCTGACGGCGAGGTTGAGCAGCGCGAGGAGCGCGGCCTCCCCGGCCCCGGGCGCGGCGGCGCGGAGCATGGCGACGAGCGGCTCGACCGCGGCGGCCAGCTTGCAGCGGTGCCTGGCGGAGGCCCTGGTGAGGCGGCGCACCTCGCGCGCCGCGTCCACCTCCCCGGCGCGCACCCGGTCGACGAGCGCCCGCAGCGCGGCCGCCTCGGACGGCCGCTCCGCCGCCGCGACGGGAGACGCCTCCCCGGACGAGCACGCCTCCGGCGACTCCATCTGCCTGCGCGGGGGTGTGGGTGGGGGCAGTCTGGGGGAGGGGCCGCCGGTCCGTCCCTGTCCCTTGCCGCGCGTCTCTCTCGGGGTGTGTGTTGGGGAGGTGTGAGCGCGAGCGAGAGAGAGACGGGGAGGGAGGTGGGGCAAGAGCGCTGCTTCTTATTGGGGTGGGACAGGGACTAGGGGAGGAGGGGAAGTAGTAACTGACGGCGACGGCCGTTATGTGGTGGTCCGCCCCCGTTCCGTTACGGCCCGTCGCCGTTGGGGCTCGTTAGACCGTCCACAGTGGAAGGAGGAAATGAAGGAGCAAATATACTGTTTGGCACTGTAAATGCACTGTTTGGCACTGTAGACAGAGAGGGTGTGAGAAACGAGGAGGGAGCAAATTTGCTTTTCTCCCTCCGCTGTGGTCAGCCTTACTGCTGCTGCGTGAATGCGTTGCTTGAGGCTGGGGCGGCCGCCGTGCACACCGGGAACTGCTGCGGCCACATGGTGCGCCTGCCCAGACCAGCTCCACAGCACCATGCGATCGGATCTTACGGTTGATGTTCTTCCAAAAAAATTAATTGTAATGGTGATTTTTTTCCCCGAACTTTGGATTGAGAAATTTTACTACAATCCCTGTCAAAAATGAATATGAATTCGATAAGCGGAAGGGAACCTGTCCTGAAGTAGGCCATCATCCACCGGAGTTTCCAGACGGGCGTCGATGGTGTGTGCGTTTGGTTTGGTATCATCATCCACCCAATTTTCTCTTCGGTTCTCGGATTGATCCCAATTCTCTTTCCGATTCTTGGGAGTAGGCCGGTAGCGGACCGAGTCGTCATGCCCGGAACACAAGGATAGCTAGGCTGCATCGTTATCATCAAGCGTGCCGTGCGTGCATGGTCAGGACGCACCCCGGCCGTGGTATCTTATCGAGAAACGGACTCGTGGTTAGAAACTCCGTCCGGATCAGGACGCACCCCGTCGGACTGGAATCTCCCGCGTCCGCACACGTACGGCGTCCGGTCGCCGGCGCCGGACCAATCGCGCGCGCGCGCGGCTGGTTGGTAACCCGTGGGAACCGAGAGCGGCAGAGGGCCACGCTCACACGGCCACACGGGCGGCGAGCGAGACACGTACGTGGGAGTCCTGCGGCCCACGGCAACCCCCGTCGGCGACCGGGCGGATATCGCTGCGCGTGACGGCGACGCTGGTACGTAATCAGGTAGCTGGAGATTTGAATCTAACCGACCGGGACGGCTTGATCGGAGCGCCGAGCGATCCCGATCCACCACCGTGCTCGCAGCGTGGTTCGGTTCGACCGGCCAAGCCGATGGGACGGTCTAGCCGACTGGTACAGGACACAGCTAGCTACAGCCTGTTCGGCTTGCTGTTTTGGATGGGCTGATTCTTGTAGCGGCTGTTTTTTTGAAAGGATAGGTACTGTAGCGGCTAGTTACTGTAGCAGCGGGTTACTATAGCACCTACATGTGCTATAGACTCGAGAACAAGCGGGAGCTACAGTAAATCAGCCGAGAAGATCAGTGCAGCCGAACAGGGCGCTAGCCAGTAGGCACTGCGTGTATGCGCATTGTGCAGCGTGCCGGCATGCGTGTGGGCACGCTGTCCAGCTAAGCCGCACGCGCGCTACGCCGCTACCTGTCGGTTGCCGCCTGGCGCTGGCGCCACAGATTCCCTGCCCGCTGCCGACTACTAAGGCCCCGTTTGGTTGCACGTTGTAAATTTTTTAAAAAGTCATCTTTCTATATTTGAAGTACTAAATATAGATTAATTACAAAAATAATTACAGAACTCTTCTGTAAATCGCGAGACGAATCAAATGAGCCTAATTAATCCGGCATTAGAGATTATTTACTGTAGCATTACTGTATCAATTTAGCATCTAATTACAGTCTAATTAGGTTCATTAGATTCGTCTCGCCATTTACAGGCAGCAGCCGCATTGCGTTTTTTATTTCGTCTAGATTTAAGTTTCCATGTAAGTGCCGGAATTTTTTTTTGGAATTTTGATTTTTGCATCTAAACACGGGCTAGGCGTGCACGTGCGGGCGTCGCGTCCGGAGCAGTACTGCGCCAGTGCTCCAGCTAGGCAGCAGCAGCCGCCAGCCGGTAGTGTCAACTGTCGATGAAGCCGGTAGTTCCAAAATTTCTCTCACTAAACTTCACTATTCATCTATTACATCAAATCTCTTGCCTCATACATGAAGTATTAAATGTAGGTAAATAAAAAAACTAATTGTATAGTTTTGATATACACGAGGAGACGAATCTTTTGAGCCTAATTAGGTCATGGTAGGACAATAATTATGACAAACAAACGAAAAATACTACAGTGTGCTACAGTGTCCGATGTAACTCTTTTTACCACTATTTACAGATCTAAACACAGCTAAGGAACCGACCAGGAAGCTTACAACACCAAACTGGCATGCATGCCTAGCTCAACCTCAACGGCACGGCATCGGCATCGACCGGATAATTCCAAATTTATAAGTTATTTTAAAAATTTTGAAGAGTCAAATCATCTCAATGTTTGATTAAAATTATAAAGAGAAATACAAAAATTTATGACATCAAATAGGTATAGTATAAAAATATAACTAACAAAAAAATCTAATTATACTTAATTGCTATCGTAAATATTATTATTTTGTTGTATAAATTTAGTCAAATTTGAAAATTTTGATTCTCCAAAATTTTTAGAATAATTTATAATTTGAAACGGAGGGAATAGCTGCATGCGCCAGCAAGTTTGAGGGGGTGGAGAGGAGAGGCAGAGCTCGCGAGCCGCGAGCGTGCGCGCACGCGGGCGCATGTGCTCCCCACACGCGATCAGGATCCGGTTGGTTGCTGCTGCCGCCACATGCCGATGCAGCCAGGTCGAGTAACTGCGCCGTTGGCCTTGCCTGCCGCACTGTTCGGTTGGGTGCTGCCATGCTCCGCATCTGGTACGATCTGATGGACGGTTGGTTATCAGATCATTTTTGAAAAAAAAGACACTTTTTTAAAGAAAAAGAAATCAATCGACAAAATGCGTCAGCGCAGGAGCCCGCGTCTGCTGGTACGATCTGATGGACGGGCCACCAACCTGTTCCTGTCCATATGTGATGCCACGTACGCCTACTGATACAGGTCATATTTAGTTCCCACCCCATAAATCCCATAAACACAAAAAAATCGTCACATCGAATGTTTCGACATATGCATGGAGTACTAAATGAAATCTATTTACAAAACTTTTTGCATAGACGAGCTGTAAATCGCGAGACGAATCTAATGAGCCTACTTAATCCATGATTTGCAACAGTGATGCTACAATAACCATATGCTAATTATTAATTAATCATGAATTAATTAGCACCATTAGATTCGTCTCGCGATTTATAACCCATCTGTGCAAAAAAATTTGTAAATAGACTTCATTTAGTACTTCAAATTAGTAAGATTCCAATGCAAAAAAAAAATTCTTAGAACTAAACAGGGCCATATTCTAGCATTATTTCCCCGTTAGTGAGTGCTTCCATTTTGTTTTGTTTGGAAGCAAAGTGCTTCTATTTTGCCTGCTGCTTTTTTGGCTCATTCGCCGCTGACCTCAGCGGGGCCGGTCCTAGGACCCATCCATCAGGATTTTCAGGAGAAGTCCCAGCCCAAATGTGATTATGCATGGGCATCGGTATTATAATTGTAAGGTTAGCTTAACCTTGCTGGTGACCTGGTGCAACTACTTGCACTACGTAGTTCAAGTATACTCACGCGGGGCTCATGGATATATGGAAAGCCTTTTCTTTTTTTTTCTTTTTGTGCATACTACTATATATATTCAACGGAGTTCAATGTACTGTTCAGAATTAGAATAAGAAGAAGAAGATCTTCAGAAGATGCAGCCATGCCGGTTTTGTACGGTTGTGGAATGAGACGCCACAACCACTAACTACATGCCTGCTCTTAATCACTCTCCTAAAACTAAAAGTACAGAAGCTCCAACAACCTAATCTAGCAAAAATTGTATTTACCACTATACAGTATAAAACGACGAGTAAATTAATAACAGCAGTAGTGCAGTACTAGGAAATCACCTTGAAAACCAAGCATAGCACCTCGGAACTGCAACAAAATCTCTCTCTAGTTTCTCTCTCTAACTGAGGGAGACTCCGGGAGCCCCCGCCCGGTCCCGGCGGCCACCACCTCCGCCGGCGGTTTCCTACCTGCCGGCGCCACCCGCCACCTCACCCCTCCTTCCTTCCCCTTCTCTGCTGTCGATGGGTGATTCCTCACCCCCTCGCCGCGAAGGGAAGTCGCTAGTCGAGGAGACCCCTCCGGATGGTAGGCGTCGACCCCTCAACCCCGCCGCTACCTCCTTCACCCCCTCCGGGTGCCGGGACCTCTAGGTCGCCGGAGGGTATTTGCTTCAGCATCCCCTCGTCGATCTCTGACGAGGACGGCGAGGTGCTTTGGTCGCCCCCGCGCTCCTTCGCTAAAGGCAAGGAGCCACTGGTCGTCGAGGACGAGCGTGCTTATCCTCGGGTGGTCCCTTCGCGGGGTTTCATGGCGGATGCTCGCCGGACTGCACCCCCTCCCGCGCGGCCCTTGCATCCCTCTCGTGCCACTCGGACGCCTGGGTCAGGCTCGCGCCCGGTTGACTCTCGGCTTCCCCCGGTCGACAAGGATGGTTTTCAACTGGTTGTACCCCGCCGTCATCTTCGTCGAGACCTGGGCACCTTTCGACGTGTGGCCCCGCCTCGTCGCCCGGTCCCGGCGGACCTCGTCGGCCGCTGCTTCAACTGTCTCGCCTTCGACCACATCGCCGCCCGTTGCCCCAATCCTTCGCGCTGCCTGCGCTGTGAGGAGGTGGGTCATTCTGCCCGGAACTGCAAGCGTGCTCGGGGGGACGCGCCGCCGGCTCGTGGTCGTGGTCAGCCGGTTCGTCGGCCTAAATGACAAAACCAGCTTTTGGACAGCCGATTGTGTATGTATGGCAAGATCTAAGCTACGAATGTGTTACTTAGATGATGCGAAGCTAAAAACATATCTAAGCCGGCTCTTGAGATAACAAAAGTGTCACTCCAAAACCTAAAGCCGATCTAGTATGTTTTTAGATGTGATAATAGCCAAAAAGCATAGGAAAACCTACAAATCTAGCCGATATCGATAATTGGTGAATAAATCTAGACGAGACGACAGCGATGCGCCCGGAAGTCAAAGCCTAGATGAACTCGATAACTTTTGAATAGATTTGAACGAAGCCACAGCGATGCGCCCGGTAGCTAAAGCTCAAATATACTCGGTAAAATGAAAACTCACCAGCAAATCAAGTCGCTCGAATGTGAGGCGTCCTTGATCAACATGAAAGAACTCGTCGAAAAAAGAAAAGAAAAGGCGAAGTCGCCGAAAAAGTGCAAAGGAATTGTAAAGTTTGTTGTATTGGATGTGTATCAAGTTTTTCCGGTCCCTTACAACTGATATATATAGCCTAGCGCTATCAAGTCCTAACCGATCACGGAAAACATTACTTGACTAAAAAGAAAAGATTTTCTAAAAGATAAACTACTTTAAATACTACAATTGAATCATCAAGATTCACATAGAGTCTGGATCCTCTTCTTCTTCCTAGACTTCATCGGCAACTCTTCACCGGCCGAGTACCAGAGCAGACTAATTAGCATCTTCACAAAATATTCTCCTGGTTCATCGGACGGACTCCCATCGGCCGATTCCAGAACGGACAAATCAGCATCTTCATTGTATATTCCTCTCGTCTATCGGACAGACTCCATCGGCCGATTCCAACACTGTGCATCTTTTGGTTTCTTCCAAATCGGCCACCTTCCCTTCACAAAAATCGCCTTCTTTGACACGTGTCAAAAAACGGTGTCAACAATGACACTATCATCATGCAAGACGATCAGATGGCCGACCAAGTTTTTCAGCATTTTTCAAATATCATCGGCACTCCGGGGGTTCAAAATTGCCACTTGAACCTTTCTGAGCTCGGTTTTCCCTCCGTTCAGTCTGCTTTGCTGGACACCTGTTTCACTGAAGAGGAGGTTTGGCAGGCTATTCTTGACATGCCGATTGACAAAGGGCCGGGTCCGGACGGCTTCACTTGGCTTTTCTATAGAATTGCTTGGCCAATCATCAAACCTGATATCATGCAGGCATTTCATGCTTTGTGGTCATTGGATGGTCGCAATCTCCATTTGCTTAACCAGGCTTTTATGATTCTGCTCAGAAAAAAATCTGATGCCGAGTGCATTGGTGACTACCGACCTATAAGTCTGATCCACAGCTTCGCGAAATTGTTCACCAAGGTCCTGGCGAGAAGGTTGGCGCCCCACAAGCAAATTCTGGTTAATATGAATAAAAGTGCTTTTATCAAAACGAGGCTGATCCATGAAAACTACAAGGCTGTCAATTCTACTGGAAAATATCTTCATCGCCAAAAGGTAGCTTGTGCACTCCTCAAATTAGACATTGCCAAAGCCTTTGACACCATCAATTGGCAATTTCTTTTGCGCCTGCTGGCGCATCTCGGCTTCTCTAGGTGTTGGATCAACTGGATTTACATGATCCTCTCTTCTGCTAGCACCAAGGTGATCCTGAATGGAACCCCGGGCAGAAGAGTTTGTCATGCGCGGGGCTTGCGTCAAGGTGACCCATTATCACAGTTGCTCTTCGTTCTTTTCATGGAGGCGTTGAATCACTTGATCTGGCTGGCTGACCTCAGGGGCTTTTTGCAACCTCTGCATGCCAATGTCAAGGAACGGGCCTTTTTTTATGCAGACGATGTGGTCCTGTTTTCCTTGCCCACCTAGCGGGATTTGACTGTCATCAAAACCATCCTGGGCATATTTGCCAATGCAACCGGACTACAAACCAACTTGTCCAAGTGTCAAATCTCCCCCGTCCGGTGTGATCTGCAAGCTACGGTTACACTGTTGACAAACTTCACAGCAAAGATCGATCCTTTTCCAATAACTTATCTTGGAATACCTTTGGGAATCAAGAAACTCAAGAAGACGGACATGCAACCACTGATTGATAAGGTCACCGAACGTCTACCATCTTGGAAAGCAAACTTGCTTAACAAAGCCGGGCGCTCTGTGCTCATCAAGTCCACTTTGTCTGCCATTCCGACACACACGGCTGTGGCTATCAAAATCTCTCCTTGGGCAATTCAGTGCATTGACAAGATTTGTAAGGGATTTTTGTGGTCTGGTGCACTTTCACCTAAGAATGGCCACTGTCTTCTTGCCTGGCCTCGTGTGTGCCAGCCTCCTGACCTTGGTGGCCTAGGGATCTTGGATCTGAATTGCTTTGGTTTTGCTCTCCGCTTGAAATGGCTGTGGTTGCGTCGTACTGACACTTCCAGACCTTGGCTACATCTATGTGATGACAGGGAGCCCATGGTCGATGCAATTTTTCGGGCTTCGATCTATCTGGAACTGGGTGATGGTGCCACCGCTCTGTTCTGGTCAGATAGTTGGTTGGAGGGGGTTTCGCTTCAGGATGTTGCTCCCAGTCTTTGTAGAGCTGTCTCGTCTCGTGTTCGCGCGCGGCGCACTGTGGCACAAGCCCTCGACGACAGGCAGTGGATCAAAGATATCACTGGTGCTCTGACTGTTCAGGTCCATGTGGAATACTTGCAAGTCTGGGATCGCATGCAACTCGTCCATCTAACGGCTTCCCCAGATCGGGTTTGTTGGAAATGGACTACCGATCGGATCTTCTCTACGGCTTCTGCTTATAGGTTCCTTTTCATTGGCCAGCACCCGATCAAAGGAGCCAAAATCTTGTGCGAAACTCGTGCTCCTCCCAAATGCAAGTTCTTCATTTGGTTGGTGCTCCATAATCGTTGTTGGACCGCTCATCGTCGCAAGAAACGCAACCTCCAGGATGAGGACTCCTGCATCCTTTGTGACGGGGAATAAACTAGGGGTCCCTAACAGGCCCAACTTATATGACGCAAAGCCCAGCAAACTTATTGGGTCAAGAACAGGATGGCCCATCAAGCCGCGCAGGGAACTGCCTTCGCTGCTAAGCGAAATGGTCTGGGAGCCCGACCTCCCGGACATGTGGCAGCTCCCCGACCTAGCGCCCCGGGTCAAGGCCAGGCTGGTGGCCTGAGACGGGCACTCCAAGGGCGCCGCACCCCCTGACAGGCGTGCCGGCCAAGACAGCCTCCGTGCAAGGCCCAAGGCACCGGTTCTCCTTATCTTGCGCCAAGGGCCAAGCCAGCAGGCCTCCCTGACAAGGGTACAGCGCCGCTCGTGCGGGCCCCTTGACACAATGGGAGGGGGCGTCCACAGATGCTGCCTCCCCTCGCCGTAATGATGGTCGCCTCTGCGCACCACTCCACGCAGCGATCGTGACCGGACGCCCCCGGCCAGGCCTCGATAAGACACCCCTCACCAAGGCACGCCGTTTGGTGACAGAGCTACGTAAGATAGCCCCGCAGGTAAGAAACCCAGGCTCCGGCGGACAAGACCGAAGGAGACCCCCGACCGACCGACCGAGTGGTCGCGCCGCCCCGACTGAGCCAGGATGGGACAAGCGCCACACTGCTCAAGGAGATCGCCAGGATCATTCCTTGCACCAGAAGATTGCCAGGATCAAGCTCATCCACTCCCGACCGACTGAGTGGGCCTTGACGACTGACAAGATCGATTTGCGCCCGACGGTGCAAAGGCACAATGCTAGATAACTGTAGATGGGGGCCGCACCTTGGACTATAAAAGGGAAGCCCCCCCCCCCACGTAGGAAAGGGTTGGACTCCCTCGGGATCGACACTACTAGACCAACTTGTAAGCTCTCCTCTGAACTTGGAGCACCTGGGCTCGAGAGCAATAGAGCAAGAACACCACCCCCTATACTGGACGTAGGGCATTTCAGGCCTGAACCAGTCTAAATCCTTGAGTCTTTGCGTGCTAGACCATATCCGATCAAGCGCACAACAATCAAGCAATCGAGTAGTTTTGTAGTCGCCCATTTCCCGCAGCGACAGTTTTGGCGCCGTCCGTGGGGAGCGCTTTGTGTGTTCACTGCTTCGGCGATCGGATGGTTTCGATAACTCCATTCGTAGCTCCGGCGGCCGGCGACGGAGAGACGATATGCTTCGGCTCGCTGGAGTTCCCCGCAATCCTCCGCAATGGATTGTGGGCGCCTCCACCGTTCTCGCCCTCCCAGACCTTCCAATTCGGAAGCTTGGAGTTCATCACCGACCAGCTCGGTGCACTGCGCCTCCACGAGGAGGAAGCCGCTCCGGCAGACACTGAGGAGCCAGCTCCTCCGCCCGAGCCTCGCTCCCTGAGGCGTCGACGATCAGTTCGCTGGCGCGTCAAGAAGCATAGGCCATCACAGCCAACCCGTGTGGTGCTCCGCCGCATCTCGCTCATGGTGGCCTCCAACCCCACCGTCGAGGACGTCAACTTGGTCCTCTTCTCTCTGGCCAACGTCTCTCGACAGCTCGTGGGCAGACCTCCGCTCGCCCCGCCTCGCTCGTTCTCAGATCAACTTCCATTCGGCCTCCGCAACGCAGCGAGCGTCTATGCTCGGGAGGCGCGCAAGGCCACCCAAGGATACCAGCCCGCGTCACGGTTCGTGGGCATGACTGAGGGTTACCCTGAATCCGTCCACGACCTTCTGTGCTACGAGGATCCCCTGAGCGATTCCTCCAACACGGGGGATAACCGCCTGGAAGGGACATCCATGCCGCCAAGCTTGTGCGCCATGGCCGACGTCGATCCGCCGACAGAGGTGACGCCGTCCGAGCAGACGCACACCCCAGCGGACCACCACGAGCACGCGCTCACCAACGCGCTGGCCCACGGCGACGACCTTTGCCAACGCAAGCAGGCGCCTCCGCCCGCAGAGCGGCTTCCATGGGCCCCATCCGGGTCAAAAGAGGTGAACCCCAAGAGTTCCGCGCGTCGACGTGCACGAGCGGTCAACCAAGACATCATCAACGACGCCTGCATGCAGCTCCCGTAGGAGTTTCGTGCATGTCAGAATATCGCGACAGCCGTAATCCTGCTGCAGACGATGCCAGAGCCACAAGATCCGGCCCAAAGAGACCTTCACCGCTAGGTGAGGAATCTGGTCGAACTTGCCGCTGTCCAGTAAGCGGAGAGCTCCTCATTCCACCGCCGGCAGGCTGCTGCCTCATGCCTAGTCGGTGGCGCAAGCCATGGTGGGCGGGAACCATCTCAAGAGCAGTGCACCCCGCCTCCACGGCAGCCTGACGCGGGCGGCGCACCAGCCCCAACTTGGCTGAACTTGGCCAGCCTCGCGCCACCACCACCGAGTGCCGTCCCGACCCTAGCAAGCCCAGCCAGGCACCGGCCTTCGTCTCAATCGATGAGACCAAGGCGGTCACGGTCGACGACACCGACCCAACCAAAACGGTGCAGATTGGCTCCTAGCTACCGACCAAATAGGAAAACGCGCTCGTCGACTTCCTCCACGCCAACAAGGACACTTTTGCCTGGAAGCCGTCCGACATGCCGGGCATCCCTAGGGAGGTTGCCGAGGACGAGCTCCGCATTTTGCTGGGATCCAAGCCCGTCCAGCAGCGACTGCGCCGCTTTGACGACGAGAGGCGCAGGGCCATAGGAGAGGAGATAGCTAAGCTATTAGCTGCCGGCTTCATTAAAGAAGTCTACCACTCCGACTGGCTATCTAACCCAGTCCTTGTAAGAAAGAAAACCGGTCAATGGAGGATGTGTGTTGACTACACCAGCCTGAATAAGGCTTGCCCCAAAGACCCTTTTCCTTTGCCTAGAATAGATCAGATAATCGACTCGACCTCCGGGTGCGAGATCTTATCCTTTCTAGACGCTTACTCGGCCTATCACCAGATAGCGATGGAATCCGGCCAGCTCGCGACATCCTTCATCACGCCATTCGGCTCATACTGCTATGTATCGATGCCTTTCGGCCTAAAAAATGCGGGTGCAACATACCAGCAATGCATGCAATCCTGCTTCTCCGACCATATCAACCCGCCGAACGATCCCGACCGGTCGGACCCGCCTCGGGCAACGGTCGCGGTCTACGTTGACGACATCATCGTCAAAACACCACGCGCGGGCGACCTGGTCACCACCCTAAGCGCCACATTCGAAAATCTCAAAAGATTCAACATCAAGTTGAATCTCGAGAAATGCACGTTCGGCGTGCCCAAGGGCAAACTACTCGGGTACATGGTGTCTGCGCGTGGCATCGAAGCCAACCGCAACAAAATCACGGCTATCACCAACATGGGACCCATCCGTGGCGTCAAGGGCGTCTAGAGGCTAACAGGATGCCTGGCGGCGCTCAGCCGATTCATCGCTCGGTTGGGAGAACGAGGCCTGCCCCTATACAAACTCCTCAAGAAATCCGACACCTTTGTCTGGACGGAGGAAGCCCAGGTGGCCCTCGACCGCCTCAAGGCTCTCTTGTCCTCTCCACCGGTGCTCGTGGCGCCATAGCCTTGCGAACCCCTTTTACTTTACTTAGTAGCTACCAACCACGTGGTCAGTGCCGCGCTGGTAGTTGAAAGGGAAGAGCAAGGACACGCCCTGAAGGTCCAACGACCCATGTATTTTGTCAGCGAGGTACTAACAGACACAAGTCACGGTACCCTCAGACACAAAAGCCTCTGTACGCCATCATCATGGCAGCCAAGAAGCTCCGACACTACTTCACCGAGCATGAGGTGTCGGTCGTCACCTCATTCCCACTCGGAGAAGTTCTCCGCAACCGCGACGCCGTGGGATGGATTTCTAAATGGGCAGTCGAGCTCATGGGCTATGACGTCAAGTTTGTGCCACACACGGCGATAAAATCCTAGGCCCTGGCCGATTTCATCGCCGAGTGGACGAAAGTCCAAGCCCCGACCCCAGAAATCTCTCAGGAGTTCTGGACCCTCTACTTCGACGGGTCGGTCATGGGACCTGGCGCGGGGGCCAGGGTCGTCTTGGTCTCCCCAGAAGTAAACAAATTCAAGTACGCGGTTTGCCTCCATTTTCCTGCATCCAACAACGTTGTAGAGTATGAGGCACTCATCAGCGGCCTCCGTATAGCCATCGACATCGGGGCAACCCCCCTGTACGTCTATGGCGACTCCAAGCGGGTAATCGACCAAGTCATGAAGAACTACAACTGCGAGAGCACCCTCATGGACACATACTGCCAGGAGGTCCGCAAGCTGGAAGGGAGATTTCGGGGTTTGGAGCTCCACCACATCCCGCGGAAGCAAAACCCTGACGCGGACACTCTCGCAAAAATGGCCGCTGAGCGCAAGCCGGCACCCAGCGGTGTTTTTGTTAACGACTTGAACGCGCCGTCGGCACATGAAAGACAGCCGGCCGCAGACAAAGCAAAAACAGAGGAAGTAGAGCATGCACAAAAAATAGAGCACGGTCCCTCTGACCCAGCCCCCGACCAAACACCCGGGGACCCAACCTGCCTCGCCACGGAGCAATCCGACCCAAGCCAGACAGATAACACAGACTGGAGAGCTAACCTATTGGTTTATCTCCTACATGAAGTCCTCCCCGAGGATCGCAACACAGCCCATCGCGTCGCTCGACGGGCCAAGACATTCGCTGAAATCGACGGCGAACTCTATAAGCACAGTCCCTCAGAGACTGGCATTCTCATGAAGTGCATCCCCATTGCCCAGGGCAAGGAGCTCCTTCTCGAGATACACACCAGGATCTGCGGACACCATGCTGCGCCACGCTCCCTGGTCAGAAAGGCGTTCCGACTGGGATTTTACTAGCCAACAGCCCTGTGCAACGCGGAAGAAATCGTCCGTGCATGCAAAGGATGCCAGTTCTATGCCAAACAAACCCACCTACCAGCCCAGGCGCTCCAGACCATCCCCATAACATGGCCATTCGCCGTATGGGGCCTAGACATGGTCGGGCCACTCAAAAAGGAACCAGGAGGGTTCACCCACCTACTTGTAACAATCGACAAGTTCACAAAATGGATAGAGGCAAACCTGATAACCACGATCGACTCCAAGGATGCCGTCAAGTTCTTCCTGGACATCGTCTACAGATTCGGGGTGCCCAACTCCATCATCACAGACAACGGGACAAATTTCACAGGTCATTACATCCAAGAGTTCGAGTTGGCATCGGTCGGACACCCGCGCACGAATGGGCAAGTAGAAAGAGCTAACGGTTTAATCCTCCAAGGGATCAAACCGCGCATTTTTACATGCTCAAAAAGTTCGCGGGTTGTTGGGTGGAAGAACTGCCGGCAGTGCTCTGGAGCTTACGAAACACACCCAACCGATCCACAGGGCTGACACCTTTCTTCTTAACATACGGCTCCGAAGCCGTGCTGCCCTCCGACCTGGACTACGGTGCGCTGAGAGTCAAAGCCTTTGACCCAGCAATGGCAGCCGAGGCCCAGAGGGACTCAATGGAAGTGTTGGAAGAAGCAAGGCTAGCTACGCTCCTCTGATCGGCTCACTACCAACAAACTCTACGCAGGTACCACGAGAGGTGCATATGGGAAAGGACGTTGCAGGTTGGAGATCTGGTGCTACGACGGGTCATGATGACGAAGGACAAGCACAAGCTCTCGCCGCCATGGGAAGGACCCTACAGCATTGCAGAGATGATACGTCTAGGCACCTACAAGCTAAAAGACTCAGACGGTAATACTCTAACTAATTCTTGGAACATAGAACAGTTACATCGCTTCTTCCCGTAAGCAGCACTAGCGGCTCAATCCAAGTGCCCCGACCCGGCCACTTCCGGCTCAGCGCACTTAGGGGCCCGAGACCTGTCGATTTTTTCTCCCCGTACAATACAGTGCACTCACTCGACGCCCCGACCTGGCCACTGACTGCCCAGAATCACTCGGGGGCCAGACAACTACCTTTTTTCCTTACATGCTCACAGCACAAACAAATTTTCTGGTATCCAGCACCCCGACCCGTATAAATTTTGGCTCGGAGCGCTCGGGGGCCAGACCATGGTCTTCAACCATGTTACTTTCTGTTGCTGCCCGCCTCTACGGCCCCTTGCCCTGAACACTTTCAGGCCAAGGCACTCGGGGGCCTCACTGGGATAAACCGTGCAGCGCGCACGCATCCTTCTTTTTTCCTCGTCACACAAAAATACGAAAACTTTCGCAACAAAGCGAACACATAATTGTTTTCGAAAAACTCGGGCGAGATGAAAAATGGAGCAAAGACGAAGTACAAACAGAAATTCAAATATAGTTAGGGGAGCCATGCACACGGTGGACGCCCCAGATGTTCTCCCAAGCCGTACGAACGGCTTCAGACACCCCACTTAGATACTTTTTCTTAATTAAACACAATAAAAAGAAGAAGTGGCCGCCGGCCGGCCCCGTGCTCCGTCGCTGTCCTGCCGAGACCCTATGGCCTGTCTAGTTCCGGGTCTGCACCGCGCTGTAGGAGGTCGTCGACGTCCATCTCCGCCGCAGTGACCCGTCCGAACCCGGCGAAGTCCCGCATGGCCAACCGACGGGACGACGCACTCGAGGTCTCCGGGAAGGCGGGGTCGATCCCCCTGAGGTGCGTCCCGGTGCGCAGACGGACGGCAGCCAGTGCAGCAGCAGCGCCGCGGTGGATCCCTAGCCTCACCGACGACCGGATGATCTCGGGAAAGGCTTGGAGCTGGTCCACCTGCATGGGCGCTCGCGGCTCCACCACACGGAAGACGACGAGCGCGCCTTCCTCCAGGGCCTCGCGCTGGTCTTCCACCTCGCCGAGGCGGCGTTGTAGGTCCGTCACCTCACGGCAGACAGGCTCCAACTCCTCCTCTAGCACTGCAGGTAAAACATATGAAGATGCAGGGAAAAACAGAGGAAAAAAGATGCGATCAAGAACGGAACTGACCAAAGACGCGGGCCTGCGTGTCCGCCGCAGCGTCACTCGCCGCGTGCACCTCCCACTCGGTAGCATCCCGAGCCACCACGACCGCCTGAAGGCTATCCCGCAGGTGCTCTATCTCGACTGTGGCGGCCGAGAAGCGACCGCGTGCCAGGTCGCACTCCCGCTGCAGCGCCATTATGTCCGGGTTGACTCCCCCGGAGTCAGACCCGGAGGAGGCAGCGGACACAGCAGGTGAACCTTGCGCAGGCGAGTCTGGCGCAGGCAAGCCCGGCGCTCCAGGAGCCGTGCCTGGCGGAGCCGCAACGATCGGCGGCAGCGGCGCGATGGAGGACGACGCTGAACCACTGGCGGCAACACCAGACGCCCCAGCGCCATCCCGCACCGGGGGCCCGCCGGACGAAGAGGACTCGGAGGCGTCAGGGCCGCCCGATGGCCCGACGCCGCCTTGCCCGGCGATCCTTGCTCCGGGACCCGACGACGCCACCCTACCACCACGCAGGTACCATCATGAACACAACAAAATACAATGCAGGGATAGAAGAACGAGGATAATGCCAGAAAGTACCTTCTCCAGAAGAACTTGCGGTGTGCCTGTGGCAGACCGCGTGGCTCGGCACAGGACTCCTCGTCGCGAGGACGCTTGTCACCGGCCATCGAGGAGGATCGACGACGACGACTGGTACTGTTAGAGTTCCTCCTTCTTTTCCCTCTCCTTGCGCCTTCGCCTTCCCCTCTTCTCTGTGTCTTTTCTCCAAGAAAATGGTAGGAAGCAATGTCGACGGAGACGAAGCGGCGGAAGGCAGGGGATTAAATAGATGAACACCATCATCATTCCGCAGCGGTTCCTGAGCGACGCAATGCTTCGAGACACGAGTCGCCATGAACGGACCTCTCCGCTGCAACCAGCGTGACGTATCGACTCTACGGGTGCGTACTCTATAGTTTCAATTAAATCCTCGTCGTCTATCTGTTTCCGATTGCAGGGAAGACGGTGGACCGTTTCGGTGCCTCAAAAGAATCGCAACCGCACGATTCGATCTCAAGGTTCGAAAGCCAGTCCGTTAAGGGCTCCACGCTTCCTTGACCCTAAGAGCCAGAGAAGAAAAACCGAGACGAGCACCAAGCGGCCCACGCCCGACCTGCCCCGGCAGCACTCGGGTCGTCTCAACCTTTCTTGTCCGATCCGGCCTCTAGCGTTCCACGGAATCCCCTCCTGGGGGGAGGCCAACTAGGCTCCCCGAGCTAGATGATGGCTCGGGCATCTGTCTGGGATGTGGGCTGTAGAGCAGTGGAGTGCTCCCATCTGGGGCTCCGTCGACCCGGTCGTCCGCGGCAGGGTCGGACTTCACTCGGATTGTCCTTAATTGGGTCTACCCACTATCGAGCTCACCGAACTCGCCGTTGTGGGCCATCTAGGTCAAGTGGCAGGGTTCACCTCCTCCGATCGCTATCGGTCGTAGTGGAGTCATTCATCGTTGAGGCACGGAAATGAAAGAAACAATGCAGAAAAATGAACAAACAAGAACGTCTTAGGGCCAACTTTGTTTCATTAATCTTGCTTTACAATAATCGGCTCCAAGCCACTACAACAAATGAAAGCTAGCTGTCCTCAACTCACAGACATAGCGGATACAATGGATCAAATCCATTTACTCCCACCAAGGGAGCAACAAAAGGGGGCTAAGGCAACGGCTGCTACCTGGCACGCTGGAGGACATGGCCAAAGAACGTTGCAAAACTTCTTGTAGCACCTCGCAAGCCTTCTTGCAGCACCGGCCACGCCAAGAAACCCCTGGTGGAGAAGGAGGCAGAGAATGCCGATGAGGGGAAGTCTTCGGAGCTGATGTTAGCCCAACACTCCCCGCCGGCACTTGCTCCTGGGTATCTTCCTCATATGCTAGAAGACGCGCCGTGACCTCCTTTCTGCTGGGCACGGCAGCTTCCAGGCGCACCTCTCTAAACCGCCCGCCTCCGGGCGGAGGCGCGGAGAAACATCGTGGTGGCAAGACCACCCTGCCTGGCGAGACAGGAACTCTTCACCGTCCCCCGCTGCCACGGCACATAGCATTGAGCTGTGCAGCCTTTCAACCATAAGTTGGAAGATGAGGCAGTGGATCCGCGGCTCTGCATCGATGACGCGTGAACTGCCCACCCGAGATCTCGGGGGAGCGGCAACCGCAAGAAGGACGCAGAGTAGAAGAGTAACCCCCGCGGCAGGGGAGTGCTAGACCACCACCAAGTCTCCAGGCTGGCACCAAGAGGAGTCCAAGGAGGTCACAAGAGGCCGGGAGCCCCCCTTCGCCTACTAGCAAGGGAGCGGAAAGACCAGTGGCCTAGCCTGCCTACTCCAGTAGTAGGCCCTCGGACTTTTCGGCGCCGTGCAGTGGTCGCCGGCATGGACTCGCCAATGAGTCCATGCCAGAGGAAGATCCCCCGCCATTCGCAAGCATTCTTCTAGCACCAGAAAAACAAACTATGCCCACTCTCATCAGGAGGACGGGTGTGGGGTGTGGGGAAGAGAACTGGCGAATGGAACTCCATGATCCGTATACTAGTGTGGAACCATGTATCCACAAACCCCCTATTTATAGGCCAGCAAAGGCACCGATGGCCCCAGCAGTCAGCAAGCTGGCCAGAACGGGGCACACCAAGAGCCCTTACCTATCCAAACCCCCTCTTAAAGACGCCGATGGAACGACACTAACGTGCTCGGCAACTACCGTGCCACTCAGGGCACGATCGCTGCACGACCCGCCAATGGGAGGCGGCCCCGAGCGTGGGAAAACGAGGTGCTCGCGGTACAATGATAAGACGCGACGACCAGCCTCGAGATTCCACGACCTGTCAGCCAGCCATCAAGACGGGCCTGACCCTGTCACACCTCGCCTGGCGCACGCCGAAAGCTGAAGGCGCGAGCAGTAGTATGGGTCGTCCCATTCAGGGGCCATCAAGACTGAGGCCAGCGGCTCCACGATTATTTCAAAATCATAGAACCGCTCGGGGGCCTCTGACGGGGGAATAAACTAGGGGTCCCTAACGGGCCCAACTTATATGACGCAAAGCCCAGCAAACTTATTGGGCCAAGAACAGGACGACCCAACAAGCCGCCCAGGGAACTACATTCGCTGCTAAGCGAACGGGTCTGGGAGCCCGACCTCCCGAACACGTGGCAGCCCCCCGACCTAGCGTCCCGGGTCAAGGCCAGGCTGGTGGCCTGAGACGTGCGCTCCAAGGGCGCCGCACCCCCTGACAGGCATGCCGGCCAAGACAGCCTCCGTGCAAGACCCAAGGCACCGGTTCTCCTTATCTTGCACCAAGGGCCAAGCCAACAGGCCTCCCTGACAAGGAGACAGCGCCCCTCGCGCAGGACCCTTGAAACAAATGGGAGGGGGCGTCCACAGACGCTGCCTCCCGGTCGCCTCTGCTCACCACTCCATTACGCCAGCGATCGTACAGGATGCCCCCGTCCAGGCCTCGGTAAGACACCCCTCACCAAGGCGTGCCATTTGGTGACAGAGCTACGTAAAATAGCCCCACAGGTAAGAAACACAGGCTCCGGCAGACAAGACCGAAGGAGACCCCCGACCGACCGACCGGGTGGTCGCGCCGCCCCAACTGAGCCAGGATGGGACAAGCGCCAGGAGGACACACCGCTCAAGGAGATCGCCAGGATCATTCCTTGCACCAGAAGATTGCCAGGATCAAGATCATCCACTCCCGACTGACTGAGTGGGCCCCGACGACTGACAAGATTGATTTACGCCCCGACGGTGCAAAGGCACAACGCTAGATAATTGTAGATGGGGGCCCCACCTTGGACTATAAAGGGAAGGCCCCCACATAGGAAAGGGTTGGACTCCCTTGGGTTCGACACTACTAGACCAGCTTGTAAGCTCCCCTCTGAACTTTGAGCACCCGGGCTCGAGAGCAATAGAGCAAGAACACCACCCCCATACTGGACGTAGGGCATTTCAGGTCCGAACCAGTCTAAATCCTCGAGTGTTTGCGTGCTAGACCATATTCGATCAAGCGCACAACAATCAAGCAATCGAGTAGTTTTGTAGTCGCCCATTTCCCGCAGCTGACACTTTGTGACCAATCGTCGAAAACCATAGATCATTTACTGGTCCGCTGTGTCGTCACTAGACAGTGCTGGTACTCGATCCTACACAAACTCGGTTGGTCTGCCCTCACACCTGCTGAGGACAGCGCAACCTTTGCTGACTGGTGGATTGCAGCCCACAAGCAGATCGCCAAAACGGATAGGAAATGCTTTGACTCTCTAGTGGTGCTCACTACTACAGAACTGGCCTTTGTTCCAGGCCATTGTCCCAGCAGCCTTTGGGCCTGCGACAATAGGTGGCTTTTCTCCCGGGTCCAACGGCTAGCCGGGCCGGGGGGGGACATGGGCCTTTTGTCCCGGTTGGTGTCTCCAACTGGGACAAAACTCCTTGGCCCCCTTATCCCCTTCCCTCTCCCCCCGCCCGAGCCATTCAGCTCACTTGTTCTTGCTCTTCTTGGCTCGGGAGAGAGGAGTTCTTACTCATTTCTTCACCACATTTGTGAAGATCTTTGATTCCCGGTCCATCCATCGGCGCTAAAGGTTTGGGGCTTGTTTTTCTCTTCTTCCTTGGCTTGTATAGCTCATTTCATGCTTTAGAAATAGAGAAAATGTGTAGCTAGCTCATTTGTTGGACATTTAGATTGCATATGTAGGTGTGATTTTCTTTTAGATTTAGATGAGTATGTGGATAGTAGAAATTTTTAGAATGAGTGTAGACACTTCATGTGATGTACTTGTATATATGACCATATTGTGGATAGTTGATTTTTGTATTCATGAATGAATTAATGAAATGAGTATATTAGAATTTTTTGTATTATGAATGGATTATTTTGACACTCTAGTGATATATTTATTCAGGCTCACATTGAAACCATCTAGAAGCTAAAAAAATCTTTATTTCGAAACAAGTATATGTCGTTAATCTCCATCCAACGGTGATGGCACTACCTTTCGGGGATACACGATGCGCTATAAGGACGTCGCGAATCGGTTGGTCGCATCACCAGCACTTTCGATTGATAAGAAGACAGCATTTGACGCAGTCAGCATGGCCGTTGTTGTACTAAGAGCATATCAACGAGCACGCTGCCTGTGCCAAGTGCTGTGCCTATTAATCATAAATGTTGGTGCTGCGACTGGCCGATTGGTGACATCCTTGTACCGCACCGTGTCCCCCCAAAAGGCAATGTCATCACCGCAGGGTTGAGGTTACTGACATATACATTTTCAGAAATAAATGTTTTTTTTCTTCTAGAGGGTTTCCGGATATTGAAAAGAGTGTACTCCTAGAACTAAAGGGTGTCAAAGTAATTAGAAGTTATAGAGATTTCTTTCAATTAATTAGAGATTTCTTTCAATTAATGATACATTTCGTCTTTTTATATGATTTCATTGTTATTTGCAAGAGTTATTAATCTGATCATTGTAATTGTAGTAGTAAATAATATTTGCATTGTAATGGTAAGAATTTATAATTTTGTGGAAAATAAAGGTATTTTTCAGTAAAATATGGCTTCAGCAGCTGGAGGGAGTGGCGTCGGTGGGGGTGATCGTTGTCCTTCTGGAGAGAAGGGCACAACTCGAGTAGGTCGTCGGTCTAAAAAACCTAGTGCTTTTCATAGGGCAGCACTCCGTTATTTGAAAAAAGAATATAGAGAATGCATGGCAAGGGGCGAGGAACCTCCTTTTGATCTTGAGGATTTATTGCGGCGTTACGATTCGTCACCACCAAACTCGGAGGTTTCAGCTCCGCCATCTTCTTCTGCGCCAGCAAGAAATCCATTAGAGCATTCTGCGTTCCAATGCAAGGACGGTTGAAAACCTATGTGTTGTTGTCCGAATTTTTAAGTTTCATGTATAGTACTCCTTTGTTAAGTTCTGTAATGGATCAAGTACTCCTTTTAATTAATCAAGATGTATGATGGATATTGCAGATCGTTTAATTATTCATGTTATGTTACATTTAGTTTAATTTAGGTTTGATATATTTTATTTATTCGATACGTGTAAAGAATTCAAATCGATTTATTTAAAATGTAGATGGACCGGCAATAGATGTACAATGCTGACCGACATTCGAAAGAATTCATTGATGGCCTGCATTATTTTTTGTCTGTGGCTGAGGCAAACAAGCAGAATGGTTTTATGTGCTGCCCGTGTGTGCATTGCAACAATAACAAGGATTACTCATCTTCAAGAATCCTACACAGCCACATTTTCGCAAATGGTTTCATGGAGAAGTATGTTTGTTGGACGAAGCACGGAGAATAGGGGTTACCATGGAAGACAATGAAGAAGATTTTGACGACCACTTTCCCGGGAATGCTGGAATCAGTGCATTCGATGACGATATTCCCATGGAAGAGCCCGAAGTAGATGTAGCAGAAAATGATCCCAGCGACGATCTGGGGCAGGCATTGCACAATGTGCAGGCAGACTGTGAGAGTGAAACGGAGAGGTTGAAGTTCCAGAAGTTGTTAGAGGACCACCGTAAGTTGTTGTACCCAGATTGTCAAAATGGATTGAAGAAACTTGGCACCACCTTGGAGTTGCTGCAATGGAAGGCGACAAATGGTGTATCCGACAAGGGATTTGGTGAATTACTCAAACTTGTTAAAAAAATGCTTCCTAAGGACAACAAATTGCCTACCACAACGTATGAAGCCAAACAACTTGTTTGCCCTTTAGGATTGGAAGTGCAAAAGATACATGCATGCCCCAACGACTACATCCTCTACCGAGGCGAGTACGAGAATTTGGATGCATGTCCCGTATGCAGTGCATTGCGTTACAAAATTAGAAAAGATGATCCTAGAGATGTCGAGGGGGAGCCTCCCCGGAAGAGAGTTCCTACGAAGGTCATGTGGTATTCGCCTATAATACCATGTTTGAAGCGTCTATTTAGAAATAAAGATAATGCTAAGTTGATGCGATGGCACAAAGAGGAACGCAAGAAAGACTCGATGTTGAGACACCCCGCTGATGGGTCGCAGTGGAGAAAAATAGATAGAACGTACCCTGAATTTGATTTGGATGCGAGAAACATAAGGTTCGGTTTGAGTACGGATGGCATGAATCCTTTTGGTGAGATGAGCAGTGGTCATAGCACTTGGCCTGTGACTCTTTGTATGTACAATCTTCCACCATAGCTCTGCATGAAACGAAAGTTCATCATGATGCCAGTGCTTATCCTGGGTCCAAAGCAGCCCGGAAATGACATTGATGTGTACCTAAGACCATTGGTCAAAGAACTCTTATTGCTCTGGGGCGATGAAGGTGTACGGATGTGGGATGAATACAAAAAGAAAAACTTCAACCTACGAGCATTGCTGTTCGTAACGATCAATGACTGGCCTGCTCTTAGTAACTTGTCAGGACATTCGAACAAGGGATACAAAGCATGCACACACTGTTTAGATGATACCGATAATATATGGTTGACTCACTGTAAGAAGGTTGTATACATGGGTCATCGTCAGTTTCTTCCCATCAGGCATGCGGTACGAAAGAAGGGCAAGCATTTCAAAGGCCAAGCGGACCACCGAACAAAACCAATGCACCATAGTGGTAAAGACGTCTTCAACATGGTAAAAGATCTAGAAGTTATTTTTGGAAAGGGATCTGGTAGCCAACCTGTTCCGAACGAAAACGGAATGGCGCCCATGTGGAAGAAGAAATCTATATTTTGGGAGCTACCATATTGGGAAGTCTTAGATGTTCGTCATGCAATTGATGTGATGCACCTCACGAAGAAATTTTGCGTCAACCTGATAGCATTCTTGGGAGTGTACGGAAAGACAAAAGATACAATAGAAGCACATCAAGAATTGCAACGTATGGAAGAACGAGATGCCTTACATCCACAACAGCGAGATAATGGACGACAATACTTAAGTCCTGCCAGCTATACTCTTAGCAAGGAAGAGAAAGAAACCATGTTTGACTGCTTGAGCAGTATAAAGGTTCCATCTGGATACTCATCCGATATAAAAGGAATTTTAAATTTGGCAGAGAAGAAATTTACAAATCTCAAGTCCCATGACTGCCATGTGCTTATGACCGAACTTCTTCCGGTTGTGCTGCGGGGGATTCTGCCTGATAACGTCCGGTTAACCATCGTGAAGATATGTGCCTTCCTCAACACAGTTTCTCAGAAGATAATTGACCCGGAGAATTTGATAAAGTTGCAAAACGATGTGGTGCAATGTCTTGTTGGCTTTGAGCTGATATTTCCACCATCTTTCTTCAACATCATGACACATCTTATAGTGCATCTTGTGAAAGAGAATGATATCCTCGGACCAGTATTTCTACACAACATGTTCCCATTCGAAAGGTTGATGGGGGTACTCAAGAAATGTGTTTGTAATCGAGCTCGTCCAGAAGGAAGCATCGCCAGTGCCTACGGAACTGAGGAGGTCATTGACTTTTGTGTTGACTTTATTGATGACCTTAAACCGATTGGAGTCCCTGAATCGCGATATGAGGGGAGACTAACTGGAAAGGGTACATTAGGAAAGAAATCTTATGTCTGCACAGATGATTTCGCATTCAAGAAAGCGCA
This sequence comes from Panicum virgatum, assembly GCF_016808335.1. NCBI lineage: Eukaryota > Viridiplantae > Streptophyta > Magnoliopsida > Poales > Poaceae > Panicum > Panicum virgatum. The sequence goes on along the minus strand of NC_053149.1, from coordinate 10,925,105 downwards.
TTATACGGTTCTTCAACAATCATCCTTGGTTGACCCATATATCGAGGAACACAAGAAAATTCTGCTCTCCAATTTCCCGGAAAAGTCTGAGGCATGGATTACACGTGAGCACATGAACACTTTCTGTAGCTGGTTGCGGAAGCATCTAATGCATAACATGGATATAAGTGAACAACTGTTCTTATTGGCTAGGGACCATCTTGGAATATCTTAACATACCAAGGGTACGAGATAAATGGAAACACATTTTATACGATAGCCCAAGATAAAAAGAGTACCGATCAAAACAGCGGTGTTCGTATGGATGCCACGGACAATAATGGAAAAAAGGACACATATTACGGCTACATTGAAGAGATATGGGAGCTGGATTACGGTCCCAATTTCAAGGTGCCTTTATTTCGTTGCCAATGGGTTAAGCTATCTAGAGGAGGGGTAAGAAAAGATAAGTATGGGATGACAATAGTTGATCTCAACAATCTTGGGTATAGAGACGAGCCATTTGTCCTAGCCCAGGATGTCGCTCAGGTTTTCTACATTAAGGACATGTCCAGCAAGCCAAAGAAGGGGATAAACAAGCAAAAGGATGAGCCTAAGTGACACATAGTTCTATCAGGAAAGAGAAACATCGTTGGAGTGGAGGACAAGACAGACTTGTAAGAAGAATATAATAATTTTGTTGCCATTCCATCTTTCGAAGTAAATGCTGATCCATGCATCCTGCTAGCCAATGATGATGCGCCATACTTGCGCCGTGATCATAATCAAGGGACATTTGTGAAGAGAAAGTCTGTTACCACTAATCCTTCATGTACTTGAATCATTTTATATTATTGTATAAAAACATAATCGCAATTTAAATACTTTTATTATATATGTACTGTACAATTATACTTTATGTGTTATATATATATTATTTTTTATATTTTTCACTTAATTACCAGACTCAATTATAATTTTCATTCAATAATGGATTACTGAACTAATTTTATTTATTTCATGAAATTACATTCACATTAACACACTATACTCTCTCACTAACACACACAATCTCACTAACACACACACTATCTCTCAAACTCACACACTACTCCTTAATATCATGAAATTACTTAATTTTATGTAAAATTCACTTTTTAAACGTTAATATCGTGATAGAATCCACTTTCTGTCGAAAAGCAACAGTTTAAAAAAAATTGTTCACCTAATATATTTTTGCATGGTCAAAATAAAAAATATGATTTCAAAAAAGTTAGATATTTCGTTGACCCAATCACTTGAATGAAAATTAATTATTTTTGTTGCATGTGTCAAGTTTCTATAGAGATAAGAAATTCTGTTCCATAATTTTTGGAATCAAAATTTATTAAATGAATTAACAAATGAAAGCCTATTTTAAAAGAGAAGTAAAAAGAAACAAAAACAAACATAAGATTTGGCGGGAATGAGGGAAAACGGGGCCCTTTTGTCCCGGGTGGTAGATCCACCCGGGGCTAAAGGTGGGCCGCGGGTTGGAAATTTTCCCGGCCCGCCCAAAAATACCTTTTGTCCAAGGTGGAGCCACGACCTGGGACAAAAGACCCTTTTGTCCCGGGTGGTGGATTCACCCGGGACAAAATGGGGGGGCTTTTGTCCCGGGTGAAGCCACCACCTGGGACAAAAGATCCTTTTGTCCCGGGTTGTGGTTCCACCCGGGACAAAAGGCCCCCCACCCATATATTTCTTCCCCTCGCCCCCTTTTCCAACACACAGACGTGTCGATCCTCCTCGCCGCCGTCGTCCCGAGCTCCACGCCGCCCCGACCGAGAGTTCCGCGCCGCCCCTCCAAGACCCCAAGACCGCCGCCGCGTCATGGCCCCGACCACCGCCCGAAGGACGTCCCCGCCCAGTGCGCCGCTGTCGTCCTCCCCGAGCGCCGCCCGGAGGACATCCCCGCCCAGTGCGCCGCCGTCGTCCTCCCCGAGCGCCGCTCGGAGGACTTCCCTGCCCAGAGGACCACCTCCCCGAGCGCCGCGCCCAGAGGATCGACGCGCTGCGCGGCCTCGTCGTCCCCGACCTCCGCCTCTCCCGTGCGCCGCCGCCGAGCCCAGCCGTCGCCGCGCCTGTGCGCCGCCGCGACCTCGCCGCCGTACGTGAGCATGCCGGCTGTGGGCCGCCGCCACCCTGCCCGCAAACCCTACATTTTTTGTGAATTAGGCTCAAATTTTAGTGATTTATGACCAAATTTTAGTGAATTTTGTGCAAACTAAAACCATAGTTTGATGTAAATTAGGTGTTAATTTGTTTAATGTGTTAATTTACAAATTTGAGGATATGAAATTTATTTAATGTGTTAATTTGTAAATAGTAAATTAGGGTATTTAATTTGATGTAGTATGAAATTAGTTGATAATGAATTTTAGTAAATTTAATTTGTTTAATGTGTTAATTTTTTTGTGTGAATTTCTTAAATTGTAAATTATGGTATTTAATTTGATGTAAATTAGGTGTTAATTTGTTTAATGAGTTAATGTATAGTAAATTATATTTAATTTGTAAATATATGAATGTGTATGTATATGTGTGTATGTATATGTGTGTATTTATGTACGTACGCCGATCCAATCCTCGTCCAGCTAAACGTACGCCGATTTGTTCCTCGTCCATCTAAACGTACGCCGATTTGATCCTCGTCCATCTAAACGTACGCCGATCCAATCCTCGTCCATGTAAACGTTGTCGTTCCATCCAATACTCGTCTATCTTAACGTACGACGATCCAAAGAAACGTCCAGCTAAACGAAGTCCGATCCAAACATAGTCTCCTTCTCGATCGGGGCAAATAAGGACTTTTTGGAATCCTTGTGACTAGATCTATTCAGTTTAGTCATAATATGGCAATTACTTAGTGAATATTTTATTGAATTACTTAGTGTCATACTAGGAATTACTTAGTCAATATTGATGTGAATTATTTAGAGAATTTTTTAAGGGTTTTATTTGTATTCATATTTTAGTTACGATGGACCCGCGACATACAGACGCGGAAGACGAACAATTCCTGTTGAATATGATTGGCGAAGGTCAAGGAGATGTCCCTGAACAAGCTGATGATGGCAGCAATACTGACATATATTTGAATATGTCCGGTGATGGAATTGAGCCACCATCTATTCAGGATGACGCTGCTGCTGAACAAAGTGCTAATGTACATATCACAACTATACTTATTTGTAGTAACAATCATATTTTCATCTGAATCTATATGAATACTATGAATGTTTTTTTATAGCCGTCTGGATCATCGTCGCAGCAGAAAAAGACGAAGCGAGGCCCAACAAAAAAACTGGAAGGGCGGTTCATTATAACGGAAGTTGGTCCAGATGGCGAACCGATCGCTCCAGAAGCTGCCGCCAAAAAATTCATAAGACAATCCAGATGTATTGTCAGGGACCACATCCCGATCAGCTTTAGGCTCTGGAAAGCTTCCAATCCAAGCGAGGAACGGGATGCGGTACCCGAAAGAGAAAAAGAATGGTGCTGGCGGGAGCTTAAGAAAAACTTCACGGTTCCAGCTGAATCCGAAGAGATATGCAAGCGCTGGACCCTGAGTAAGATGGCCGAACAGCTGCAATCATTCAAGAAAATTTTGACGAAGAAATATATCAAGACCGGGACCACACTCGTATTTATCGGCGAGCTCGAAAAGCTCAGGGGTCACTGGGATGCATTTGTGGAATACAAGTCTTCAGAGCTTGGGCTTCAGAAGGTGCAGAAGGCCAAAGACAACGCCTCGAAGAAAGTGTACCATCACACTCTAGGCCAAGGAGGCTATAAGCTTGCAATACCCAAATGGGAGAAGATGGAGCAGAATCTGCTTAACAGAGGCATCCAACCTGCGACCATGAACTGGCCTGAAAGGTCAAGAACCTGGTTTTATGGTCACGGGGGAAGCTTGGACCCATTGACTGGTGACTGCATCTATGGGCCAAACATCCAGCGAGCAGCCCAGAGACTACAGGAGGCCATACAAGCAGCGGCCGAGGGAACATTCTAGCCGGATAGAGAGAGGGACGAGCTGACTTACGCCCTTGGGAATCCAGAGCATCCGGGCCGCACAAGAGGCAAAGGTGTGGTTCTGTGGAAGTATGAGTTCAGGGATTATATTGAATCATATAGAAGCCGGCAGAGAAGAAAGAATGATGAGCGGGAGCACTTGCGAAGGCTAGAGGAACGACTCATGTCACACGATCAAAGACAGGAGGAAGAGGTTCAATGCCAAGTGGCCAAAGCAATGAGCCAGCAACAGCAAGCGCAAACGGAGCCTCCAGAGCCTAATGTCGCAGCCGATCATCTGTCTCAGCGGAAAAGCAGCTGCGCTTCCACAGACGTCGCTGTCGTCGAGCCAACGGGGATCCAGGCCACAGTTGAAGCGACGGCCCCGCAGCGATTTCCAGTAGATGAGATCACCCAGCGGACACCTTGTGACCTGCAGACTGCCATTAAGAACTTAATGTTCACTGTTGCGTACGGTACCGCCATGCCAACACAACCAGGCGACGTGTACCACGGGCAGCAAATTCCGCGAGGATACACAAGAGTTGGCGTGGAGCAGGTGTGCCAGGGTTGGGAGATGCTCGAGCTTGATATTCCTGGAGGCGATGGGGAGAGGACACTAGCAGAAGCCATTCATGGCTACATCATATGGGATAAGCGCTACATTGTCCTAAAGTCGGATGATCAAACACCAAGACCGGCATCTCAGCATGGCTCTCCAAGGCCGGCATCTCCGCAAAACTCCCCAAGGGCAGCACTGTCTCGGCAAGGTTCACCGGCATATTCTCCATCACCATCATCTCATGCGCCGATGAACACTCAAGCGTCACCGTCGCCTCCATGGTCACCCCCTCTGCCGGTGGCAAAGAAGTAGAAACAGCCGCCGGCAAAGAAGGTAGCTGCACCGGCTAAGGAGCCTCCAAAGAAGAAGGAAAAGGAGAAGAAAACCAAGGAGGCTCCTATTAAACCCTGGGACATGAGCCTTGAAGAATGCGATCGGATAACTCAAGAAATAGTTAAAGAGCACTTCAAGCTGAAGCTGAAGCCGGAGCCCAAGAAAGTGATAAATCCGATAGATTTGAAATTTTTTAAGGGAATGTGCGAAGCAAATAAGAGAAAATTCATTCCGAGAGATCCCCCTTTAGATTACGAACGCACAATTATCAAAACTACTGAGAAAAAGAAGAGACAATCAAAGTCATCATCGTCCGACGTTCCACAGCTCGGAGCCCAAAAGAAACAATCAATAGAGCCTCTCGTAGTGGGGCAGACGACGCAACAACAAGACTTTGTTACATTTTAAAAGAATCAAACCTGACGGCGGCTCAGATTGCAGGGGGAGAAGGTATTCCAAAGATCGATGTGGTCGTCAAATGGACGTATGAGCTGGGCAAAACTCTTGTACCCCCCGAAGTAGTGTCCGTGCTTCCAACGCAAATGAATAAGCTGCACCAGCACTACATGCGTGCGATGGCCGATTGCATCTTTATGCAGGGTGCAAAGATTAAAGATGATGATTTCTTACGGGCCGAGGCCATTATATGGATAAACTGGGAAGAAATTTATCAACTATTCCATCAGGAGGACCTCGACATCTCTATGGTCAGCTTGTGGGTTCTGTAAGTATTTTACTCTCCTTACGTATTGTTTTGAATGATCTCAACATACTGATCCCTTGATTTATTCGGTATCATGTAGAATGGAGATACAAACTTGCAGGAGAAAGTGATACTCTCACCTCGGCTTCATCGATCCAATTACTTGTAATTGGAGGATTCTACGCGACACTTCCGATGAGCCATACCAAAACTTGTTCAAGTACATAAACGTTCATCACAACAAGCAAATGATATTATTTCCTTACAACTTTGCGTGAGTGATTCTTTCCATCTAACTCTTTCTATTCTGTAATCGAATTGTTTAAACCTTAACTACCAAGAACTGCCTCCGTATAATCTTGCAGTGAACACTGGGTCCTAATTATCATAATTCCCGAGAAGAGCCTACTCGTGGTTATGGACTCATTGAGGAGAAATCCAGAACAATACGAAAATCTTCTTAACATGATGAAAAAGTAATTCTACCACTACTCCGTCGATGACCGATAATTTGAATCACTTTGTTACTTGACTATAATTATTCTAATCATGCACAGGATTTGGAAACAATTCGCTAAAAATCATTCAGGCAAATTTGACAAGGAATTGAAGATCAATACAGATTTTGCGGTACGCACTTGGATGATTCGTTGCACGATTCATTAGTTTTATTATATATTCATGTAAATAACTGATAATTTCTTCTCTCTTAAAATGTATGAGGCAGAAACAAGGCACTAATTTATGCGCATACTATGTATGCGAGAACATCCATGGTCTGGTAGGTCCTCCAAGGGCCTGGACAGATTGGAAGGAGGAAGTAAGTAAAAAACTTGTTAATATTTGAACTCATATTTTAATTAGTCGAAATTAATTATCCCCTTTTTCCATAGGTTGAGGAGATGCGCGATAAACTCATACCGGAGGAAAAGATTATGGCGATTCAAGAACAATTGTCCGGATTTATTATTGAGCAAGTCCTCGATCCAAAAGGCGAATTCTACTATGATGGACTATCTAATATTGACAATCGCAGCAAATATGATAATATACGCGTATATATGTAATTAATAATGAATATACCTATGTAAATATATATGTGTGTGTATGTATTAAATTTCTATTTATGAGTATGTATGTATTATATATATAAGCACTCCAATAATATATATGTGTATATATATATTTATATAATATTGGTCCTAGACATTTTCATATGTAAAGGAATTCACATGTATAGATATGTGTATACATATATATATATAAGTGAATTAATTTATATATGAAAACTATCTAGGACAAATAATATATACGTAACTATATATATATATTAGTGGAGATCATACACACTGAATTCCAATACATAAATTTAATTGAAATGCAAAAGTATAATTGAAATAGAAAAAGAATTGAGAAAAGAAAAACAGGAAAAAAAGGGACCTTTTGTCCCGGTTGCCAGACCCGGGACCAAAAGGACCCCCTTTTGTCTCGGCCTGGTATTTCCAGTTGGGAAACCGGGACAACAAGGGTTTCCCAACCGGGACAAATTAGGATTTCTGTGTAGTAGTGGCTTTTGTGTCGGATCATTTGGAAAGAGCGTAACAGAAGGACGTTCGATCATTGCGTGACCACGATGGTGGACTTGCAAGCTCTGATCGCCGAGGAGGTCGTTTCCTGGTGTCTTGTTGGCCATCATCACCTTGCCACGGTGGCCGCTGCGTTGGGGAGAGATTTGGGTCGCCAACTGTTTGTTATGTAGTACTCTTGTTTATACTTTTTCGCGGCGGATTCCACTCTCTGTAATCTGCCGTTGTAATTATAACTTTCTATCTTCTTAATAAAAAATATGCTCAGTCACGGTCGCGAAAAAAGAAAATCACTTTAGTATGGCGGCGATGACACTTAAGGGTACGGTTGGAATTAATCTGGATGCAAAAATTACATAGTGGTATCACTACCCTTTCAGTGCTAGGTGCCAGCAAGCATGGTTTTGTCGGTCGACGGGTTGATCCGTACGGTATGATGATACGTGCCACGACGCAGCACACCCATCATGCACCACTCGATACTTCAGCGGGAAAGCGACGTGCGGGTAGGTAGCACGTGCGTGCCACCAAAACAAAAGAAAAAAAATACACTGTCCAATTCTCCATCTCGCACGTCCGCCTATCGATGTACACATTCTGTACAATAGCAATGTGACGTGATACACTACACCTAGCTATGCACGTACAGTACATGCACAAACTTAATTGCTATTAGGTGCGTGTCAACTTAACTTAATTGTAAACTCGATCGATCCTCATGTGCATGAGGCGCAACTTGCCTGCGTGGTTATTACCTGTTTGTAGTGGGCTTTTTTTTATAAAAAAAAGTAGATCATAGACTTGCATTTTTTTTCTCTTTGTGTTTTCCAGTAACCCGCGGTTATTGGTTCATTAGGTATCGTGAAGATGCCATTTGCCGAGCAAGTTGTGATTAAACAACACGAGCGCGCATGATATTCTTGCTGATCCTCCACGATTAGTAGATGGCAACGCATGTGCCACCACTGCAACAGGAATTGTTCCCGACGCCCAAAGGATACTCTACTCCTTTGCTTTTTTTTAAAAAAAAAACAAAGGGCCGTGAGCCCTCTTGGTACGTAAGCATGATGACAACAAGGGCTAGCTAGCTAGAGGACTCCAAGATTCATTATTTTTTCGAATTAAAAAAACTCTAGCTACTATGATACTCCTAGTTAGCTGCAGTGAGATGTAAGCCTGTAAGTCTAGCTCGCTCTTCGTGTATAGTACGCATAGTACCCCCGGCCCACTTGCAACTAAGATCGCGTCACTATGTACGCAACACGACTAATTAATCAGCCTAAAGATACTTTAATGTTTTTAAAACCTGAGGGTTAGCTTAGTGTAATCGGCTAATCGCGATGGAATCGAGTGCTAATTCCTTATCAGCATGGCTCTCGGGAGATACCCCGAGACAAGGCCAATTAACAAATTTGGCTGGCGGATAGTATATATATTGTTGCTCGATCGGAGGGAGTAGTACACCACCACTCGGTTACGTGCACTTTTGTTAATTAATTTACTAGATTAGACTAGAAGTAGTCATGAGTGATGAGCAGTAGTGGTAGCATGTTTAGATGACCTCGGCCAGCTATTGCAACGAATTAAACAAATTATACAGTGGCCTGTGGTGGAAAGGAATTGTATATCCAGTGCTCAGCTCAGCTCGGGCTTCGAAATTAGCACTTCTTGTGGCCGTGGATTGGTTGCTCGTAGCTGTGTGACTGTGTCTAAGAATTTGGAACCACATGTATTCATTAATGCTAAAAAAATTGGTCCACATGGTCTTAGTAGTATCTCTCTCTAACGCCATTTTACCAAATACCAAGCATCTTACTAGTACTGTGGAAACCAGTAGCCTACGCGCTCTCGTCTCTGCAGGTTATTAATCTGTATGCAACTTGGCTCTCTTTTTTTTTTTGCTAGTACGCGCTGTAACTAGGTTATTGATCGCTGATCAGTAAGCAACTTGGCCTGTGTTTTTTTCTTAAAAAATTGCCTGTTCGTCGGTCGGCCTAGGTGGAGCTGACATGCGTAAGTAGTATTCAGTATCCTACGCCGCGAAATCACCGCGTCACGACGCAAGACGTCACATCCCCCTGATGATTAACCATCGCGTCCGGGGAACCCTCGTCGTCGTAAATTAACTTTTGTAGGCCGGGCTCAGTACTAATTTGACCGCATTAAAAACTATTAACCGCATGCCAGAACCGTACGGCAACCATTACACCGCAAGATTAACCCGCGCAGTAATTAGATTAAGAAACGGCGGCAAACGGTGCGGAACGGATGAGGCAGTCGGCCTGCGGCCGTAACAAAACGGAACGGAACGGAAAGGGCCAAGCGCCGTTATATTGGTTTGAGCGGCTGGAGGGGAGGGTGGCTTGTCAGGGGCGAAGCTAGAGCATAGTGGACCCGAGTGCATACCTCAGTATACACGTGTAAAAAAATCTTATTCCTTGGAAAATTTAGATGTTAACCATTGAATCTTGTTGACGCAAATCTCGGTCAACACACGAACGCACTAGATCGTACGACGCGAGAAAGAGCTCGATGCAGCTCTTCCTGCGTGGACCGGTCGCCGGTGAGAATCGGCGACGGCCGACGAACGCGAACCCTGGAGGAACCCATCAGAGTAGACGCACGTAGGGTTGTTCTAGGATCGGCAGGCCACCTAAAACGCCTTCAAATGTCGCGGAGACGAAGGAAGAACAACAGAGGTGGCTGCAAAAGCTAGGATTTGGAGAAGACGATAAAAAGTAGAGTTTGTATTGATTTTTGTTCGATTGTATGTTCTAATCAGCCATGACCCTTTATATTTATAGGGTGGGGTGGACTTATCCCGCAAGAAATCATGTTTACAGATCTAAATCTATGAAAAACCCTAGTTGTACTCGGACTCTACCTGGACCGGTCAGACCGGTCAGGCCACAGTTCCTCGACCGGTCAGACCGGTTGGTGCCAATTTTGGCTGTCAACATATGCCCCCTGTTTTTTTGGTAAATATTGCTTACCAAAAAAAACATTCTTCTGAGCCAAAATTGTCTAAGGGCGATGATTAACACTAAATCGGCCATTTTTATACTAAAGTCGATAAACAATTGTCGGCCATGTTTTGCTCAAGTCGATATTGAAACAACTTGTTTGGACCGCCACACCTTCTTCATTGTCGCTGACGTCTTTGGCACGGCCTCCACTTGTTGTTCCATTGCCTCCTTCTTGCGCATACGTTGCAGCCTTCGCTTCTGAGTATGAGACAAACCTGAGGGACACCACCTCGGCTGTAAATACTTTGAATCTTGCTTCTTGCTCTTCTCATTCTCTTTGCTGCAATCAACATCTTACTTGACCGGACTATTGCTAGCAATAATCGGTCTTTGCAGTAATGCATGATTTGGATACATAGGAGGATATTGAATATAATATGATTGCATATCCATCCTACTATAATCCATAGGTATATAAAAATAAGGATACCAGCAATACCATGGAGCAATCGGTCCACTAGATGAAGTATAATTACTTTGACTCGATTGCTCTTGATGTCTTGACGATGATCCCATATCCTTGACTTCGCTTGGTGGCGCATTCTGTCTCTGAGCACTCCCTTCCTTCTCATATTTGGCCAAGAGTTCCATAAAACTCGGCATTGTCTTGATTTTAGAGGAGTTCCCAGATTTACTGGGCGCACCGGTCAGACCGGTCGAACCGGTCAGATCGCCGCTGTGGCCGGTCAGACCAGTCGACTTGTTGTCGGCCTTCTTCTTCTTGTCTTGCCCCCCGAGTATTTTTGCGCCTTGAGGGATCTTCTGTGTCAGCTTCTTTTCATGTCTTTCATCACCAATAACTACATTCTTCCCCTTGGTTGATTCGGCTTGACTCGGCCGAACTAGCACTTTGGGATTATTCAATTCCAACACATACACTGGGAAAGGATTCTGATCAACCTGCATATTAGGAGTAACCAATCGTCATTCATTAATGGCCGATTGAATTTGTCTACGTAACACATTGCAATCATTAGTAGCATGTGAAAAAGTATTATGAAATTTGCAATATGCTCGCCGCTTCAACTCTTCAGGCGGCGGTAGAGTATGTGACATCTTGATATATCCAATCCTATATAACTCATCAAATATCCTCTCGCACTTGGATACATCAAAAGTAAATCGTTCATCTTGCCAATTTTTCTGAATTGGCTTAAGAGCAGAACAAGTAAATGGTTTAGCTTGAGATGGCCAAGCAAACTCAGCAGCATACACATCATTAGACTCATCGTCCGAACAATTTGAATTGCATTCTAAAGCATGAACACTAGAACGATAATGCCTATGAGATTCTTGGGACTCTTTGCTTCGGCTTTCTACAGCCAAAGCTCTTTGATGCACCTGAGTAACAGTAAAGAAATCATAGCCCTCTAATCTTTCTTTAATATGAGAGCGCAAGCCATTAAAAGCCAAATCAACTAAATCTTTTTCTGCAATATTCACACTAAAGCATCGATTTTTTGTATCGCGGAATCGTCTTATATAATCATTGACAGATTCATCACACGATTGTCTAACCGATGTCAAGTGAGACAATTTAAGCTCATCATGCCCACAGAAAAAGTGCTCATGGAACATCTGCTCTAATTGTTCCCATGAGCCAATAGAATTAGGTGCCAAAGATGAAAACCATGAGAAAGCGGTTCCAGCTAGAGATAAAGAAAATAAACGCACTTTCAACTCATTTATTGAACCAGCTTCTCCTAATTGGGCAAGATACTGAATAATATGCTCAAAAGTACTCCTAGTATCTTCCCCACTGAATTTAACAAACTCAGGCAATCTAAAACCAGCAAGGTAAGCAACCGAATCAAACAAAGTAGGATAAGGCTTTTGGTATGTGCGGGTTTTACTTCTAACATCCACTCCAAAATTTTCTCTAAGCAGATTAGCCAAATCATTCTTATAATCAGTAAATATTTTATCGAAATTACTCGAAGAATTTGGCTGTGTGGATGTAGATACCTCACGCTGGTTTGGAACAAACTGACCGGATGGACCAGTCGGACCGGTCGGTACTACCGGTCGGACCGGTTGGGGGGTACCGGTCTGACCGGACTGGTATACCGGTCTGACCGGTCTCAGCCGGTTTTGCCAACGCTGTACATATAGGTCGAACATCTCGTCGGAGATAAGACCGATGTGTGGCACTGAATTCCTGGAGATTTCTGGTGGTGTGTACTGAACAATCTCGTTCGTTCGGCTAATGTTGGCCAAAACAGGAATACTCATAATATGATCAGTGTATGTGGGTGTAACAGTTTGACCTCTGAAATAATTCATCGGCATCCCATATTGAGGTTGACTCGTAGGAGATGCTACCGATGGTTGAGGAATATAAAATTCAGAAGTAGAAACAGATGGAGGTTCATCGGCTGATTCTGACTTCTTACCAGCCGATTCTCTTTCCTTAGAGCTAAGCCAATTAACCCAATAAACATCACGCTCAGCTAGCAATTTTTGAATTTGTTCCATAGTAACACCAGAAGGTGGAGCAGTTGCAGTAGGTATTACCTCAGTAGATGCATCCGAGGAGATAGAAGCAAAGTCTATCTCCTTGATTTTGGTGACTTTGCCGTGTCGATTGACCTTGATGCTCGCAAGCGCCGCTTGTAGATCTTCTTCATCGCGCTTCTTCTTGCGCACCTCCAGCAGCAGACGAACGTCCTCTGGAAGATGCTCATATGTCGAAGGGATGATGTTCTCCTTGTCGATTTCTGTGTTGGAGCCCATCTTCTTTGGAGTAGATTAGATCGGTTTTATTAACCAAGATCTTTCTTCCCCAGCGGAGACGCCAAAAAGTATGTTGACGCAAATCTTGGTCAACACACGAACGCACTAGATCGTACGACGCGAGAAAGAGCTCGATGCAGCTCTTCTTGCGTGGAGCGTTCAAACTAGTCTAAGGGACCAGTCAGACCGGTCGCCGGTGAGAATCGGCAACGGCCGACGAACGCGAACCCGGGAGGGACCCCGTCAGGGTAGACGTACGTAGGGTTGTTCTAGGATCGGCAGGCCACCTAGAACGCCTTCAAATGTCGCGGAGACGAAGGAAGAACAACAGAGGGGTTGGAAAATTTATGGTTTGGAGAAGAGGATAAAAAGTAGAGTTTGTATTGATTTTTGTTCGATTGTATGTTCTAATCGGCCGTGACCCTTTATATTTATAGGGTGGGGTGGACTTATTCCGTAAGAAATACTGTTTACAAATCTAAATCTATGAAAAACCTTAGTTGTACTCGGACTCTACCTGGACCGGTTAGACCGGTCGGACATACCAGTCAGACCGGTCGGTCTCTGCCGGACAGACCACAGTGCTTCGACCGGTCAGACCGCTTGGTCAGACCGGTTGGTGTCAATTTTGGCTGCCAACGAATCTTTGTTTTTTCCCCTGGTGCACGTGCACTCGGCAAGCCCAACGTGGCTTCGTCGTGTGGCTTGGGTTGGGTCGATCGCGTCGCGTGGGCGTGAAGCCAAAGAGAAGAAAAGCTATAGCCGATATGGCTTCCCTTGGCTTTAGAGCTATATCCATCCATCCGCCCGTCAGGCCGTCACATGATGCCCCTCTCATCAGACTCCAAAACGGCGGATTAAAAAAATAACCTCCCAGCTTTTCAAAAAAATAATAACCTCTCGCGTCTATGGCTGCATGCCTATCCGATGCGAGGTAGCCTTGATTGGTTGATGAAGGCTTTGCCTCTTTTTGTCTGCCTGGCCTCTCTTTCTCCATGTCTTTATTTCCTGGCATGAATCATGGGTTTCTAACATGCAGTACTACGGTCTTGTTTAGATCCATAAACGTAAAATGCAAAAATTTTGTAAATCGTTTCCATGGTGTATTAAATGTAGTCGAAAAATGAATCGCATTACACAAATGGATTGTAAATCGCGAGACGAATATAATGAGTCTAATCAGGACGTAATTAGACACTAAATTGTTACAGTAATGCTACAATAAATATGCTCTAGTGATAAATTAATTAGGCTCATTAGATTCGTCTCGTAATTTACAGAAGAGATCTGTATTTAGATTTGTGGTTAGTCTACATTTAATACTTCAAATATTGAAATTTTCTTTGAAAAAACACAAAAACGCAAAATGCAAACTCATCTAAACAAGCCCTACATTTGTACAGCAAGCTAGAGTCACACTCCATCTCACACTATCAAGCTTCTTTTAGCCGACATGCAACAAGCATGCATGGTGTACAGTGTACTGCCTTGTACTAGAGGAGAGGGTGCATGCTGATGGTGAGATATGGATGTGTCTTTTTTTTTTTATGAAGAAGGTGACTATGCATGTGCCGGTTTTGGAAGAAAATGGTAAGAGGAGACTCACCACTTCTTATATATGCTATTGGCACCTAAAATTGTGTTTCGCCTGGACGGCAGGCTGTTTAGTCTATTTACGCGCCATGTAAACGCTACACAATGGCTAGCCATATCCGTTTAATCATTCAAATACCCGTTCAATGCTCATTTAATCTTTTTAAATAGCTATTTAGTCTGAATAAAGAGCTAAACAATAGGTGATGGACTATTTAGTGTTTAACATTTAGGATAACACTCTTAGGTGCGAGTTAATCATTGCATCACGCTACGCTCGTTGAATTTCGATGCAAAGGACCACACGTATCCGTCGCGAGGCGCATATTCTTACGATGAACGGACGAAGCAAGTCAGAGTTGTACCTAATTAATCTAACCTTACGTCAACACCCAAGTAAGCTATGAAGAAAATCGGAGGACCACCAGTTAGATTAATCCTTCTGTTGGTACGTTTGGCCATTCTCTCCGGCCTCCTGCGACGTTGTCAGCAGACATCCGTATAGTAAAAAAAAAATCGAACCCCTGCGAGGGGGTTTTTTTAACCCCGCACGGGAAATTCCCGAAAACTCCGCCGGGGTGCGCCACGCGAGGGGCTTGAACCTGGGCTGCGGGGATGCCGCCGGAACCCCTGACCACTCGGTCTAAGGGCCTTTGGCAGACATCCGTATAGTAGTAGTAACTGGTAAGAAATTAAACGGAGCACTAATCTGGTTGCATATCTTCCGCATCATCGATCTGGCAAACTAGCTAGAAACACACGAGAAGACGATCACCACTACTACGAATCACAATGTGCTTCACACGTCGATCAGTAAACAAACAGAAAACAAAAGGCAGAGAAAAAGCTATAAACCAGAAAGGAAAAAAGAAAGACATGAAAAAAAATAAAGACGACACATAGAGAAGGGAGAAGTAAAGAGGAGGAAGAACGGCGATCCAGCAAGGAATAAAGGCGGCCGGGGTCGGAGGGCGGGCGTTTACGTCCAGGGGCCGTAATCCAGTCATCGCACGCTTTGCTTAGGCTGCCCGCACCGGCGAACGGTATCCCGCACGCTATGCGCCATGTTGGCTACATGCCGTGCGGGATACCGGAAAAACTGCTGCAGCGGGGGACGCTATCGCGTCCGCTATCGATGCGGACGCGGAGCGATCCGGCAAATCAAGCGCAGGTAGCGGCCTCCCGCTACACCGCCACCGTGGCACAGGGCCCGCGCCGCCCAACAGCTACGCGCCGGGAAAGAGAGATGGAGCGAGGGCACGCGGCGGAGCAGGCTGCCGCAGATGCGCACAGGTCGGCCGAGCAAGGGAGGGCCGCTGCCGCGCCGCGCGTTCGCCGCGGTCCCGCTCGCCGGCCGCCGCTCGCGCTGCCGCGCCGTCGACCTGCAGGCCGCCGCGCAGCCCAGCTGTGCAGGCCGGCCCTGCGGAGAGAGAAATAGAGAAGAGCACCACCGGGAGTAGGGAGGGCGCGCCTCGCCGCTGCACATGAGCTTCCGCCTCGCCTTCGTGGCCCGCCGCTGCTGCGGGGGAGGGAGGCGGGGCTTCGCTCCGCCGCGGCTCGCCTCACGGCGGCGTGCACCGCCTCGTCTCCGGGCCGGCCGGACGGGGGGCGCAGCGGCATGGAGAGCGAGCTCCAGTGCCGAGGAAGTAGTAGCCGCCCGCGTCGCCTGAGCGAATGCCGTCCGGGACCGGCAACAGGAGCCGCCCGGGTCTCCTGAGCTCTCCGCCGCCGCGTCCCCTGAGCGGCAGCGTTGCAGGGAGGCCGCCCGCCCTCCATGGCCCCGCCGTGCTGCGCCTCCGCCATGGCCCCGCGCGGGCCGTCGCCGCCATGGCCGGGAGCGAGCCGGGGAGGGAGCGTGCCAGGGAGGGAGGAGAACGCGGAGAGGGGTGGCATGCCATGGCCGGCGCTCGTGCCCCGTAGCCGCTGTCACGCTTGCGCGACCCTGCCCGCGCGGCATGGCGGCGAGCGAGGCGGCCTTGTGCTCCAGGGGTGGCGGCGAGGATTAGTGGCGGCCATGAGCTTTAGAGGCGCCAGCAGCGAACGGATCCAGGGGCCACGCGCAGGCCCCGAACGCGCCGCCCGCGCGGTCTCCGGCAGCACCGCGTGCAGGCCACGGCCGCCGCCGCGCCGGCCGCGCCGCCCGCAGACCCTGGCCCCGGTCGCGCCGCCGCGAAGGGCCACGGCGTGGAGGAGGGCTCGCGCCGGCGCTCGCGACTCCGAGGGGAGGGCCAGAGCCGCGCCGAGGGCTGCCGCCCGCTCGGCTGGCCACGCCGTTGGGAGGGTCGCCGGGTAGAGGACCAGGAGAGGGAGAGGGAAGGGAGAGGGAGCGGCGGGGATGGCCTGGGCGGAGAAACCGAGAAGGAGAGCCGCCGCGCCTCGGTGGGTAAAAAAAAGTAAAAAAAATTCTAACACGTGGGTCCCGATGGTCCGGCACCAACTAGTGATGATGCTGCGTGTCCCTAGTTCTAGATGGTTGATGCAAGAGGCAACACAGTAACACACGAGTTTATCCTGGTTCCAGCCGCGGGGCCGTACATCCAGCAAAGGGGTGTGCAAGTGCACTGTACTATCTTGCACCAGGGGTGCCTGTAGTAGGTGATACAAGCGAGGCGAGAGAGGGAGGGAAGTTCCAAAGTCTCTGCTAGAGGAGAAGTTGATTGAGGCGAGTGCCAATATCGGGGCTCAGGAGCGTGTGTGCTCTGTGAGTTGTGCTAAGTGTGTAGAACATCCCAGATGGAGAAGACAGTGACCGCCTCCCCTTTTTATAGACACAAGGAGGGGCGGTGTACATGCATGGGGAGATCGCGGAAGTCATCGTCTTCCCCCCGAATCGTGGGGGTGCTGTGGTCGAGCACTGTAGAAAGTACAATGTGGGTATGGCATCTGGCGTGGCAGTCGTCCTGGGCGTCGTCCTTGGCCTTGCGGAGATCGCGCCGGCGTCCTTGTGGCACCTGCAGGCGTCGTGGCGGTCGCTGTGGAGGGTCCCGTCCTCCAGGCGTGGCATGGCGACGTTCCGAGGGTCCTGCAGGCCAGGGTCTTGTCCTGGTCAAGGTCGGGGCCGCTTCCGAGGGCCGTGCCCATGCCGTTCGAGAGTTCCACGGAGGGGAAAGTACAAGAGAAGTACGGGGAGTTGGCAGCACAATGGCTGGAGCAGTGCCGAGCATGTTTCGCACAGCGTCGCAGGTTCCCACATTGGCACCACAGCGTCCGGAATGGCGGAGCAGTGACCGGAGTTGGTGGACGGGACTCCGGTCACAGCCATTGTACGGAGTGGAGACCTGACGCCGTCTGATCCGGGAGCTGCGGCGGAGTGGTTGGCATTTATTGCCTCCATACGGTGGACGGGCAAGCGGATGGTCGTTTTGTCCTTTCTGTCGATGGGTGGCCTCGAGCGAGGCGGAGTCGACCCGCTCGCTCGAGGGTAGGCTCGCTACCCTCTAGCGAGGCGGAGACGCGGGGCGCCTGTCGAGGGTCTCGGCAGGGAGCCCTCGAGCGAAGCGGAGTTCGCCCTGCGGGTTCGAGGGGGTTCGGACGGGCCGCACTGTGTTCTTGAGCGGCGGATTGGGCTTCTTTGAGTCCTTTCCTTTCCTTCGAATTGGAAGGAGGCTGTTGGCCATCGTGGGCCCGGTTGCCTAACATATGCTTTGCATTTTAAGGGTGATTTAGTCCTCTGGCTAGGGTGCCCCTAATTATGGTACCCGACAGTAGCCCCCGAGCCTTTGTAGGGGTAAGCATTAGCCCTGCAGAGGCTTGACCCTTCAAGGGCTTGACCTGGGTGCTGACCATGGGGATTTTAATTTGCCCGGCGGGGGCGCGATGGTGCTCTGGAGAGCGTTGACGGAGGAGATTGATCCAAGGTCGGGGTTCCTTGTTGGAGAAGCAATGAGGAGGCCACTCCGAGTTGTCTATGCAGATCATAGTCGCCTCGAGCACCATGGCGTAGCCGCTGGGGGTGTCGTCGTTGTGCTGATGAGGGCGTTCGAGCTGGTCTGCGGAGGGTTTTTCTCCTCGAATGTGTGAGATTCCTCCGTGGGGGCGCGTCAGCGCACCCGCGGGTGTAGCCCCCGAGGCCTTGGAGGAGTGCTTGTACTCGTCCAAGGGCTATATGAGTCGCCTTGCATGGTTGAATAATTGGGGGTGGCCGTCCAATGTCTTTTCAGCCGGCTTCGGCATTTTTCGTGCTGGCGCAGCGACTCGTGGTCCTGTTGAACCATCTGGTAGGCGCGCGTTAAGAGTGGGGGGTTTGGTTAAACACGTGGAACTTCACAATCGACGGTTGCCGATTCATTCGAGGGTGCGACCTGAGTCGCGGCGTGCGAGGAGCCCCCGAGCCCTGGCCTGTGTGAAGGCATTCAGGGGACCCCCGACTTTCGTTACGACCCTCGTCGCCCTTCTGCAGGGAGGAGGGGTGAAGCGCGCCATGCTACCCATGCCCGGGCCGCGAGTCATGGTTGCTTCAGTGAGCTGTTAGTGGGTGGTTCAAGTGGACGTCCGTGCCCCATTCGGTAAGGGTCGGCTTGTGGTCCGTGGACACGTCACATAAAACGCTCGCAATGGTTCGCCAGGCAGGGCTCGGACCCATTCGATAGGGTCCGAGGGCTTGGTGCTCTCCCCCGATGGGATCTCCATACTAGGCACCCTCGACTGGCCTTGAACACTGCGTAGGATGTCTCGAACTCCGTGTTCGAGAGTAGCTTTTACAGCACATCCGTGCAGTCCCTGACTCTGGTGATCTGGGGCGCCAGTCGAACCCTCGATGGGCCAGGCTTCGAACCCCCGATTAGTAAGGCCTCAAAATTGATTTCATTCGATGATAAGGAATCCTTGAAGGGAATATTCCCTAACGGTTCGTTTTAGACGGCGCGGAGTCGCCGGTCGTGCGCGCGAGTCTCCCGCTAATCGTGGCTGTCGGGGCCCAGTACGCGCGGGCTGTGCGGGCACGCCTTTTTAGGCGGCTGCCTTGGGTAGGCGGAGAGGCGTGGGCGGCGGCTGACGGATGGAAACGTGCTACAGTCGTGCCGCGCCCGTCGGTTACCGTGCCGTAATTATCGCCAAGTGCGCGCGTGGGGGACTCTGCGGTCTTGGGGCCCAGCTGTCGGCGGTAGCAAAATCTACCGCATTCAATGCGGTGGATTCGGGCTGCGGCGGCGAATCTGCCTGTCTTGATGGATAAAAGCGGGGAAGGGGGGATCGTCTGGGCTCACCTGGCTATCTTGCCTTCGTCTCCCCTGCCTTCTCCGCCTCCACTGCATCGAGAGCCCAGAGCCGAGAGCGAGAGGAGAAGAAGGAGAGAGCGAGAGCGCACCTTAGCCATCTTAGAGCTTGCTTCCCCGCATTCCCCGGCGGTTCGAAGCAATGTCGGATGTCCAGGAGCCGTTGCCGTGGGGGAAGTCCACCTCCACCGCGGCGGTTTTGGAGCAGCTGGTCGCAGAGAGGCTGCTTCCGATGAACAACAACTCGGAGCAGCCGGTGTGGATTCCCCCGCGGCCGGAGGAGACCGAGCTGAATCCCCCAGACGGCTACATCATGAGCTTCGTGCGGCTCCACGAGCGGGGATTCGACGTCCCCGTCGGCATATTCATGCGGGCGCTGTGCAACTACTACAGAGTGGAGGTGCACAATTTCGACCCCAACTCCATCTCGCAGGCGACGGTCTTCGTCGCCCTCTGTGAGGGTTACCTGGGGATCGAGGCACACTGGAATCTGTGGATCCACCTATTCCGCGGCGAGCTCTACATCGAGAATGTGCGGGGCTAGCCGAAGCGGAGAGTGCTCTGCGGCCCGCCACGCCTGAGTCCACTGAGGAGGAGGACTCCTCGGACGTGGAGCTCAATTTCTCGAATGACGATGAGGTGGCGACGGGCGCGGATTCCCCGCTGGTCTATCGAGGGGCTGGCGGCGAGGGACTGACGGTGGTGCTGGGCGAGGCGAGGCTCACGCTGGGGTCACTGGTGGATCCACCCGCCGCGAGGACAGAGCGGAGGTCGCCCACGTCGGCAACGGGACGAGGGTCGCCCACGCCGGCAGCGGGCAGGAGATCGTCCACGCCCGTGACATGGCAGAGGTCGTCCCCGCCGGCGATGAGTAGGAGGACACCCGCGACCGCGGTGTCGACGGGCAGCAGAGGGTCCGCGGCGAGTGCGGAGCCGCCCGCGCAGACGGCCTCGAGGCGCCAAGCCGACCCGAGGGTGGCGTCCTCGGGTCAATCCTCGTGGGGTGTCAGCGTGCCGCGAGCCCAGAGGAGCGGCACAGGCAAGCGCAGCATGAGCGCCCGGTCAGGGTAAGTGATCTTGATTTTATCCTTTGCGTTCGTTTACTCGAATCTCCAATCCTATTGACTTCAACGTTTCTTCCCCGATTGCCCGGCTGCAGGGCCACCTCCAAGCATTTGGCCCGCCTTGCGCCGACCAAGGCCCTCAAGACCGGGGCGCACGCGACGCCGCACATGGCGCCACAGCCCCCGATCGGAGTGGACCGGATCTTAGAGGCAGGGGCCGAAAAACTCCGTGAGGCGGTGGCTCGGGGGACCCTGGAGGCCCAACTGGCCCGAGCGCTGGAGAGTGGGGGCGATGCCGGCCAGAGCGGCGTTGTAACGGCCGCTCAGGCTAGCGCCGAGAAGGAGGCTGGCCGGGGCGGCACGGATGATGCCGCCCGGCCGGACGTCAAAATCGAGGCTGGTTGGGGCGACGCGGATAGCGCCTCCCAGCAGGTCGCAGGAGGAGGAGCTGGTGGGGGCACGCAGGAGCGCCCGCCGGACAAAGAGAGGGGGGACCCTCGTCCTCGAGCCCCCGAGGGCTGGTGTCGAGGGTGTTACGGAGGAGGAGTCGGCGCTAAGGGCGCCGGCAGTGGAGGAGAACCGTGTCCCAGAGCCTGCGAGGGCCGGGGACGAGGGTGCTGCTACGGTGTCGATGGGGTGAGCGGAGCCGGAGAATGCGGTGTCGGTGGTGGAGCTGCCGCTGAGCAGCGGGGAGTATGGGGACTCGAGGGACATCAACCCCGCTGCTGCGGCCAGTGCCGCCGACTGGGTCGCCGAGTTCCTTTCGGCCTCGAGGAGGTTCTCGGCAAGCAGAAGTACGAGGAGCTCGGTAGTGACGACAACTGGGCGATCGTTCAATCCGGGGCCCCCTCGGACATCGCCTGCACCGAGGAGGGACGAGGCAGCGACTGGCGGGCCTACACCATCCCCTCGGACTTCACCGACACCGAGCAGGTGGAGGGCGACGCCTGGCGCAACGATATGGCCGTCGGGGGCCAGATCGAGGAGGGGCTTTCCCGGGTCGTGGATCTTTTTTCGAAGGCGTACCATGACTCCAGTAACGTAAGTGTTCTATTCGTCCACTTTTGATATTACGAGTTTGCTTTCCTCTCATGCTTCCTCACGCGTCTCCCTCTTGCAGCAACTCCTGTCCATGTCGAGGGAGAAGAATCAAAGGCTGATGCGACTACACTCAAGGGTGCATTGGCTTGACTCGTACAATGCCACCCTGGCCACACAACTGGAGGAGGCCGATGCTCGGGCCGAGCAGGTGACCCCCTTGGAGGCGCGCATCCACGAGTTGGAGCAGGAGCTGGACCGAGCCACCGGTGAGGGCGACGCCAAGCGAGCCGCAGCTGACCAGAAGGCCCAGGAGGCCGAGGCACGTGAGGCCGAGCTGCAGCAAGCCAGAGCGATGCTCAAGCAGAAGGAGCAAACCCTCGAAATGAAGGAGGCCAAGCTCCAACGCAAGGAGACTGAGCTCCAACGTGAGAGGGCGACTGTCGCCACGCTCACCGGGACTCTTGAGGAAAAGGGTAAAGCCCTCGAGGAAAAGGTCATGGCCCTCTAGAACGCGGAGGCTGCCCTCAAGGAAAAGGAGGACTCCTTGTCCACGCTCGAGGAAGCCGCGCGGGTCCAGCAAGAAGAGGTGCAAGGAGCTATCGCATGTAAGTATCTGGGGTTTCGTTGTTGTTCGACTCTTTTTTGCCACAACTTATCTTGGTTCCCTTGTTCAGAGCTGAAGAAGGCAGTGGCGAATGAGGCCGCGGCGAAGGAGGCTACCAACACCGCGTTCACGGCGGTGCAGGACGAGTACGCCTAGCTGGAGCGGACCGCCGTGGCCGTGTGTCAGGAGCTCGAGGGGGCAAATGCTCAGTCTGGTAGCTCGGTGGCCAGCCGCCTGCGAGCGCTAGGTGATCGAGTTGCCGAGCACGCCAAGAGCACCTTCCGCCTCGTTGTCCAACGGACCCTCGCCGTGGCCTCGACGCATTACGACATGGACCTCCCACTGGTGTTGTCGGGGTACGTCGCCCCGACCGGCGCCGATGCGGACACTGCATCGGCCATCATGGATGATGCCGACGCCGCCATCGAAGAGTTTGCCGCTGCCTTGACCAAGAAGCTCGAGGCTAACATCCCCCCGATAGCTGATTTTGAAGCTGTCAAAGATCCGCCGAGGGGGGAAGAAAACCTGTAGGGAATCTGGGCCTCGGAGCTCAAGTAATAAGTTAGTACTTTATCGTAATCGTACTTTTGGATTGAAAAATTTGTTAATGTAAATCGACAGTGTGGCCCATCGAGATCTTGTGCGTTCGAGCCCTCATTTTTCCTACTTTATTTCCGTGTTCTCGCATATACTTTAGACAGGTTTCAGCGAGGAAGTTGTCGTTCATAAGTGACTTAGGCGTGGGGAGGTGAGTGGGGATGCCATATCCTGGAGGCGTAGGCGGTCCCGCGGCTCGGTCGATCCCATTCCTTAGTCACTTACGCATTGCGTCTTCCTTTCTAAGAATACGAGAAGCTTAAATACAGAAATTTTTCGAAAAAGCGTGGCAATTTTTAGGGACGTTCGGGGGTTCCCCCATAGTGGCCCCCGAGGGAACCTTGGCTTTGCTGAGGGTAAAGCCAAACGTACCTCAGTGTTCGTGCGCGCCCGAGCCCCCCGAGGGTTCGGAAAGTTCCCAAAGATAAATAAGTAAAGCATACTCTTTATTGCTTCGGGAAATCTTAAATACGAGTACAAATGATGTACAAATAGCTTGGAATTCTAAGGATAGAAGCGACGTAGCTGTGGTATGTTCCAAGCGTTAGTGAAGACTTCGCCATTTTCGTTCGCCAGCTTGTACGTGCCGGGCTTGAGCACCTCCGCGATGATGTATGGGCCTTCCCATGGTGGTGAAAGCTTGTGGCAGCCCCTGTTGTCCTATCGAAGCCTCAGCACCAAGTCGCCCTTGTTGAGGTCTCGGCGTCAAACTCTCTGCACTTGATACCTTCGCAGGGGCTGCTGATAACGCGCTGAGTGAAGGAGCGCCACGTCTTGAGCCTCGTCCACTTGGTCTAGCGAGTCTTCACGGGCTTGCTGGTTCTGCTGCTCTTGGTAGGCTTTGAGTCTCGGTGACCCGTACTCCAAGTCCGTGGGGAGCATGGCCTCGGGGCCATACACGAGGAAGAACGGGGTGAAGCCCGTGGCTCTGCTTTGGGTCGTCCTTAGGCTCCAGATAACCGAGGGCAGCTCGGTGAGCCACCTCCGGCCAAACTTGTTCAGTTTTTTGAAGATCCTTTGCTTAAGGCCTTGGAGGATCATGCCATTGGCACTCTCCACTTGCCCATTTGTTTGTGGGTGCACCACAGCCGACCAGTCCACGCGTATGTGGTAGCTGTCGCAGAACACCAAGAATTTCTTGACCGTGAACTGGGTACCGTTGTCAGTGATGATCGAATTCGGGACCCCAAACCTGAAGACAATATCAGTGAAGAACAGAACAGATTGCTCAGACTTGATCTTGCCGATGGGTCGAGCCTCAATCCACTTGGAGAACTTGTCGATTGCCACCAACAAGTGGGTGAAGCCCCCGGGCGCCTTCTGCAGCGGGCCGATGAGGTCCAGTCCCCACACGGCAAACGGCCACGTGATGAGGATGGTCTGCAGAGCGTGGGCCGGGAAGTGTGTTTTCCGGGTGTAGAACTAGCAACCATCGCAGGTCCGCACGACGTCGGTGGCGTCAGCGACCGCGGTGGGCCAGTAAAAGCCTTGACGAAACGCATTACCCACGAGGGTGCGCGGCGCGGCGTGGTGACTGCAGATGCCAGCGTGGATGTCACGGATCAGCTCCTTACCCTCGGGAATGGGAATGCATCGTTGCAGAACGCCCGAGGGACTGCGCTTGTATAGCTCGTCGTCAATCAGAACGAAGGACTTGGCCCGCCTAGAGATGCGTCGTGCCTGAGCACGGTCCGAGGGTAGGACCCCTTGAATCATCCAGTCAAGGTACTGGGTGTGCCAATCTCGCGGAGGCGGGGCCTCATCGATCTCCATTGCTTTCGCCGAGGAGGTCTCGAAGTCAGTGTCCATGGCCTCAGGCTACTCCGTCGAGGGGTCCTCGGCCGATGGCTCCGTGGTCGCAGCCCCTGAGGGTCCGAGCGCCGCCCCGACGGCTTCTGCAGGGTTCTTGAAGTCGACAGACGGCTTAGCGAGGTTGCGGGTGAAGACGTTCGGGGGAACGGTGGTCCACCCGGACGCGAACTTGGCTAGCTGGTCCGCTTCGTCGTTGTACTTGCGTGTGATGTGGTTGAACTCGAGCCCGTCGAACTTGTCCTCGAGGCGACGCACTGCATTGCAGTACGCCTCCATCTTCTCATCGTGGCAGCTTGCCTCCTTCATCACCTGATCGGTGATGAGCTGGGAGTCCCCCCGGACGTCGAGACGCTTGATGCCGAGCTCGATGGCGATGCGGAGGCCACTAAGGAGGGCCTCGTACTCCGCCATGTTGTTGGACGCCGGGAAGTGCAAACGCACCACGTAGCGCATGTGCTCTCCGAGGGGTGAGACGAAAAGCAGGCCCGCGCCTGCGCCGGTCTTCATCACCGACCCGTCGAAGTACATGAGCCAACATTCCCCTTGAATCTGGGGTGAGGGCAGCTGAGTGTCAGACCACTCGGCTATGAAGTCTGCCAAGATCTGGGATTTGACCGCCTTGCGAGGTGCATAGGTGAGGGTCTCTCCCATCAGCTCCAATGACCACTTGGCTATCCTACCCGTGACCTCCCAGTTGTGGACTATTTCCCCGAGGAGGAAGGATGAGACCACGGTGACGGGGTGAGCCTCGAAGTAGTGGCGCAGCTTGCGCCGAGCCAGGATCACTGCATAGAGCAGCTTCTGGATCTGTAGGTATCATGTCTTAGTTTCAGACAGCACTTCACTGATGAAGTACACCGGCCTCTGGATGGGCAGAGCATGTCCCTCCTCTTGGCGCTCTACAACGGTGGTAGCGCTGACGACCTGAGTCGTTGCTGCCACGTATAGGTTGAGGGGCTCGCCATCCACTGGTGGTGTTAGGATCGGAGCGCTCGTAAGCGATGCCTTGAGTTTGTCGAGGGCCTCCTAGGCCTCGGGGGTCCACGAGAAGCGTTCGGACTTCCTCAGGAGTCGATACAGGGGTAAGCCTTTCTCGCCGAGGCGCGAAATGAATCGGCTAAGGGACGTCAGGCATCCCATGACCCTCTGTACCCCCTTTAGGTCTCGGATCGGTCCCATCCGAGTGATGGCCGAGACTTTCTCAGGGTTGGGTTCAATGCCCCACTGGGAGACAATGAAACCTAAGAGCATGCCTCGAGGGACTCCAAACACGCATTTTCGGGGTTGAGCTTCACCCCCTTAGCCCTAAGGCAATCAAACGTGATCCTGAGATCGGCTACCAGGTCGTCCACCTTCTGGATTTCACAACGATGTCGTCGACGTATGCCTCTACGGTCCGCCCTATATGGTCTTTGAACACATGGAGCATACATCGCTGGTATGTGGCTCTGGCGTTTCTAAGGCCAAAGGGCATTGTGACGTAGCAATACATGCCGAAAGGGGTAATAATAGAAGTCGCGAGCTGGTCGGACTCTTTTATTTTGATTTGATGATAACCAGAATATGCATCAAGAAAGGACAAAAATTCACATCCCGCAGTTGAATCAACGATTTGATCAATTCGTGGCAAAGGAAAGGGAACCTTAGGACATGCTTTATTTAAACTAGTATAATCTACACACATCCTCCACTTCCCGCTCTTTTTCTTAACTAAGACAGGGTTAGCAAGCCACTCGGGATGGAATTCCTCCTTGATGAATCTGGCCTCCAGAATCTTGTG
The DNA here is from genome assembly GCF_016808335.1 of Panicum virgatum. Lineage (NCBI taxonomy): Eukaryota > Viridiplantae > Streptophyta > Magnoliopsida > Poales > Poaceae > Panicum > Panicum virgatum. The sequence goes on along the minus strand of NC_053149.1, from coordinate 10,898,423 downwards.
CGCCTCCTCGCCGATCGCGCACCGTTTGAGCTCATCGAAGCGCCACCGGCGTTGCTTGACCGGCTTGGAGTTCGTCAGGATATCATGTGTGCACGTCGTTTTCGGCGAAAAGCCACGAAGAGCAGCAAGAGCCAAGAAAATCATCGCGATTCATCATGTGTGCGCCAATCAGCTGGTGCCTTTATTTGCAGACAAAAACATGACGTGACAAAAAAGAAAAAAAAGAAAAGCTTGCCCTTTTCTTAAAGCAAGGCTGCTCGTGGTATTGCTAATACTCCGGTTTAAGAGCAACTCCAGCGGAATCCTACTTCCCACTCCCGAGCCCCTTCTCCCAGGGACCCGTAGGGAGGCCCCTACTCCACGCGCACCTCCGAATCTCGCAGCTCCTCCCCCGCGCACGAGCTGCGGCATGCTCGCCGCCGGCCCGAGCTGCGATGCCTGTGCCTCCTCCGCGCTGCCAGCCTCGAGCTGCGGCTTGCTCGCCGCCAGCCCCAAGCACCTCCTCCGCGCTGCCGGCCCGAGCTCCGGCGCGGCGGCGTTGCCGCCGGCCCGATCCCGTCGATCCCCTGCATCCCGCGCCTGCCGCAGCCCAGCTCAACCTTGGAGCCACGCAAGAACACTGCCTCAGCTTGGCCATGGCGTCTCTGCAGCTCGGAGCCCCGCAGGCCTTTCGCGAGGGCCGCCTGAGCTCGACCATGGAGCCCCGAGGGCCTCGCCTAGGCAGCGCGCAGCGCTCGGGTATGGAGCCCCGCGGCTCTTCCCCAGACCCCAAGCACCGGCCGAGCTCAGGGATGGTCCATGGAGGCTGCAGCAAAGAAAGATGAATCCGGGGAGAGGGAGAGAGATAGAGAGATACATCGTGGGGAGGGAAAGAGACGTGAGAGAGATCTTGATGGGAGAGAGACCGAGAGAGAAATGCAAGAGAGAGATGCATCGGTACTTGGGAGGAAAAGAAAAGAGATGCGCAGTAGAGGGAGGAAATGGAAAAATGAAAAAGGTAGAGATAGATAAGACGCCGACACATGGGTCCCACCTGCTATAGAAGAGTAAGGGTTGAAATTTGATATTGCTAGAGTTGATGCTAAAAATTATAGCCCCAAAAATAAGAGGAGCTCCTACTTAAAAAATAGGGGCCGAAAATGAGGGGTATCACTGGAAATGCTCTAATACACAATGGTTGTTTTCTAGCTTGTTTTCTTATTTCTTAAGCTCGCTAGCTTCGTCGCGAGGCCGCAGCGCCTGCTGATAAGTGATCGATACGTATCGATCTCTGTCGATGTCTACGTTTGTACAACGATGACGCGCGGAACATTTTCTGCTATTCATACGAGCTTTAAGTGATGCCGATGGTAAAAGTGTAGCAAACGAAAGAAAAGGTGATGAAGTCGACGTACGGAGCGCACGCACGAGCAGCTCAAGTTTGGCGCGCGGTGGGAGAGGGGTTCCTGTCTGACAGAGGCAGGCAGGCAGCGATCCACCTCCATGCATGAGTAAACCGTGACACAGATGATAAAGATAAAAAGAAAATTAAAAAAGAGAGCTAGCTAGCCGCCTGTGACTGTCGGGCTGACCACGTACACACACTTGCATGGACAGTGTTTAGCTGAGGCATTGTCTGTCTCAATCGTTTAATTTGCAGGGACTAATAATTAGTTCGATCCGGAGATGTTATTTCGGCAGCTGCAACCAACCGCCCGGCCGTCGGTGATGGGTACGCCGGCGCTGCCGCGCAGGGCTGCCGCTGGCATGGCGCTCGCGCGCGGCGATGCAAAGCTCTGACCAACAAAACGGGGCGTGACTGCGTGAGCGAAAGGGACGAAGCAGCAGGGTGCCATGCCCACGGCCGCGCGCGCAGTCTTGGCGAAACCACGCGACCCGGCCCGTGTTCCGCTTTTGGCCTGGTTGCTTCGGCCGGGTCGCGAGCAGGATTAACCTTTCCGTTTTTTCTTAAAATCCTGCCGATCACCGAAAACGGAATTTCGACCGTTTTTTCTTAAAATCCTGCCAATCACCGAAAACGGAATTTCGACCGAAATTCAGGCGGATTTCGCTATTTCCGAACGAAAGGGGCTTTTGAATTCAAAAACGAAATTCCGATGAATTCCGGGCGAAATTTCGGTGATTTCGACCTAAATTCGGGGTTTTTCTACCGAAAAATAATGCATATTAACAGAAAATGGTGTCAGTGTTATGTATATATGAAAAAATTGAAAATTTTGGCAGAGTTTCCCCTGATTATGTGTATATTGACAGTTTATAATGCATAACATATATATATAACTCCACAAAACAATGACAAATACACCATTTAACACATGAAGTTCATGAATAGCAAGGTGTAAGTTCATGAATATCACATGAAGTAGCAACTCGTGTTCTTTTTTATGAATACCTACTAACAATCTATGAATATCACATAAACTAACAATTCATTAAAACTAGCAATTCATACATATCAACTAATATGAAAAAATTCATACATATCAACTAACTGATTTTTTTCTATGCATTCTATGTCACATGGTCTCTAGAATCTCAAATCAACTAACTTAGATCGACATCAACAAGCATCAACATCAAAAAAACTTCTCATACCTTAAGTTCCCAGAGTCGCGGCGAAATCCGGTCGATTTCACCGGTTTCTCGCCGGGAAATCAACGAAATCCGCTCGGGTCTACTCAACGTTAACGGGTCCAAACCCATTTAGTGATTTTAACCAACCAAACCAACTTATATTTGAACGACTTCAAGTGCTACTCGCTCAAAAAAGCATCTAGTTTTTTGTCATATTTTTATCATATTTTTTACAAATTTTTTTGGATTTTTAAATTTCGAAATGAAATTCCGCCGAAATTGTTAACCCTGGTCGCGAGCCAGGGAGGGGAGGAGCCGAGCGCGCACGCACGGGAAAGCCGTGCGCGGTTCGGTCCTGTCTGGTCGCGGGTCGCGGGCGCCGCACGAGAGTGTGGCAGGGCTGACCGCGCGCGGGCTCCCAGATGCGAGCACGGGCGGCTGGGGACTCGTGTATGCTTGTGGCATGTTTTTCCTTTGACGCGCGCGTTGCCGTTGCAACTCGGTCACGGTGCAAAAGCGGGCAGGATAAACGTTAGGGGTGGCGTCGTCGGTTTCCTCGTACGAGGTCTGTGCCGATCGATTAATTAGTACTGGCTCGCTGAGCTAAATGACACGGTCGATACGCATCACAATTGATAGAATCACCCATTACGACATGAGCAAACTGCCCACACACTATTTTTTTTCCCAGAGTAGTACTACTAAGCATTGGTTATTGGTCGGATTAAAGAATGTTGCTAGGAGTTACACGTATGACCAACAGTCAATGTGTTACACAATTATATTTTGAAAAATGCATATTCAAATAAAAATCCGACTGCACCACTGTATTCTTTGCGATGAAATTTTCAAAACAAGATCACACTTGAACAATTTTTAAGTGGAACATTGTTTTTTTTAATGTGGAACATTTTATTTTGAAGGTGGAACAATTAGTCTAGCTATATAAAAATAATATTTTATTTTATAGGTGGTTTAACTGCCAGTTACACGACGTGACTATTAATCTTTTCTTCGGGAGTAAAAAGCGCGAGAGGAATAGAGGGTAGTGGTGCATTTTCCACTGACCCACCAGTTCTCTGCGTGCAGGATTTCGGGCCCCATAAGGCAGTATAGCCCATGAGGCCGAGTTGCAGCCCACTCATGCGACACCTCCAAAATGGTCTTCCATTTCTCGTTCTGCGATGTCTGTGTTACAAAAACCGAGTAGAATTTCCTTGTCGGCCGTGTCTATCCCTCTAAACTATTACCGTGGTCTCATACTTCGCTGCAGGTGGACTCCATGCAGGTGATCAGTGAGGAGGTGTGTCCCCTTGGCTTTTCTTTTCCTTTTTTCCCCTCTGCGCATTAACTGCAGCAGATGCAGACATCGTGCATGTAACCTAACCGCAACAAATCCAAGCCCTGCTGAAACCTAACTGCAGGCAAAACAGCGGTCAGTGAGCGGTCACTGCTGACCCTGCCGAAGACTAACGACGACGGTAAATCCGGTCAATATCATCACCTGTTAAAAGCTAACCGCCGCCGAATGGACCTCGGTCCATCTTGGCCAGCTCTTGTGTCGCAATTGTTTGGACTGTGCTGAATCTGTAAGCTGCTGCCCGTATGGAGGGGCGGATCAGCGTGGGGGCAAAGATGGCTCAAGCCCTCCTACTCCTATGAACTCTATGGAAATTAGAGGAGAGGAGGGAGAAGAAGAGAAAAAAAAGAGAGAAGAAGAAGAAAGGGGTGCGGGAGGAAGAAGAGGAAGAAGCAGCCTCTCCTGCCGGTGATTCCAGCCTCCGCCACTGCCCGTATGCATCTCCTCCAACCTAGCTCCAGTCGATCAGGCTAATGCACTAGATGTGTGTTGACACTAATTTGCGCCAACACACTCGAAAACGCTAGAACGCGCAGCAAGATCGTCAAAACGATCAACACCAGCAGTCTCCCTGCGCCGACCGGTTAGACCGGTATAGCGGACCGGTCAGACCGGTACTCTAGGAAGACGGCGAAGACCTAGAACCAAGAGCTCGGGAGGGACCCCGTCGGAGCTAATGAAGTTAGGGTTGCTCTGAGGTCGGCAGGCCACTCAGAACGCCATCGAACGCCATAGAGACGAGCGAAGAATAGCAGATGAGATTGGAAAAGTTAGGGTTTGAAGGTAAAAAGTAAAGGATAAATGTGTGAATCGATTGGGATTACCCTCAATCGGCCGTGGCCCTTCATATATATAGGGTGGGGAGGTCTATACCCGTTAGGAGTCGGAACCCTATCAAATCCCGTGTCAAAATACAACTCCTAACTCGGACTGGGCGTTTCGGACCGGTCTGACCGGTCTCTGGACCGGTCTGACCGCCCTGGACTGGTCTGACCGGTCTGACCGGGGTGCAGGTCTTCCGGGAGGCATAACTCCTTCATCCGGACTCCGAATTGGGCGTTCTATATATGCATTTCGATCGTCTCGACGAGATCTACTCAATGGTGCAGTCCAATTTGCAATTTGACAAACTTGTCTAGACCGGTCTGACCGGTTCATATGAGAGGTCTGACCGGTCTGTCCAGATTATCCAGAAAACCTTAGTCGTGCCAATTTTGGGTGTCAACATATACCCCCCCTGTTTCTTAGTAAAGCTTGCGTACTAAGAAACATATCTCCAATCCCAAAAATGCACTTGAACAACAAGAAGCACCTACGCACCAATCATATCTTGCTTTGAAGGACGATATTATATATCGGCCATGTCATCTTGTATAAGTGAGACAACCCTGAATATATACAACCTCGGCTGTGAATCATGTCCTTCAAAGGAACTGCTTCGGTCCATTTAGTAAAATAATTTGTAACAACTAACACGAAGCAATGCCTCTTCAAAGATGGAGGATTAATTTGAACAATGAAATCCAATCCTCAACCTCGGAATGACCATGATTTGATAATATGATGTATCATCACAGCGGGCACCAATAGTAAATCACCAAACCGCTGATACTCTTCACACCCTTTTATACTTCTTGAAACAATCAAAGTTCATGGTATACTAATACAAACCGGCTCTATCAAACAACCACTTCATCCCGGGAGCCGATTGATGTGTACCACAAACATCTTCATGAACGTTCCTCATGGCAACTTTGGCCTGATCTGAGCTTAAACATTTAAGAAATAAATATTCGGCTATTCAACGATAGAGCTTATCGTTGACTAAAACATTTTTAAGTGTTATCCGCCAAATATCCTTTTCTGCACCGCGACCAAGATCTTTAGATAGGATATTACAGGAACCCTCCAGTCCTGATCTTCGGCTTTAACGATGAATCACCTTTCATAGCCGAATTGGTGTCTCCAGCAGTCTGGACGGTCAGACCGGTCTCATGACCGGTCAGACCAGTCTAGGCGGTCAGACCGGTTGCATCGACCGGTCGGACCGGTTCGTCCAAATCCTGCAACTTGGGTTTTGCTTGCATCGGCTTTCGAATATGAAAATATTTCTTCATAATTTATTAGCCAGATGCTTGCTTAGCCATAGCAATATCCTGTCCATTCTCTTCCCTTGGTATATATCTTATAACAAGTTCATTGAAGGAAGAAATAATATCGAGGTATTTGTCAATATATGCATTTAAATATCCATTATATCATTAGCATACCTCGAATACTTGCTGCACCACCAGAAGAGAATCTCCAAAGGCTTCAACATGCTTCACGCCCATGGATTGCAAGAATTCCAAGCCAAATAGAAGAGCCTCATATTCAACTTGGTTATTTGTGCATTCTTCTTCCAATCGGTTTGAAAATTCAAAAAACAGCACCATTCGGAGAAATAAGAACAGCACCAATCCCTTGACCATCATCACAAACTGATCCAACAAAGTACAACTTCCATGGTGTGCAAGTAATATAGCCGACTTCTAAATCATGCTTGTCACTAATCCGATGCTCAACAATAAAATCCGCTACAATTTGGCCTCTCATAGATTTTAAAGGTTCACAAGCCAAATCATACTCAACCAAAGCATAAGCCCACTTACCGATTCTACCACTCAAAATCGGTTTCTGTAACATATGTTTGATCACATCGGTTTGACATACTACTATGCAATTACTAGATAATAGATAATGTCTCAATTTCGTACAAGCATAATAAAGAGACAAACATAACTTCTCAATAAATGTATACCTTGTCTCCGCATTAATAAGTCGTCGGCTTAAATATGTAATAATATATTCCTTCCCTTCGGTCTCTTGAGTCAAAACAGTCCCAATGACATTATCTTCAACAGCCACATAAAGCCTGAAAGGAACCCCTCTCCTAAACGCCTTGAGCACAGGTGTTGAAGACAAATAAACCTTGATCTTTTCAAAAGCCTCTTGCTGTTCTGCCCCCCAAGTAAATTCAGTTTCATTCTTTAACCGAAGAATAGAAGTAATAGCATCGATATACCTCATTAGAAATAGTTTGCCAAATTTTTAGCTCGAATTGAAAAAAAACTTCTAATTCGGCTTTTATCCACTGATGTTACAATTTTCAACCAGCTCAAGACCTTAAATACTTGATCAAAGTCTTGAGAGCCCCTTGCAAACTGATCTGTTGCATAGAAACTTCATGAGGTAAATTATCATTTGCCAATATTTTGCCCCCGAGCACTTAAATGTCGTCGAGCTCCATATTGCTGCTCTTTTGGTGTAGCCTCATGATCCACTAGCTCCTCATTGCCTTGTACCGAGAATGCTAGCGGTGTTTCTCCATCGCAAGGAACTGAAACGGGCATTGCCAATTCGGCTTTCTATTTTGCTGAAACCTCAACCGGTCTGACCGGTTGCTCTGGGCGGTTAGACCGGTCGCTTGTACCAGTCAGACCGGTCGCTTGAGGCGGTTTGACCGGTCGTGCTGGCTGGTCAACTACTTTGACCCTCCATACCTTGCCTTGAGGGACCATTGGTTTGTAGTAGTTGGATTGTTTGTCCCTCAGCCTCTTGAACTCTTTTTCCTTCTTCTCCCGAGCACGTAGACATTGCAGCTTCCTTCTTTGAGTACGAGTCAACCCTGAAGGACACCATCTTGGTTGAAAGTACTTTGATATCGAGTTACTGCTGCTGGCCTCATGATCATTGGCCATGATCGGCCTTTGGATAGAAGGATTGACCGATTTACCAAAATCCATCGGCCTTGTACCCGCATCATTGACAACCACTTTGATATTGCCGATTTGCACAACATCATCGGCTTTAGCTTTCTCTGGATCAATAGTGAGTTGTACCTCTTCTTTCTTCTCCTTGACACGGTAAACCTGTCTCAGAGAATGAGCTTTGCCCGGCCTCTGATGAGACCGGTCTGACCGGTCAGTGGCGACCGGTCTGACCGGTGCAGGCTGCCGCCTCTGACCTGATTTGTTGGATCTCAATCGGTCATGCACTGGTCGTGAAACCTTGTCAAACACAGGTCTTCTGTAATCCTCCTTCCGTCGGTGAGATGGTGGGTGTAGCATCGGATAACAATACATCCAAAATCCTTCATGTTCCCATGCAGGATAAGAAAAACCCGATGCCGGTGGTGCCCATGGTGTAGTAGCATACACCTTCTGAGGAGGGAACATTGTAGTGCTATCTCTCCTATGCTTGCTGGATTCTCTCCTAGAATAACGCTTGCCTTGACGTGGAGATGAACTTGATTCTTTTTTTAGTGGCCGATCTTTTAGAACGGCCTTCGTGTACTTGTTCAATAATTGATCAAAGGTAAGTTTCCACTTCTCAACCTTTTCCTGCACCTTTGATTCATTAATCTTCCAAGTACCAACTTCCGGGCTCTTAGGCTTGAGAGTTTTGGGTCGGCTCTTTGGCTGACCAGTCTGATCGGTAGAGGCGACCGGTCTGACCGGTCGTGCCTGGACAGCAGGCCGACTTGAGTCTCGCGAGGAATTCTCTTCCCCCCTGGGTCTTGAAGCTTTGACAGTAATTTTTAATAACTCCTTACCATCAGGAACCTTCTCCAATGTCACTTCCCTAGCCAGAATCTTGTCATTGACATTCTTCGGCCTTGGCTCACCAATGATGACATTTTTTCCTTTAGCTCCTTCGGCTTGTTCTGGCCGAATGACTATCTTGGCATTATCTAGATCAATGGTATGAACTGGGGATGACGCCTTATCAACTTGCATCTCATGCATTTCCAATCGTCCTTCATTAATGGCCGATTGGACTCTTCGACGAAAAATATTGCAATCATTAGTTGCATGAGAAAAAGAATTATGCCACTTGCAATATGCATGCCGTTTCAACTCCTCAAGCGGCGGTATGACATGAGACAACTTGATGTTTCCGCTTCTAAGCAATTCGTCAAATATACGATCACACTTAGAAACATCAAAAGTAAAACGAGCTTGTTCTTGCCGATTCTTTGGAATCGGCTTAAGCGATGAACAAGCGTATGGCTTAGCTTCTGATGGCCATATGAACTCAGCAACTTCCTTTTTCTCATCGTCCGAATCAGATTTACAATCAACATGTATGGACTGATGATTCTTGAAAGTATCCTTTGCATTCTTAAATTTAAATTCTAAACCTATGGCTCTCATTTGCAAATGATTAACGGTAATAAAATCAAAACCATCGAGTTTTTCTTTCAAGTAAGAACGCAAACCATTGTAAGCTAAGTTCGCCAAATCTTTTTCAGAAATTGTCAAATTAAAGCATCAGTTTTTTATAGCTTTGAATCTTTGGAAATAATCCAAGACTGACTCATTTTGGCCTTGTCTAACCGATGATAAATCTGACAATTTAACTTCATTGTGACCAGCCAGATCTTCTTTTAATTTAGCAAGATTGGCTTTGCATCTACCACTCGTAGATGTTTGTGATGTGAAATTAAGACGATGTGCTATGGGATCATCTTGTTCCATCGTCTGAATCGAACTCACCGGTGCACGCCCTAAAGAGTTTTCATATACATCATCAAAAATCGGTTCATATGGAGAACCAGATTCTTGTAAAAGCAATGGCGACACAGAATTTGTCAACTCATTCATTCGGCTAGGAACTGCCGAACAAGGAATTGAAACAATTGGCGAAGTGACCACCAACGAATCGGTCTGACCGGTCTGTTGGACCGGTCTGACCGGTCCAGCCGTGCTCGACTGTGACGTTTGCAATGGTGGTGTTTGTCCTGCAAAATAGTTCATCGGTATGCCATATGGTGGTTGTTGAATAGATTTTGGCAGAGCCGATAAACTAGATTCAACAGTTTGAAAAGAACAATTACCATCTATAGATTTGCCTCTTTTCAAGATATCTATTTGATCTTTTAAATTACTGAGCAAATCATTCGTGGGCTTATACATATCAGCAACCTTTTTCTCCACAACAGATGATAATTGACTAAACAAGTCAGAAGATGAAGTGCTTACATCGCTTATTACCTCAACTTGCTTGTTTTTTAGCCTGAAGGAGGGCATCACGAAGTCTTGAACCCTCGTGACCTGGCCTTGCTGATTTCTCTTGAATCCTTTCAAGAATTGTGCTTTGAAGTGCTCCCTGACCACCAAGTACTCTTGGCGCTCCTCCTCGCTGAGTTCCTCGATAGATGTGGAGATATTGCCTTCGTCGAGGTCGGTGATGACGCCCATCTTCTTTGAGAACTAGATTAGATCGGTTTAAAAACCAGATTAATCTGTCCCCAGCGGAGTCACCAAAAAGTGTGTTGACACTAATTTGCACCAACACACTCGAAAACGCTAGAACGCGCAGCAACATCGTCAAAACGATCAACACCAGCAGTCTCCCTGCGCCGACCGATTAGACCGGTATAGCGGACCGGTCAGACCGGTACTCCAGGAAGACGGCGAAGACCTAGAACCAAGAGCTCGGGAGGGACCCCGTCGGACCTAATGGAGTTATGGTTGCTCTGAGGTCGGCAGGCCACTCAGAACGCCATCGAACGCCGTAGAGACGAGCGAAGAATAGCAGATGAGATTGGAAAAGTTAGGGTTTGAAGGTAAAAAGTAAAGGATAAATGTGTGAATCGATTAGGATTACCCTCAATCGGCCGTGGCCCTTCATATATATATAGGGTGGGGAGGTCTATACCCGTTAGGAGTCGGAACCCTATCAAATCCTGTGTCAAAATACAACTCCTAACTCGGACTGGGCGTTTCAGACCGGTCTGACCGGTCTATGGACCGGTCTGACCGGTCAGACCGGGGTGCAGGTCTTCCGGGAGGCATAACTCCTTCATCCGGACTCCGAATTGGGCGTTCTATATATGTATTTCGATCGTCTCGACGAGATCTACTCAATGGTGCAGTCCAATTTGCAATTTGACAAACTTGTCTAGACCGGTCTGAACGGTTCATATGAGAGGTCTGACCGGTCTGTCCAGATTGTCCAGAAAACCCTAGTCGTGTCAATTTTGGGTGTCAACAATGTGCCAGATTTTGGTATTGACACGGGGTAGCTAGCGTGCCGGGAGCCCAGGATGCCCATGCTCCCTTGCCCAAGTCTCTGTTGATAGGCCGATTAGCGATTGGGGTTGACTGCTAGAGTTGCCGAAGCTCTGAACTTCAGTTGTCAGTTGTTCCCTGCGCATGCCTGGGGAGCACAGATTCGAAGGTGCAGGAAGACACAATAGACAAATTAGAAATGGCCGCGGGGAAAACTCGTAGGCAGGTCAACCCCATGAAACGAAGAAACAAAGAGGCCGCTTCGCTACGGCCGCCGGCAGATTTCGCGGTGGACGCTACTATCGGCCGAGAGCTGCTTACGCAGAAAATACCTGGCAGAAACAGGGAGGCCTTTCACACTGTAGCGATGAGCGAAGCAGAGGGAGCAGGAACCAAGGATGAACACAACCACAATGCGCAACCTGGGAACGGGAGAATGCATCTTTTTACCACACGAGAACATGATGAACACAACCACAATGCGCAACCTGGGAACGGGTCAACAGGTCAGTGCTTGCTCGCAGTTGACGGTTGCGAAGGCCATTCAGTGGCTTTGTTGGTTCGCGCTAAAATTTTAGCGTGTTATGAATAGTGACATTTTGACAGTTAATTATAGTGTCAAACAGAGGCAGTTTACAAAACCAACTCCAGAACCCTCGCGCTAGTGATCTTGAAGAATCTAATAAGGCCTTTGACCGCGTGATTAGAGGATGGTTACTGTAGCATCACTGTAGCCAATCATCGATTAATTACCATTATTAAATTCGTCGCGAAAAGTTACACCCATCTCTAAAAAAATTTACAAATAGATTTCATTTAATACTTCATGCATGCGAAATTTTATTTTTGAGAAACGTGCGCGCTATTTTTTTAAAATGGCAAACAAGGCCAGTTAGACTACAGACTGATCTGAGAGTTAGTGTCCTCTGACCATACCAGCCTGACCAAGACCAGTTTTCCTCTTGTTCCTCCCCAGTTACCAGTTTATTTTTTTTTGCAAAAAAGAAAAGTTCCGAGTGGCACGACGTCGCAGCCCGCGGGTGTTCCACCGAGAATTCTCAGGAAGCGACAAGCTGGTGGACGGGGTAGTTTTTTAAAAAAAAGTGGATGGAGTTGTTGGAGTTTGGACAGGTAACGTTGTGTTTAGATCAGCTTGTATTTTGCATTTTTGCATTTTTGAAAGAGAATCTTTAATATTTGAAGTATTAAATGTGGACTAATTATAAAACTAATTACAGATCTCGTTTGTAAACTACGAGACGAATCTAATGAGCCTAATTAATCCATCATTAAAGTATATTTACTGTAACAATTTAGTGTCTAATCATGTCCTAATTAGGCTCAATAGATTCGTCTTGCGATTTACAGTCTATTTGTATAATGCGATTTATTTTTCGACTTCATTTAGTACACCATGCAAGAGATTTACAAAAAATTTGTATTTTGCGTTTTGAGATCTAAACAAGGCCTAAGTTTGCCGGCTTGACTGGATTCTAATCTTATCTTATAGTAACAACGGACTGCTAGTACGTATCTAGTGCAAACCACAACCTTCGTGAAAACTCGTGCAAATCACAGCAAAAAAGTCGTCTAAATTCACAAAAAAAAATCACACATGTAGATGATATGATGATACACAACCTTATAAAATATCTTGTCCAAAATTGACTTCGTTTGTGAGATATAAAAATAACAAATTTCTAACAAATCATCTGGATAACTTTCTGACTTGAAATTTTTTATTTTTATATCTTAGAAACGAAGTCAAGTTTGTACAAGATATTCTACAAAATTGTATATCATCATATCATCTACATATGTGATTTTTTTGGTAAATTTGGACGACACTTTTACCGTGGATTTGCACGGGTTTTTATGAAGTTGTGGTTTCCACCAGATATGTTCCTTATATAAAAAGCCATTAGGACAAAGCTGAACAGGAACGAGCCTGCCATCACGCTAGCTGCATCTTGTTGCATCGGAGTCGATACACATGAAGTTGTTCTCTTCTCTCTCTTCTTCCCCGGCGGTGATGATGGCGACGACCACCCTGGTCGCCGTCGCCGTCGTCTCTTCCTCCGTCGTCCACTGCACGGAGGCCCGAGCCCAAGCAGGTACGCACGCGCCCCGTTGATTAATCGATCGAGTAGCTAGCTTGGAACCCTTCCTGCTCCTCTGTTGATCTCGCTCTAGGCCGGCAGTGAGATTAAGTTGCTCACGAGTCACGACGACGACGACGCAACGTGTGCGCAGATACAGATGGTGCCGTACTACCTCACCCGGACGGAGGCCACCAGGGCCCGGCGCCGCCGGCGCCGCAGGGCGGGCCGCCGCAACGGCCGCAGCCGCCGTGCTGCGTCCGGCCAGGCGCGTAAGTGCATCTCCCCAGTTTGCCAAAATTTAGTTGGTAAAATATGGAGTTTAGCAACTTGGCAAAAAATATGATAAATGAAAAAATAGTTCATCTCCTAGAGTTCCCATATTTCACTTCCCAAATCACAAATTTATAAACCTTGTAGTTATTTTTTTACGCGGCTGTTAACCTCCTCTCATCTCACCGTCTTTTCCTCTCCTCCGTCTTCGTCCAGGAACACACAGACGCGCGTACCAACAAGGGCGAGCAACGATGGGGCAGCAAAAAGAATTAGCGGCCGTGCTGAAGGCGCCAGCCGCCGTGGTCTTCTCGTGGGAGCCAGTCGCAGTCACCACCAAGCCGGCTGCCCGCGGAAGGCCGCGGGGACACCATCGTCATCATGCCGCTAGGGAGCCCGGCGAAGGAGGCGGCAGGGGCAACGCCGGCGGCGCGACGGCTCTGGGTGCCGCCGCCGCCGGGGGAGGCCAATAAGAAGGGTCGACGCCGGCCGGGGCAGGCAAAAAAGAAGGGTCGGAGCCGGTTCACGTGGGCGTGCCTCGGCCTCTCCTGCAAGGGCTCCGCCGGCGTCGTCGAGCAAGAGCATGGTCAAGGTGGCCAAACGGCCAGAGCTGGGTATGCCTGATCCACCGTAGAGAAGAATACCGTGAATCGCGGCGATGCCAGGACCGCGATGCCAAGCTACTTGCGCGCGTGCATATATGCGCGTGGGAGAGGCTCAATTTGCCAAGTTGCTAAAAATGCCAAGTTAATTGTCAAATTGTTGGAAGCCTTTTTTTTCATTTGCCAAAAAAAAAAGTATGACAAGCTGAGAAACCAAACTCTTGGAGGTGCTCTAACATCCCAAGCACCAAGATGCGGAGTCGGCGCCGTTGGTCGGAGGGGGCAGCAACGTCAATGATTTGGCGGAGTACGTACGCGTCTACCGAAACTTTTTTGGCTAGGCCTTGTGGATTGTCTTGAGATCGGGAGTGATCTCAAGATGTTTTGCTGACTTGGGGTGTGTTTAGTTCACTTTGCATTTTGTATTTTTCTGTTTTTGAAAAAAAATCTTCAATATTTGAAATATTAAATGTAAACTAATCACAGATCTCGTCTGTAAACTACGAGACGAATCTAATAAGCCTAATTAATTCATCATTAGATCTTGTTTATTGTAGCATTACTGTAGCAATTTAGTGTCTAATCACATCCTAATTAGGATCATTAGATTCGTCTCGCGATTTACAGTTCATTTGTGTAATGCGATTTATTTTTTGACTACATTTAGTACATCATGTAAGCGATTTATAAAAAATTTATATTTTGCATTTTGAAATCTAAACAAGACCTCGATATAATTATTTTGATGTCAGTAAAACCACTTTGTTCAGAAACGTCCTAATTGTCATATATCCGTTGGACAATTGTAATGCTTTGAATTGGTGTGGAGTACAATGAGCACTTGCCCAACAAAAAAGAAAAAAGAAGCAAGGAAAATCTAAACATGGCCCAGCCCACAAATAGCTACCAACAAGCCCATTAAAAAGTGTGTCCAGCCCATGCCCACGAGAAGCCCATTGAGGCCCGTTGAGGCCTCGACACAATAGGCGGTAAACCTATATAACTCCGGAAGTTTTTTGGAAAATTCTAACGCGCTACTGGTCGCGCGGATGGTGGAGTGCGCGACCTGCGCGCAAGCGCGGCCTGGCCCGCTTAGCATGCTTTGTTTTTTATATGTGTTGGATCATGCCACGTGAGTTGCTTTTGCTAATACGTGCCATGGCCCATGGGCCGCAGCCTGAGCAGGTCAAGTTTTGACATAACACGATCACATGCATTGAATATTTAGGCCAAGAGAGAGTCTGCTTAGAAAATGGAAAATTCGAACGCGCTACTGATCGCACGGATGGTGGAGTGCGCGACCTGCGCGCAAGCGCGGCCTGGCCCGCTTAGCATGCTTTGTTTTTTATATGTGTTGGACCATGCCTCGTGAGTTGCTTTTGCTAATGCGTGCCATGGCCCATGGGCCGCAGCCTGACCAGGTCAAGTTTTGACATGACACGATCACATAGATTGAATATTTTGGCCAAGAGAGAGTCTGCTTAGAAAATATGGACAACATGTGAGGCTTTTTAACTAACGAACGATGGATTAAAATGATAAGATTATAGAAATATATTGTATATTCTAGCATATAAGAGTACTTCTTTACTAATCCATCTACTAATATTCTTGCGATAAATACAATAAAATAAGTTCCAAATACACGTGTTTGAACATTACTTTTTTAAAAAAAAAATAATTTGATATGGAAGTTTTTAAATATGATGGTACATAGGATATAAAAGCATAAATTGATATATGGTATCTATAAAACTCAAGGCATAATCTCTATGTAAGTTGTGACTTGACATACACATAAGTTGATACACAGCTTGTATATAAATTGTCCAAATACTATTACATATAAGTTTAAAAAAACTGCTATTTTGTGAGCTGACTCTTTAAAAAGTACTACACCTAACCCAGGTAACTTATACGGTGCCAAAAAAACATAAGTTTGTACTCTGTCTCTGCACAAGTTGATACACATAATTTGACATCTAACATATACATAAATTGTTACATGATCTATATAAGTTGTTACAATATAATGCACAACTTGATTGTACGAATAAAATAGTCTCAAAATATATGTAAATTGGATCTTGTTTCGTAGGCCTCGCTCTAAGAAACACAACACTGTAACTGGAATAAAATTTGAACCCCGTATGTGAGAGATATTATCATTTAAAGAGAATAGAGAAGCAAGTATAAATAAATAAGAAGTGCTGATGTCACCTACATGCTTTCCACCTCTCATCCCGTGAGTGTCCGTAAGGCTGCATCGCTTCACTGATTAGTTTGCTTATTATGCATAGTGCTTATGTAGGATTGCGAGACGGATGGGTCGCGCCGATCTGATATAGCGTGACGGGTCGCGCCTTAACCCAGTCCAAATTTTTTATGTGCCTTCTCATGTTAGAGATTCGTGCACATGACTTTCCCCGTCTGAACCGTTGTCTCTCCGTTATCCACCTCCACACCGTTGTCCACCTCCACACGTTACGCAGATTCGGTGACATTCATGATGACATTTTCGGTGACATTGAGTCATTGACATGTGGAATCTACACATACCAGTGACTCAATATCACCAAGGTTGTCACCGTAGAATATCACTGAACCTCGATACACAGGGGATGCATATTCGGTGCGCAGGCCGCATGCTCGCCGCACCACCATTGCTGATGCTAATCCTCCCAGGTGTCTCCTGCGAGTAACCCCAACGACGGGACCTCCTCGAACTCTCCCGTCCTTCCCTGTTGAGAGGGGCGACCAGGAGGCGGTTCGAGATCCAGCTCCTCCCGTCAGCGAGACCGTCGGTCCCCTGCGCAGCCGATGGCCGCTTTGGCCTCGGACACAAGGGTGGACCACGGTTCTCTGCCTGGCTGTGTAAATTAAGTACTAGTTTGCCTAGTTTTCGTGTTTCTAGGGGGCGGAAGCATCGTCGGCGCGTCGGAATAAGGTTCTCTGGTCCTTTCTCCGTCTCGATGGTCCGGCCTTCGTCATCATCGATGGCCTTGAGAGTTGCATCCCTGCCGGATCCGGGAGGTCTGCTTACCAACTCCTCGACGACGACTCCGGCGACATCGGCGTCAGATCTGGGTGGAGGAAGCTGGTGATTTTGTCCTTCCGGAGCAGCTTTGATGTCGGTGTTGTTGGCGCGGGCGTTGAAGACGTTTCTGTGAGGTTAGTGTACTCCTGCCACGGTAATCGGGTTGGAGTTCTTTACTGCTGGTTGCTTCAGGGTTGCCTGCAATCCTTGAGGCGTCAGATCTCCTTTCTCTCGGCGAGAGATTGCTTGTTTGGGCTTTCAGCGTTCATAGTGTGCATCGATATTTTCGGTGTACCAAATGTTGCCAAGGTTGGTTTCAAAAGCTTTGTAACTTCTTCGGAAGTGTCTTCATCGAGCTGGAGCTCGGCTTCAAGGCGCAAGTTCAACAGCGACGTTGGGCGGCGGCTCCGGCGACCAGCAGTGAAGGCGACCGGGTTTGTGCTACAAGAACCGGGATGTAATTTATGTTTTTTGTGGAGTGTTCTCGTAAGCAATGACAGTAATCTTCTATGCCAATGAAATATAACCCGGCTTTCTCAAAAAAAAAACCATTGCTGATGCTGCTAGTTGCCCATTGCCACCGCGCGTGCCTCCAGCGCACGCCGCCATGCAAAGGATCTATCTTTAAGAAAAGATTGGTTTAGGTGATGATAAATGCTGAATGTATTTTTTTAATAAATAGCTCATAGTAGTAGGGTTGCGTGTATATTCAAGGAGATACGTGCGTTTGTGAGCGTCTACATCTGTACTATGTTTCGCAAAAAAATATTGAGATAGTTTATTAAAAATTGAATATAGTACTTTTTTCTAAAATATTGAAATGTATTTTTGAAAAATGTCAAATATATTATTTTTAAATATTCAATTATTTTTCCAAAAATATAGAATCTATTTTCTTTAAATGTTCAATTTAGTTTTTTTATTTAGATTTAATGGACCTTAAAGTTATCTTACTTAACCAGCTTTCAGAAGTTATATAGGAGCCCCCACAATAGGCCCCCAAAAATATTTAGAGCACAAAGCTATGCATTAGCTAGCTATCTGAAATTGTGACGGGCATAATAATCAACTAAATTGATAGTTGCTATTCAGCTAGTTAAAAAGAGTTTTAGTTGCGCATTAGCTGATATCCTAGCTAAAATTAATTACCTGCCGATTAGCAGGTGGATGCAATGAACCATAATATCCTTGCATCCTTGCATCTAAGAGGAAGCCTAATAACTACGCCGGCTTGACGGCGTATCGACCTCCAGCTCACCCGAGCTGCCGAGCTCGTGGGTGGCGGACCCACCACTTTTTGGTGCTCAGATGCGACGTGTAAGGACGGGAGTGGGAAGGAGGTCTGCACAGTCCATTTCGCCTGCTACAGTGCCAACGTGGCTAGGTGATAGCGCTCGCGGTTGCGAGGCTGCTCGCCAGCTTTCGATCCCCGTGATCGCAACGCTGGTGTCGCAACGGGTGCCGAGGCCTGTGTGTGTGGGCATATGTGTGGAGGTGTGCGTGTGCCTTAATATGGCGTGTTCCGAGACTACTCGGGCAGTCTTGTCTGCGTTGAGTCCAGTCAGCATGGGCGGCCAAAATCTTATATGACTCCCCAGTGCTTCTGGGTGCTTTCGAAAAAAAAATACCGACCGGAACCGATCCGGAAACCGCGGTTACCGGTCAAACCGGTCCGGACCGGTTCCGATTCCGTCCGGTTTCAAACCGTCCCAAATTCAAAATTTAAATTTGAATTTTTTAAAAAAATAAAAAATTTCTAAAAATTTCTAAAAATACTTCAAGTTGCGACAAATCTAATGATGTTAAATTTTTTCAAATATTCGTTCATTTAGTATACTTTACGAAAATTTAAAGCTAAACAAAAAAAGTGTGCATACAAAAGTATACAAATACAATGTAAAACATGTTATACATTGTATTAATGTAAAAGTAGTACAAAAGAGGGTTGGAGAGTTTATTTAGGCTAAAACATATTATACAAACATTCATTTAGTATACTTTGTGGTCATTTGAATTTAAACCAAAAAATAAAAAAAATGAATTTGGCCGGTTACCACTCAAACCGACCAGTTACCACTCAAATCGGACCGGTTTACCGGTCTAACCGGTCGGCTAACCGATGAAAACCGGTTGAACTACCGTTTTTTATTTAAAATTTGAATTTGGCCGATTTTTTCGAGTAACAGGTCAAACCGGTCTGGTTTACCGAAAATGAAGGGCGGCGATTCGTCTGAACGGTCGGTAAAAAAAACCTGCTCACGAGTCGCTCGTGCGCTTCTCTCTCCTATTATCTTTGTGCTCCCCATTGGATCTCACCTGCTAGTATACTTGCTCTAATGGTTATCCGGACGGGACCTCTTCTGTTCATAAATGTCCCATGAATGTTAGTGACAGAGTACCTGCACGGATACGGACATACGGTCCCATTTGCTGCATAACACTACATGGTTCGACGAGACTGGCGGAGACCGTCGATATCAATCTACTGTACGCCTCCATTATTGGTCGTCCATGGTTTCCATGGGCATGAATTGATGGAGGAAACTGGATGGGATTCTAGTCTTATCTCATACGGAGTACTCCTCTATAACCCTTGTTATACAAAATTTAAAATTCCAAAACTATCACGTCGAACGAGAATTTTATATGCACGAAGTATTAAATCTAAACGAAATAAAAAATTAATTGTATAATTTACTTGTAAATTAAGAGATAAATCTAATGAGTCTAATTAGACCATGATTGAACACTAAATTGCTACATTAACTGCTACAGTAACATATTCTAATGATAAATTAATTAGTCTTAATAAATTCGTCTTGTAATTTACAGACGAGTTCTGCAATTAGTTTTTTGATTAGTCTATGTTTAATATTTTAAATATAAAAAGATTCTTTTTTAAAAAATTTACAACATGCATGTAAACGAGGGCTAAAAAGTCCATTCGGATGGAGATGATGAAGGCAGAGAGGCTGGCATAGCATCCTGCTGCTACCTAACAATCCTGCTGCCACCTAACAATCCTGCGGCCATGAAGTTGTCGTCTTGCCTCTCTTCCCGGCATGCCATGTGCGCGCTGATGGCGATCCTCCTGGCCATCGCCGTCTCCTGCTCCGTCGTCGTCCACTGCTCCAAGGTTGAAGAAGACCCCAACGCCCCCATCCATGGTAACCTCGAATTAATTGATCCTCTTCGTTCGTTCTAAACCATTTTGATATATGCTCTCGGCTCTCTCGCTGCGAGCACAGCTAGCAGTCGAAAGATGACGGCGACGAAATTGACACGCGCATTTCAGGTGCTCCCGCAGCGCATCTGGACGGAGGTCGCCAGGGCTTGGCGCCGCCGCCGCCGCGCGGCGGCCCCGTGCGCGCGTACTTCATCGAACCGCCGCCGCCGCCGCAGCAGCGGCGCCGCGTTTAGCACCTGAGCCGGAAGATGGGCCGGATCGTCGGAGCTCGAAGCAACGCCAGCGCTTGGTGTCGTTCGTTGGTGATGAATTGGTGATGACGATCCCTCGTCACGTTGTTTGGTTAGTTCCGCATCTGGTGGTGTCACTACTAAGAGATGGAGCGCAGGTCGACTTTCCAATAAGTTTTACTTGTTGTACAGCATCAACTCGCTGAATTGTTTGGTTAATTGTGCCGCTGTGAATTGGACTAGTACAAGTCTACAATGATCACTCGCTGTCCATTTTCCTGCCTAAATTTGTCCACGAGAATAAGAAGAAAATAGAAATGAGCCCAAAAATATACGGCCCACGCTATAGCTACGTGTAAGGCCCATGAAAGGCCCGTTGAGGCCACATTACGATGAGTGTTCTTTATGACCCGTTCCGTTGAATCGTACGCGGCTGACGGCTGACGACGACGTGCTCCGGAGTCCGGACCTCTGGAGTAACCGCGCCCGTACAGGTTGGCGATCGAGCTCATGCCGAAGCCGGCACAGAGGTGGCCGGGCTAGCTAGCCAGTCTGCTGGCCGCTGTCTGAGAGCGAGTGAGAGGGAGGAGGGTAGCTGCGGTGAGTCGGGGAGGGATCGGATGGTTCAACTCTTACGGCCGCCGGCTACATGCAGACACGGCTCCGTGCCCACCCACGTACAGCCGAGGCAGCCGCAGGTTTTGACCGGACCAGCCCGCTTGCTCGCGACGTGCTTCGTTGGGGAGCGAAGACCATCAAGATCAATCCACTGTACACACGGTACACTGCTCCACTGGAGTGAATGAATTTCTACGAAACTCCATCTGATCCTAGCAGTCAGTGTGATCAGTTAGTCACCCGTCTTTGTTCGGGGGAAAAAAAGGTTACCCTTCAGTCCTATATAAAAGGCGCTGAAGACGAAGGCAAGTACTTGCTTGACAGGGCCGTACCGGCAAATTCGAAGGTCCTGTGCGAAACTATGAACTGGACCCTAGTACCATCGTTGCGTCTGCAAGTGCCCAGTGAAATCCGGGAGGTGGAAGTGCAGACGTGACTTGTGTCGTGCCTGGCGAGCGGTTATAGTGGAAGCGAAAAAGATTGCACTGCGATCTGCAGATTTGATTGAAAGACAATGACCAAGCGGCATATTTCCTCTTCTATGACATATTTAGGCTACAGTTTGCTTCGTATTGGATCAAAATATAACTAAAACAAAATCTACTATATAACTATACCTAGTATACTCATTATATTTTGAGCCCCTAAAATTTGGGGGCTCTGTGCGGTCGCACGGCCCGCACGGGCCTAGATACGGCCCTGTTGCTTGATGCCATGGAGAGCAAGGTCCCTTCCCTGCCGGCGATGTACGTGATGTTGATGACGATGATCATCCTGGCCATCGCCGTCTCTTTCTCTTGCCCCGTCGTCGGCCACTGCACGGAGGTCAAGGCAGCCCATGATGCTGGTACGTGCGCACAGCTAACCGGCTAACAACGGAGGATCAAGTTGCTATTATTGTGGTTGATGACACGACGAATGCATCACCATGCAGGTGATGAGGCCGTGGCGCATCCGGACGGAGGCCGTCGGAGCTGGGGGCCGCCGCCGCCGCATGGCGGGACCCTGCGTAGGCCGTACAAGGGCCGGCAACCCGTGCGCCCCCCGCCCCCTCTTGCACCGCCGGCGCACGGGAAGGTCATCGGCGTCGGCCGGAGCGGGTAGTAGTAACTAGTAAACGATTAATGCCCGATTATCAACGATGGTTTATCCAAAGCTGTCCTATCGTATCGTATGTGGAGTACGTACAAATGTGATAAAACTCCTTCGGGACTAGCCTAATCAAGTTTTTTTGGGTTTCCTGATCACGTTTTGTTGCACACGTATTGGGTCCACGATGGACTAGTTTCGCACGCGGAATTGGCACTACTACGAAAACGATTTGTAGCAACGCCTCGATTTTTTAGGGACAGACCTAAATTTGACCCATTGCTACAAATAGCCGTAGACAGTGTAGCAATTCACCCGCCCTTAAAAACACCATTTGTAGGGGCGGCTCACCCCCCCCCCCACTCAACCCCCCTCCCTCCGCCCCCGCCCCTAAAAATGGACCAATTTATAGGGCGGCCGGGGGGGGGGGTGTGAGCCTCCCCTAGAAACACCATTTGTAGGGGCGGCTCACCCCCGGCAGCCCCTATAAATGGTTGTAAGATTTTTTTTGTTTTCTTGGATCCAATGAAGTTGTCTTTGTCTCTCGCTTGATTTAGATCTCGATGGTGTGGATTAGTCATAGTTTATGCGAATACCAAGTCTGTGGAGAGCACATACTTTTGAACTCTTACAAGAGGTGGATCTTCACAATTTGTTAGGGATAGGCGAATCCTCTCTAACAACTTAGCACTAGCCACACAAGTCTGAAGTCAGTTAAATTGCCATCTTGGATCCCGGGGGGCCATCACTTTGGTAAGAGGGAAGGGATCAAATATTGTCTTTGGAGGTATCGGAAGTATAGGTGACCCATTCACGAGTGGCAGGTTGTGTATATAGCCTCTCTTTCTGGCAGCGGCACAGGATTACTTTGAGTCTACAAATTCTAGAAGTATGGTGGCCCAATAGCCGGTCCAGGTAGCAATCTGTTATTCACTGACCTTAACTCGTTCTAAAAATGAAAACCAACCATTGGTTTTGGGAGACGCAATGGCTCATCATCCGAAGATTTAACATAAGTTCACATCTACACGAATAGTGTGCAATACATAGTCGCAACTCACAAACTACACAGAGATAGAAGAGTTAACAAAAGTTGAATTGAATGCCTACATTACATCATCTAACGAATATTATTCCGAAGTAAGAGGTAGTCAACATACTTAACATCGCTAATCTTGTACCCCAGGGCATCGTCAATGAAAATCAATGCATGGATAAGTGCATTGTCCTTTGTTTCACTTCAACGAGGAAGTGCTTCGCCGTAGATAATGAACATTGGTTCTGCGGTAGGATCTGGTGTGGTTCGAAATTGAAAGGAACCCTGGTAGAGACCTTCCCTTGTATGTACCGGTCCCTTCTCAGTGGAGTAATAACCCAACTGCTCCACAGCTTGACATAAAATTTCTTCTAAACTCATTGCCTCAAAGGTGTTACCAAATATATCCTGCAATGGAGATGGAATATAAATTTTAAAAAAGTGCTTTGATTAACAAAATTCACATACTATGTCACGTAGAAACTATCATAATTCTTTAAATTAACAAAATTTACTTACTATGTCATGTAGATTTTCTCGTGAAAGGCTCCCATAGAGACTTACAATATCATGTTGATTCCGTCGAAGTGCTTTGATTTTAAACCATGACAAGTCTAGAATCAGATAACCATAGCTCTCAAGTTCCAGAAGGCATGCTTTTATGGCAGTTTTTTCATAAGTCATCTGAACTAGTGATTCCTTCCCACTAGCCACTATTGCCATCATGGTACCTGAATCTTGTCTTAATGGTATCTCAAAAGAGATTGTCATTTTCTTAAATTGTAGACTTTCTGTGGTTTCCACCTGTAGAGGTGTACCACCTAGGCATTGTAGTACTTCAGTAAGCCATTTAAAATAATCGATCCGCTGCATTAGAGGCAACAAAACATTAATAAGTATCAACCATTCTTATTAATCAAGCCAAAAAAGGCTCATACTCAAAAGATGGATCTTACTATGCTTGGAGCTATAATGTTCTGTTGAGAACATGGCCTCGGTCTAGCCCTGTTGACTCTGCTGAAAATGATGCCAGGAGGGCGAGCTAGTGGCAAAGGGTAATTCTGATGCAGCACACTACCACCAAAGCCACCACTTGCCATATGCCTTCATAGAAAAATTATGCATATTTCATACACACAAATAACATGCGTTCAATTCTCAAATTTCCTAGCTAATTTCAATATCTAAATTTGCTATTCCCATACTAATTAGTTAATTTCACTAACTACATTTATTATTGTCTAACTAATTAGCCAAGTTCAATAACTACATTTCTTATTCTCAAACTACTTAGATAATTCAATAACTACATTTCCTATTCCCAATCTAAATATCTAATTTCACTAACTAAATTTCTTATTCCCAAACTAATTAGTTAATTTAATTGCACTAACTACATTTCTTATTCTCAAATTAAATATATAATTTCACTTACTAGCCAATGTTATACATAAAAAACATTAAAAGTAAATCAAGAATCTCACCTTAGCTCAAATCCAGAGCTGAAGATCCGGATCGCGGGCGCTAGATGAGCGCGACGATGGGCGGCGGAGGAGGACGACCACGGGCGGCGGAGGAGGAGCGGGTTCGGCAGGGCGGGGGTAGTAGGCGCGCGGGCGGAAGTCGTGGAGGGAGAAGGAATGACGCAGCGGGTCGGGCGCGGGAGGGGGCGCGCGGGCGGAAGTGGCCACGGGCAGGGAAGGCGACGGCGCTGGAGGCGGGGGCGGGGGGGGGGGGGGGGCGGCAGGTTACCCTCGAGCTCTCTGGAAACGAAGAAAAAAAAGGCAAGTCCAATATATATATGGAAACAAATTTATAGGGGCGGGCGGCGGCATCACCCACCCCTAAATATTGATTTGTAGGGGTGGGCCATGCCGCGAACCGCCCCTAGATATCGCTTTGTAGGGGCGGGTGACGCCCCCGCCCGCCCCTATAAATATTTTCTCAATTGTTTCTGAAAAATCATTTAATCCTAAAAAAATAGAAAATGACATATTAAAAATGTGAAATTTTCACCATTAGCATATAACAACCTGTGCCTCTGGTGAAAAATACCGAAAGTACAATTCAGGTTTTTTATTGTTTGAGTGTGTGGAAAGGACAAAGTTGCTCTTAAATTGTACGAGAGAGTAGTGACTCAGTAGTGGCTAAAGTTCGAATATATTTTCTTATTACATACAGTGCAATATAGGTTTATTAATTTTGTTGTGTTTTACACATCAAAATACGTGTATGGTAAAAATTTCTGCATTTTTGATAATGTTTATTATATTTTTCTGATTTAAAAGAATTTCAGGAATAAATGTGGAAAACTATTTTTAGGGGCGGGCTGGGGCATCACCCGCCCCTAAAATTATTTTGTAGGGGCGGGCGATGCCGCGGACCGCCCCTAGAAATCACTTTGTAGGGGCGGGTGACGCCCCCGTCCGCCCCTACAAATATTTTCTCAAGTGTTTCTGAAAAATCATTTAATCCTAAAAATTAGCAAACGACATATAAAAACGTGAAATTTTCACCATAGCGTATAACAACCTGTGACTCTAGTGAAAAATAACGAAAGTACAATTCAGGTTTTTTATTGTTTGAATGTGTGGAAAGGACAAAGTTGCACTTAAATTGTATGAGAGAGTAGTGACTTAGTAGAGGCTAAAGTTCGAACATGTTTTCTTATTACATATAGTGCAATGTAGATTTATTAATTTTGATGTGTTTTACACATCAAAATACACGTATGGTAAAAATTTCAACATTTTTTGATAATGTTTACTATATTTTCTGATTTAAAAGAATTTTCGGAATAAATTTCAAAAACTATTTTTAGGGGCGGGCGAGGCCGCCACCCGCCCCTACAATGCCCCTAGAAATATATTTGTAGGGGCGGTTGCTGCGCCCACCCGCCCCTACAAATCGAGCTCATATAAATATCTAAGGGCTTAGAAAAATTTTCACACACTCCTGGCGCGCGTGAGAAGACGCTGGAAGGCTTCCAAAATTTTCGGTCCTCCCCCGCCGCCGCAACCCTGCCGCCGCCGCCCCCGCCAACCCCGCGCCGCTCCCTAGCTTAGATCCTCCTCCTCGCCGCCGCCTTCGCCCCCGCTGGCCTGCGTCCTCCTCACCGCCCCCTCCGCCCCCGCACCACTCCCTCCGCCGCCTCCGCCGCGTCGCCCCCGCGCCGCTCCCTCCGCCGCCGCCCCCTCGTAGATCTGGCGCCTCCTCTCCATCTCTCCTCGCCGCCGCGTCCGCCGCCTCCCCGTGCCTCCTCCCCGCCACCTCCTCCACCGCCGCCTCCCCGCCACCTCCCCGCCACTTACTCCCCTCCGTGTCCGGCTCCTCCCGCTGCCGCTACCCCAAGCCGCGGCGCCACCCCACCCGCTGCCACCCCAAGTCGCGGAGCCACCCCATCCTCAGGGGACCAACCGATGGCACATGTCAACTATAAACACTTGACAATCTTTGAGGAACAAGAGTTCAACTTGCACGCCCAGGTTTTCGCCGGCCTCTTAATAATTACTAAGTTTCCTCCATGTCCGCATATTCAAGTAGAAGTGCCCCGTTCTGTCAGTCGCCGCGAGCTACTGCGAGTGTTAAAGAAAAACACTGGGATAGAGCTTCCGCTACAGAATGTCTTACATTTGTTCGGTGATTATGGGCTGCTAACCCGAACATTCGAAGAAGCCACTCGCATCATGAGTTGTCCATACATCCAAGTTGACAACCATGTCCTTGCGATCCTAGGATGGACGCCCGACTATAGTTCCACTACTTTATTCTTGGATGAGTCTATTCCAGTAGAGCACCAGATAGAAGGTAGACAACAACGTCCACAAGGAAATAACGTACCACTTAGTCTTCTCATATCTGAAATGCCACCACAATTATTTCTGCAGTGTCAAACGATATTACATAGAATCTTTGCGAACATATGTAACCTTCGCGACATCCAAATGAGGCAAGTGGATTTCTCAATCAGGACGCACACATTCGCTCCAAGGAACACTATACCTAGTGTTGTACATGTAGCCGTCCGCGGAGTTCAGACAGAGGGGGTTCCTACTTGAGCATATGACCACTTCGGATTCGTGCTGATGTTCTTCCACCGGGCAACCCAATGGCAATCCAGTTAGCCGCGAGCACGAACGGTAGTTACAAAAGACCATTGCTCCATTAATGTGAAACTATTCCGTCTAACAATTGTCACTCTTCCTGTAGCATCAAGCAACTTTCCACCTCGATACACGCTGTACCCGCAACCCCAAGGTGACCAGGGTGCGGGGACTTCTAGACAAGGAGGTGGACATGAAGCACGTCGTCTGCAATTACGTATGGTTCAACTTGTCTATACATTGCCCATAACTACATACTTAAGCACAAAAACAATCCGTAAACTACAATACCTCATGCACATTCTCATGCAGATCTGATTGAAGAAGAAGATTCGCCTCCTCAAGAGAAACGGGGATCTGGTTCCACCGAAATAATGGAGATGCCACCGAGCACACTATTGGATCACACACAGCCAATGGACGTTGCGGAGGATGACCAGGAAGAATCCAACCACGACGAAGAATTACTATGGTACAGTTATTACTCCAATCATTATGTATTCAACTATCCAACTAAAACAAAATAACTTGTTCAGCTGTCGTTTTGCTAACACAACTCTTTTACAGCTCTGGAGAATAATAATTACAAAGATGAGGAGACACTGGAAGCGGCAAGCACTCAAGAAAGTTGTGCCTGATGCCACGACTACGTGCCCATCCTCTGTCGTACCCACGAAGCAACACCGCAGTCGCCGCCGTGAGACTCTCGTTGCACAATGTGTGCTTGTATCATTTCACTTTGTATGTGGTAGTAAGAACTAGTAGCTACTTGTATGGATTGAATATTTTGTTTGTTGTAATGTATGGACTTCTATCATTTACCGTGCGGATGTAATGTATGGACACATAATTTTCGCCCCTAGTATGGACTTCTATCTTAGTAATACGCGTATGGTATAAATTTCAATTTTTTTATATTGTTTATTATATTTTCTGATTTAAATGATTTTTTTGATTAGTATGGAAAATGATTTTTAGGGGCGGGTGGGGGTCACCCGGCGGGTGGGGGGGTCACCCGCCCCTGCAAATAGTTTTCTAGGGGCGGGTGACATCCCCACCCGCCCTTGTAAATTACAGGGGCGGGTGACCCCCCCACCCGCCCCGCCATTTTTAGCTGCAAAAAGCAGGGGCGTTTACGCGGTCCGTCTCTAAAAATGTATTTTCGTCCGCCCCTAATAATCATTTTTGCAGTAGTGTGGGCATTCCTAATCCCTAGTGATTAGATACTATTAATAAAAGAAAAGGGTTTTACAAAGAATTATAAAGAAAGAAAAGAAAATCATTCTATGATGTCTGCGAAATGTTTCTTATTTGCTCTATGGATAACCATGGCAGAGGAAAATGGCGCTTCGGCGTTGGTGTGTAACATTAGTCGCTTGCTTAGTTGCTTGATTGAGGGACAGCTTCATCTCGGACCAAATAATATAATTTTAGTCCAGCATCGACTTAATTATCGTGTTCCATCCTTGCGTGAACAAACCGAGGTGTTCATGACACGTGAGTGGGCCGAAGTCCATTAGATGTAACGGTGCTAACAAGGTAAGAAAAGGAGCCCATTTGGCTGGGGAAGACTAACTCCGGCCTCCGGTCACAACAGTAAACAAACACCGGGAGACATGCCAGTTTTTCGCGGTTTTTTTATTTTTTTTATTTTTTATTTTCGTTTTTTATAAAAATATATTTTCGTTTTCGAAATTTACAGAAATATACCCCGGCCGCCCCGTTGCCGGGACCTGGTCGGCCCGCTGCGGGGCTGCAGGTGCTTTTGTGCAAAAACTTTTGCGAAAATATTTACGCGCAAGTCTCTGGGGGCCGGTCGCCCGGCAGCGGGGCGGCCGGTCCCCCAGGCCGCCCCGCAGCCGGGCGACCGGCCCGGCGCCCGTACCAACAAGACTTCTGATTAGT
Source organism: Panicum virgatum (assembly GCF_016808335.1). Taxonomy (NCBI): domain Eukaryota; kingdom Viridiplantae; phylum Streptophyta; class Magnoliopsida; order Poales; family Poaceae; genus Panicum; species Panicum virgatum. The sequence continues at coordinate 10,869,255 of NC_053149.1, read as the reverse complement.
TTTAAATACGAGTTTAGATAAAACGTTTTCTCAGTGGTCCCAACCGATAGGTCCCAACCCATAGGTTGGTAAGCGCTTGTGCGGGACAGCACATCTCGATCCTCGAGCAACATAAATTGGATCCCATTGGTTGCACTCTGGCTGCAGTCTGCAGATGATGCTTCAAACGTGGGCCTTGTTTGGTTAGAGTGTAGAAAAGTTTTGATGAGAGAGAAATGAAGCTTTGACCACTAATTAGTGGTATTAAATAAAGTCTAATTACAAAATTACCTCCACAACTGCGGTACTGTAGCAGTTGCTCTAGCTAATGAGGCTTTTGACCGTACGATTAGAGGATGATTGAGCGCGGTTACTGTAGCATCACTGTAGCCAATCATGATGAAACTTGGCTCATTAGATTCGTCTCGAAAAATTACACCCATTTCTAAAAAGGTTTTGCAAATAAACTTCGTTTAGTACTTCATGCATGCATTCGTCTTTTTGTGCAAAAGTTTTCGTGGTTTTAACCAAACATGGCCGTGGATTCCAGGTCGCAGCGACGCACCGGCAGCAGCATCGTGCTGCAGTGTTGAGCGTCGCTGGTGACCGGAGGAAATAATAATGCGAGCGAACAGCACAGGAAGCACGCACGAAAGGGCGAAGGCAAACCACTGGTGGTATTTTTATTCGGTTTATGCTACTACACAAGAGTACATGACGGGTTTTTTTTTTGGCACACACTCCTTGCATCTCGCGGCTTCACAAAGCAAGAGGCGTGGGTGGACCACTTCGCATCAGTCACTCGTCGTGGTTCCATCGGGTGGCGGCACACCTGCTGGGCACACATGGCAGCTCAGCTCAGTCCTCGTGGGAGAGCCGGCCGCCCCGCTGCGGGGCGACCGGCCCTTAGGGACCTGCACGCAAATATTTTCGTAAAAGTTTTTGCACAAAAATCTCTGCCGCCCCGCAGCGGGGCGACCAGGTCCCGGCCGCCCGGCAGCGGGGCGGCCGGGGTATATTTTTGTGAATTTCGAAAACAAAAATATATTTTTGTAAAAAACAAAAACAAAAAATAAAAAAAACCGCCCAGTTTTTCTCAATTGGGCCCCGGATCGCTTAGGCAGTCGGGGCCGTCGTCGCCATCGAAACAGCCCAACAATCGCTTGGCCTTGGCGACGATGCTTCCAACTCACGTCGGTGGTGATTTCCTTGGGCACTGTCGATGAGCTCGTGGAGTTAGTTCTTCTACGAAGGAAGAGCTCGTCGTTGGTTGCAGCTTCATCGAGCTCAGTCTTTACTGTCTCAGGTACCCTGTCACGCGTGGAGCCACAATGGGAGGTGACGTCTCTCGTCGCACACCGTATTCTCTGATCTTCGGTGATCTCTCAAAGGACGCGTTTTGTGTTTTGATTGTGTATAGTTGTAGGTCTGTTGGTGTATGTAGGGAGATGTTTCGGATTCGAGTACGTCTCTATGTATGCGAACAGATACTACAATAATATTTTCAGTTTGAGAGGAATCAAAAACTGAAGTGCCTATCATGTGCGTCCGCGCAAGGAGAGGACGACGACGCATGACCGTGACGGAGCCCGACCCCGCAGCCGCAGCCTCTGACCGGGTCTTCCGCCTTTTCCCTTCGCTCACGCAGGCACACGTTGCTCCGAGCGGTAGCTAGCTAGTGGACGAGTGGACGAAGACCATAAAGATCAATCAATCCATTGTACACTTATACTGCACCTCCGGCCAGTGGTCGTCTATGGTGTATGGTCAACTGGCGTTGACTCCATCGGACTCGAGTAGTATAAAAGGGGCTTAAGGTGATGGAGAAGACGAAGAGGACGACTAATTAAGGAGGCTAGCATCCGACCCCCACCACTTAATTATCCTGGCACTTGTGCAGACGGCCATGGAGAAGAAGAAGAAGAAGCTCCCCTTGTGCCTCGACTCCCTCCCGGCGATGCGCGCGCTGGTGGTGCTAGCGATCGTACTGCTGGCCATCACCACCCCTTGCTCCGATGTTCAAGCAGCAGCCCACGGTACGCACAGCACGCACGAGAAACTGAAGAAATAGCAGAGTGGTTAAGTTCGTTGGTGTCTTTTGCTGATGATGACGATGGAACTGACTTGTGCGTGCACTCAGATGATGCAACTGTGGCTCATCCCGACGGATCCCGTGGTGGCCGGTGGCCGCCGGCGCCGTTCGGCAACCCCGCGCGCGGGTACGACGTTCCGCCGCCGCCGCAGCAGCAGCAGCGGGGGCGCCGCCTCCTGCACCGCGCCGGCGGGAGGTCGGGCGCCGGAGCTGGTAGGGACGAGTAACGTCTACAATTACTCATCACCATGTTGTGCAAATTGTCTTGTGCACTGTGGATGCATGTCTATGGTTTATGGAATTATGAGTGAGTATGTATTATCGGACATAAATAATCCTCATTCAGAATCACATGGTAATAATTAAGTCGGTGGAGTATTTCTTCCTTGGGAGGCTGAGATATAGCTTTGTTCAGTATCACCTTAATTTCGCTTGATCTGGTCCGTTCACATCGGAGGAGGAACATACGTACGCACGTCAGTAACGACCAGCAATCTGTTCATGAGCCGAAAGTCAAATATCGAGGACTGTAACGCAAGATAGATAGAAAGCTCAGGAGAAGATGGGACGGGACCAAACCACATTAAAAGTGTTAGCAGGCGTGCAGATTGACAAAAGGTGGTTGGAACTTTGCCTCTCTCTCCGAACTGAATTGAGCTAAAATTTTAGAGGGGATGTTATCTTTTATGACAAGTTTTTTCTGTATTATCTTAGGATAAAATTAAAGATGCAACTGGGTACCCAACAAAATTTTTAGATTAGTTTGATATATTTTGGGTCATTGGGTCAACCCAAAAATTGATAAAGTGAACTAGAATGATATTTTACGTAAATAATTTGGGAGGAGAATTGAATTAGAGTGGCATGCCATCGTAATTAATTAGCTGACCCAAAGAACATAATTGGGTACCCACTTCACCACTTGCATCCTTAGTTGCACCTAGAAGACTGGGATGCTAAGGAGTGTATTTTCTGATCCTAAGGATAAGGAGTCAAAGGATTCTTTTCATTATTGGTAGAACTTTAGATACTTTGTCAATTCATGGTGTTCTCTGAAATGTGCTTCCGAAAGATGTTTTCCATTGTTAGTATTGATGGGTGCTCAAATGGAGATCACTGTAATATATAGCCCAACTATTCTATCTATGTTTAGTAAGTAATACTTTTGAGGAAACACTTGCCACTATGATGATCGGTTATCTTTTGAGAACCTTATGGCTGCAAGCTATATAGTTTTCCGTTCTTTTGTCTTGAATATTATAAACCTACTATGATGATCTCTACTCACATTTGGATCAGACTTCTAAGCTTTTGCCTAAGGTGTTCCGATAGTCATAGAATCTAATATAGCGTTATTATATATATATAGTATTGATATATGGACCCCGGGGTTCAAATACGATTCAGTCCCCAACGAGCCGAACGCAGACAGGGAAAGGAGAAGCCGACCCATCGGCTCGAGGCCGCCCGCGTACAGGAGCACCGGCTCGGGAGCCCGTTTGGTTCGTCCGTGCACCCAGCCTCCCACCTCCGCCCGACGGTTTCGCGGTCGCCGTTCTCCAATCCCCACACCGCCGCCCGCCACCCCCCCCACCCATCCCACCGCCACCTCCCCCACCTCCCGGCGGTTACCAGCTCCTCCTCCTGACATGCCGCTCCGCAGCTCCTCCATCGACCCCGCTGCTCCAATTGCTTCGCGAGGCCGGGAGCATTTCGTCGCGTTGCCATCCCGAGTTCAACGCCGGCGTCGCCATCCCGAGTTCACCGCCGGCGTCGCCATCCCGAGTTCACCGCCGGCGTCGCCCAGTTTCTTCAACCTCTGTGAGCGGGCCGCTCTCTCACCCGTCGGCGCGGTGGCCGTCACCTCTGCAGCGGAAGCTCCCCTCCCGCCTAGCGACCTCCTCTCCGAGCTCTCCTTCACTGCCGAGAAAGCCCGTTATCCCGAGCTAACCTTCACTGGCGGATATCCTCGGCGCCGGAAGGGTCCTTCCCCCACTGGATTCCTCCTCGCCTGGGAATCCCGTCCTGCCGTCACCTGATCCTCATCCGCGTGCGGCGGACGATCCCCTCCCGCTGGGCGCCCTCCTCCCCGCCGGGGAATCCTGTCCCGCCGACACCTTCTCCTCCGGTCGGCCACTCTCAAACGTGAGTTTGTCCTCACCTTTCCTTCGTGTGACCAGGCCGCCGCGCAGACCAACCCGCACTTCCTCCGGTCTGTACGACCAAGCTGCGCAGGCCAAGCCACCGCGCGAATGCTACTTCTTCCTCGCTCCACTCCTCTCTCGCGGTATGTATGGCCGAGCCGCCGTCATTGCCGGACTTGCCAACCTCCCCCCACCGACAATCCTGCCCCTCTCCAACCTACTTTATCGACGCTTGTTCAGTAATACACCCCCACAGTACATGTGTAGCTGATTACCCAGTTCTATGTCAGTACGAACAGCTAGCTATATATCGAAATTTCATGATTCTATCCTACAGTACATGTGTAGCTGATTACCTGTTCATGTGGACAGGATATCAATGGAAGGCTCCTTACTGTAAATAAAACAGCTCCTAGAGGCTCTCGTGTGGAAAGACCTCCCAGACAATTTGGTGGTCCTTTCAGGATTTATGTGGGCAATCTGCCATGGCAAGTGGATGACTCTAGATTGGTGCAGTTGTTCAGCGAGCATGGCAAAGTGGTTGATGCCAGAGTTGTCTATGACCGAGAATCTGGGCGTTAGCGGGGATTTGATTTTGTAACTATGGCAACGCAGGATGAATTGGATGATGCTATTGCTGCCCTTGATGGACAGGTCAGTGTCGATTCCCTGCCATTTGCATAACCATAGTAACTGGATGGAGCAAATTTGGTAGTACTGAAATGATCAGTATCACAGTGAGGCTGAGGCAATGCTATCTTTTCCTTTTTCTCTAACCTGGCCAAATTAAGGTTCAGTATCACAGTGAGGCTGAGGCAATACTATCTTTTCCTTTTTCTATAACCTGGCCAAATTAACATACCATTGTTTGTTTTGTAGATCTGTTTGGTATAAGGTACTGATTTTGTAGATCACTGAAAACAAACATTTGCACAAAAAGAGCTGTAGGTTTCAGACAATACCATTGCATTCAGGTTTTTGAAAACTGCCAGGCTTTAGCATCTGACATTCTGACTTTACTCCAAGGCTTTTCTGAATCAGATGCATGATGCATTCCATCATGTTTCGTACAATTCTTAGATGTGGAAGATGGTGCTGCTGAAGCAGCCTCTACAGATTGCATTGCCTCCTTAGCACGCTTCAGATTCTCTGTGCATACTCGATGAAAAACCTATTACATCGATGGATGTCCAGATATGATAGCTTTCACCGTTGCAAAATCCTATAGAATTTCTCTTGACCATTCTATTCATATGTGTGTCCTTTTTTAAAAAAAAACATGCCTACTATATCCTTTTGAGCATCTAAGCATCACCACATCTTTTTTCTGCGTGTTGATGACTGGCTATAACTTTTAGATTAAATGGTCTTTGACATCCTACTTTTATTAGGATGATGGTACTCAGCGTTTGGAGGTTGTCAGGGCTCGTAATGCAGATGGCTCTATTTTACGCCTAGCAAGTGAGGACTTTGAGAAGCAACCTGGACCATGTGGATGTGAATGCTCAATCAGGATTATCTAACAAATCTTGAACTGTATGTGATGCTGCTAGCAGGAAGGATATTAATTGTAAGATATTTTTTCTGCAGATACTTGGACTGAGGAGATCCGAATGGACTCTTCCAACAGGCACTAACTTAACTATTGTTGTTGGTGGTGAGGTAATTACTCATAATTTTTCCTGGTTCGATTGAACTATTTGCACATTGATAAGTGCCCATTTCATTATATTTATTGTTTTATCTTTGTGTAATCTGAATAAGCTGTTTAAAGTGATTCCAGAAAATTTTGATCAAACGGCCAAGAAATGGTGGGCCATTCCTTTGTTTTGTTCTTATGGTTGAGTATTCCTGATACAATCTGTTACGTGTGTTTATTGTTTTTCATCCAAGCAAGTGATTATTTGATACTTCTCCTTGATCCATATATTTTACTAGATATTTGAGAAATGTCAGATTCACATTTAGTTTGATATTTTGATATTGCATTGGTTTGGTTAAGCAATAGATCGATTTTTATGGTTTTTTGTATTCTCCTTTGAGCCAAATCCGATGGCTTGGATTCCATGAGACACTTGCATAGGCTAAGGAAAACCAGGATGAGAGCAGTGCCACATCAGCGATGTACAAGCGGGTGCTCGTGCAGGTGCCCGCTGCTGTACTTCATTGTGCTCAAGATGACGGAACCCATCTATGAATACCAGGAGGCTTCAGTCAGTAATATTATTTTTATCATTTGTTTACTTCTGTTGCAAAGAAGGAGCATCTTGTAAACGGTTGAGGAAGTTCAAGCTGAGTTTTATGAGGCTATGCCTTGAACTAATTTGGAATTGTGTACCGAGAAGGAACTTGATATCCTATTGCCAACTTATTTTCCTGTGTTCATACATGCGTCCATGTTTCACGTGTATGGATGCATTCTGGGTTTCGAAGCATAAAAAAATGTCTTTGGTGAAAAAAAGGTTGATGATTAGAAATATGTGCTTTGACTGATTCATTTTAAATGAAAATCCGTCACAAATACAAGTCACATCTTTAAGGTTCAGTCTGAGAATTTTTCCCCTCACTAGTCACAATATAAAATTTGGGTTTCGAAGCATAAAAAAGCTACATGTTCAAACCATGGTTCCTGGGACGTCGTCTCGTCAAAAAACACTAGGCTAAAACAAACTAAAAGAACGTGACAAAAAACACACCTAAAAAAGGCAAGAAAAAGGAACTGACCACGTGAATTGGAATGGAAAAAGAGAAAAAAAAGAAAAAACCTGCTCGGGGAAGACCGTCTCATGCGCGTGCCTAGCTCCGTCGTGTAGGCTGGGCTGGGCTGCTGTCGGATAGGTCTGGGTACCAAATAACCATTTGGAACCCGGGGTTCAAATAGTGGTGCCCTATATATATATATATATGAAGACGTGTCCGTCAAACATAAATAGATTTTGTTCTCCAAGTGATCACTGCAGGCGCCCCAAGGGCGCCAAATGTTCTAGTAATAATCAATAAAGGGTATCGCTCGATCTCCGGTGACAGAAGGTTCAGAGCTGCTCTCATTTCTCAACAAAGGAGCAGCTCGAGTAGTGCGGGCCGGGTGCTCAGCGTGACTTCGTGCGTCTGGTGTGAGCGACTAACGAGTCAAACTTGCGATGGACATGCTCGAGAATGCTTGTGGACTACCTACCGTGTGGATAGGGTGTGAGCGCCGCAGCTTTTGGACCCGGATTGGCTTTGCTCACAGCCGACACAATTAGGGATGGCACCCGCGGATGCTGGTGCGGGTTTGACGAAAACCCGTCCGTAGGCAAATCCGCGGGGTTGGGAAAAACCCGCTCGCAGGCAGACCCGCGGGTGCATTTTTGCACCCGCACCTGCAGCAGAGGGTTTCGGACCCCACGGGTGTGGCAATAAATATAATAAAAAATGCACAAATTTATCAATATAAACAGTCAAACAATACATTTCTATAAGTAACAAGGGTAAACTAACACCAAATTCATAAGTTCAAAGTAATAAAGACAAACTAACAATGGATCCACAAGTTCCTATGCTCATTTTATAGTTAGTATAGTTAGACTGGGCTTTACCTAAACAGGCTAGACTGAGATTTTTTTTTGTGTTCGGATGGGTGCGGGTCCACCTGCGGGTCGAATCTCAAACCCGCACACGCACCCGCAATATGCGGGTGCGGGTCCACCCACACATGGAATACCGGATCCGCACCTGCACCCGTCGGGTCTAAAATCTGCGGATACCCGCATCCGCGGGTGCAATTACCATCCCTAGACACAACGTGTGCTTCGACCGACAGCGAACTCCACCATCATCAAGTGACAAGATCATCACTAGCTTGTTGATCCTGGTATTAAGCTAGCACCACGTACGCTTAATCCTAACATGAAGGAGTTTTCTCCTTATCGCCCATCCCCGCCGGTATAGGTTCCCAAATGGGCGGCTCAGCCCGGCCCTAGCCTAGTTTGGCCCGGCCTAATTTGGCTCACTCGATGGCCATTTCGTGCCGGGCCGGGCCAGCACTATGGACCAACCACTCAGCCCAAGCCCATCCCAACAACCATTTTATAGTGCTGGGCCAGCCGTCCAACTAGCCCATAGTGCCAGGGCCGGTCCTGACCCTATTTTTCATAATAAACCCCACGTCTGATCAAGAATTTGAATCTAAACTCAAATACAACATTCAAAATCTCATATCAAGATCACATATCAAGTAATATGACAACAAAGACAATATGTATAAAGGTATCGTAGATCAAATAATCACATAATCTCATCATATTTCACAGATCATCCTACAAAATCGTGCTGAGTCGTGCTAACCCCAAAAATCGTGCCGTGCCGGGCCGGCACTATGGGCTGAAGCCGCGGCCTAGGCACTGGCCCGTCTATCGTGCTGCCCGGGCACTACGCTTGTCGTGCCGGACCGGGCTAGGGCCGTGCCTTGGGCTGCCCATCGTGCCTGGCCCATTTGGACAACTATACCCGCCGGCAATGATGTTCGCGTGCTGATGACGATCGTGTTGGCCGCCATCGCCATCTCTTGCTCCGTCGTCCAAGGCTCTTGCTCGGAGGTCCGCGGTGATATCAACCCCTAGCTAGATTATGCAAGCAAGCAAGGCCCCCCGCCAACGGTGACATTGCCGACTCTGCTCTCTTAAATAACATCTATATATATATATATATATATATATATATATATATATATATATATATATATATAAACCGGATGTGGATCATATTCTCTTACATCTAGCTAACACGGATTGTTGGATCGGAGAAACTCAAAAAACCTTTGATGCTGCTTAATTTCCTACTAGACAGTGTTTTGATGGTGTTCCTGTGCAGGACGAGCCCTCAGAACCAGCAAAGAAGATGGTTGCTGAGTATTTTGATGGTAACTTTAGCGTCAAATATTTGGAGGCAGCTAGAGAGCTCTTCCCTTCCCTGCGGAATGGGAGGCTTTCGCAAGTCCAGCTGGTTGCATGTAGGGATGATTGAGTAGTAGTTGCTCTTCTGCTTCTCTACCCCTTTTAGGTTTCTTTATGTTTGATGTAAATTACAACCGCGTACTCTAGTATGTTGCGAGAGTGCTAGTCGCTCCACATCGTTATAAGAAATTTTGTTTTTCATCATCTTCTTAATACAATGAAACGCAGTTCTCCTGTGTTTTCGAGAAAAAATTTCCTACTAGACTACTAGTGAAATTGATTAAGACGATGATAACGGTACGTATGCGTGCAGATGCAATTAATAGTACTGCCCAAATCCTGACGGAGCGCGTGAGCGGACGCCGCCACCGGCGCCGCATGGCCATGACCTCCTCCGCTCGCGCCGGTGCCTGCACGGAGCGGGCGAAGGCAGCCGGCGTGCGCCATCTCCTCCGGCGCCACATAGCCACCCCTATCAGCATTCGCGTCCGGGAAAGCCCACACACGGGAAATGATCAGGCCTTCTATTCCAAGGCCAGCTGGCTCGGGCCGTTTCGGGCGCCCGCACTATGGAAAGAAAATGTAAAACACGTTTCGGGCTAGGCCTGGTTTGTTTCAGTAAGTCGATCATGCTAGCCCTTTCAGGTCGGTCGTAGATAGAATTTGGGCAATGGGTAAGGTGGGCCGGGCCTAAAATACTGTCAGCTTGTTCAGTTGGCTGCTGGTAGCAGGCAGCGAGCAGTAGACTGCAAGAGTGCAAGAGGACGTATGAAAATCTGCGTTGTGTACTTGTTTTTTTTTCTTTTTGGAATTTGAACATGAAGCAAATTTGAACACTTTATATATCCGTAGCTTTCTCCTCAGCGATTGTGGAACACGCTGCTCACTTGTCCGGAGGCCGACTGGCCAGAGGCCAGAGGGGGCTGGACGCCTATTGTATAGAGGGCCTGGTGGAGCTCCAAGATCCAGCAGCGACTAGAGGGCCAAATGGCCAATCGCAAATGCAGGCAGGAGGGAGGAGCATGAGCCAAGCCAACCCGCTTTGTCGTTGCAACCGGATGGAGGAAGCTTTAACTGAAAACCCACAAAAAATCCCTGGTTCATGATCACTTGATTAGGAATTTCATTTCTTACTGCAGTGGCCTAATGGGGATCTGATACAACCATGCCAGAATCATGAAATGATCCAATTTGACGGTCACGTAGCGCAGGAATTATTCATTCATGTGTGTATGCAAGAGACAGGACCACCGTATGCACCTTTCAGATCACCATTAGGCCACTGGAGAATTATTCATCATTCATGTGTGCATGCTAAAATGGAACCGCATCAGTAGGAAAATTTGGGCCTTGTTTAAATGCGAAAAATTTAGGATGCTAAAATGGAACCGCATCAGTAGGAAAATTTGGGTCTTGTTTAAATGCGAAAAATTTAGGGTGTAAAATACTATAACACTTTTGTTTATATTTGATAATTATTGTCGTCTCACAAATTATAGTCAAACTATATAATTAATTATTTTATTTAGCTACATTTAATATTTTATGCACAAAGATTCGATGTGACGAAAAATTTTATAAAATTTTAGAATTTTGAGTGCATCTAAACAAGGCATTGACATTAATAATGTGAACCACACCCATGGCCGCACAATCACAAAATGATCCAATTGGCAGCGTCACATATCGCAGGAATTCATGTGCGCATGCAAAATACAGGACCACCGTGGCTTTCATCAGTTCCCCATTACTGAAAACACCAAGCTCAGGAGCTTCAAACAAGCACTGCTTGCGGTTTGGCAAAGATAAGCACCAAGACCAGTTGCTGATCAGCCAAAGCAACTGCAAACTTACTCCTAGCTACTACAGTACTACTAGCAATACTACCCTGCCTAGTTGGCCAGTTCTTTACAAAAGCTTCTTGAACATTAGCATAGACAGCAGGCATCTAGTGCAACAAAAGCATGCTTGATAATTAGGACCACGCTCAGGAAGAGATCATGAGCACCAACGTTGAACAACTACTAAGAAACCTGATGATAAACTAAGCACGAAACAGTTGCAAGAACGCCTGGACGAACAGCTGAGACCTCGTCAACCGATGCGGATGCTGACGGCGACGCTGCCGAACGGCCCCCAGTCGGCGTCTGGCACGAAGAGGAACTTCTTGGCCTCGAACCCCTCCAGCTCGCGGATGCACGGCGCCGTCGCCGCCAGCGAGAGCTCGCCCGGCTGGCAGCCGCGCACCTCCATCTTGTAGCTTATCTCCCCGTTCCCCTCGGGGCGCGGCCCGAGGCAGACCAGGGAGAGGGAGCGGCCCGCCAGGACGCCGCCGCCATTGAGGAGCAGGAACACGCTCCCCAGGCCGGTGGCGTCGGGGTTGCGCTTCTGCACCAGAACGCGGAACGGGTCGCCCTTGCGGAGCGTCACCCTCGTGGCCCGGAGGAAATTGACTGTGTCGTCGTGGTCGTCCAGGAGGTGGGCGTGCAGGTCCAGGCCGACGTAGCTGCAGGCGTCGATGGGGCAGCCGTACGGCGCGCGAGGGCAGGTCTCCTCGTGCCGCCGCTTCTCGACGTACTTGACGACCTCCGCGCAGCCGTACTTGCTGAACTTGCAGACCGTGTTCATCTCGGCGAGTATGTTCTCCACCGGGCGGCAGCGGATGTCGCCAATCGATTGGTCGCAGCACCAACATTTTCGATTAATACGGAGACAACACTTACCGCAGGCGGCATGACCATTGCTACACTGGAGAGATTAGAACAATTGGATTGGGTTACACGAACCATCAGAATAATGCTGGAGGCCACAATCCAAAGGCAGTTGTTGCCGTACTGAAACTACTAGTGTGTGTGTGTGTGTTTTTTTTGAAAAGATCTGACACTACTAGTGTTGCAAGCAACAATGCTTACCATAAAAACCTCAGACTCATACGGCATAAAACAAATGCCGCAGTCGACGGATTGAGCATCCGGGTCCATCCAGATGTTCTTCTCCACCACCTCTTCGTCGTCATCGCCTTTCCTCCCCGTTGAAGGATTTTTGCTTGGCGAAGACCACGACGCGGGCGCCGGCGGCACCCTGGTCCTCTTGGCGCTCTTCTTGTTCATCCTGATCTGAGGTAGAGCTTCGTGGGGGAAGAGAAGACTCAGAAGAGACGGTGGAGAGATCGGTGAATGCGAGGAAGGTTTTTTGTGGTTTGAAATGGGTCAGTGGGTTGCGTATTTTTTTTGATCGAACGTACCTGTATTAACCATGAAAATACCGTACAAAGACCAACACGCGTACAAGTACATTCTGGCAAAGAACAGAGGAAAGCTCTACCGCCAGACTTTTAGCACAAAGGCCCTTGGAAAAAAGAAAGAAAACAACTAGAACCCTAGAACCTTTGCACGCCGGATTGCACCGCCATCCGCCGGCGACGGCCACCCAGAGCAGGAACCACGAACCCCAGATCAGCCAGAGCTCCATCGCTTCAAAGCTTTTAGGAGAGCCGCAGCAGAAACTCGTCATCGAGGGCGAGCAGAAGGCATCGCCGTAGATCCATCGGCCGGGGACGCACCTCGAACTCCGGCGATCCTGGAGGCAGATCCGTCGGCAAGGCCTGGACCCGCCACGGGGAGACTGGATCTGCTCCACTTCCCTGGCAACCGCAAAGCCCCAAGCTTCCTCTGTAATCACCAAGCAAAAGGCCGACGAACTCACCACCCTTCCAGGCCAACAAGCCGCCGACGAGCATCTCCTGTACGCGAGCTCCGCGCCGGGAGCACCACCTCCACAAGCTCGCCGATGGCACCGGAGAGAAGCACCACCGGGGGGAGGAAGAACTTGAGAGGACTTATTCCGATTTGGCGTTGACGCCGCCTCCGCCTCGCCGCCGACGCCCGGAACCCAAACCCTAGATACCCTAGTACCTAATCTACACCGCCGGGCGGAGAGCCACCGTTCCCGCACACATCCGAGAGCCCGGAGGCCACCGGATGCGGAGGGGAACGGAGACCTCGCCGGCGGGAGCACGGGTCGCCTTCCTTTCGCCTGTCGCAACTGTTCGGGAGCACGGGTTGCGTATTTGTAGACCGGGCCGGATCGGAGAGGGTACTCGTGAAGTTGCTTTGCTTCACCCGGGAGGAAGAGGCGTTGTACAAGCTTGCAGGTGCTCGTGCTTCCAAGCTTCCATGGGCTGTGTTTAGATGAGGTGAAAAGGGAGAGAAAAAGTCACAACAGTCACTGTAGCACTTTTTGTTTGTTCGTGGTAAATATTGTCCTACCATGACCTAACTAGGCTCAAAAGATTCGTCTCGCAACGTACATCAAAACTATGCAATTAGTTTTTTATTTAACTACATTTAGTACTCCATGCATGGGTTATTTGTTATATTTAATGTATCGATGTGATAGGAGACGTGATGGATGTGATGGAAAGTTTGGAAATTTGGTGGGAACTAAACATGGTGTGTTTAGATCCCTGGAAAAGTGGGAGAAAAAGTCACATCGAACACTATAGCACACTGTAGCACTTTTTATTTATTTGTGGTAAATATTGTCCTACCATGACCTAACTAGGCTCAAAAGATTCGTCTCGCAACGTACATCAAAACTATGCAATTAGTTTTTTTATTTACCTACATTTAGTACTCCATGCATAGATCATTTGCTATATTTAATGTTTCGATGTGATGGAGATGTGATAAAAAATTTAGATTTTGGGGGGTTTTGACATCTAAACACACCCCACGTCGTTCCACGCTGTGTCAGGCCGAAGTACCAGGCTGTGTTTAGATTCGCGAAAGTTTGGAGGAAAAAGTCATATCGACACTATAATATACTGTAGCACTTTTTTGTTTATTTGTGGTAAATATTGTTTTATTAAATGCTAACTAGGCTCAAAAAATTCGTTTCGCAACATACATTAAAACTATATAATTAGTTTTTTTATTTATCTATATTTAGCACTTCATGCATGAGTTATTTGCTATATTTAATATTTCGATGTGACGAAAAGTCTAGAGGAAGTTGGGGAAGTGAACACAGGCGCAGACGATCCACACGCAAGGATTCTGTGCGAACTGCAGCCAGCCCGGGTCATGATGAGGCGCCACGTCCTCGCACCGTGCCATCTTTTCAACCGACCATGACGCGCGGTTGGGCGTCGGTCAGGTGGTTTCTTCGAAATTCCAAAAATTTACAAAATTTCTCGTCATATTAAATTTTTGAACTCATATATAAAATATTAAATATAACTAAACAAAATAATTAATTATACAGTTTGTCTATAATTTACGAGACGAATTTTTTGAGCTTAGTTAATTCATGCCAAGACAATAATTATTAAATACAAACGAAAGTGCTACAGTGATTTACAGATTCACTTTTATGCAACTAAACAAGATCTAAGTTTTTTTAGGCTAAACTTGCTCATATCATATTAAAAAGAATTTTAGTATTTAAAAGTTTTAAATGAAATCTAATTATAAAATTAATTGTAGAGTTTTGGGGTTAAATTGCGAGACAAATCTAATAAGGTATATTAATCTATAATTAGTGGATAGTTACTGTAGCATTAATTAGACTCATTAAATTCGTCTCGCGAATTAGTACCCATCTAAAAAATTATTTATAAACAGATTTTATTTGATACTCCTAAATAGTAAAAAAAATTGATGTGATAGGGGTTAAAAAACTGTGGAAAACAAATACCGCCTAAGTTCCGTTTCTTAGTTTTTTTTAAAAAAACTAATTTCTAGATTAAAAAAGTTTAGAAATAGAGTATTTCGTTTCTTAGTTATTTGGATTTGGTTTTGATTCTAACCGACATTACCGAATTTTATTAGTAGAAGTTAAGATAAATAAAAACATATGTGTTCGATAGCAAATTTAGACAATATTTTCTCTAGTTTAGAAAATAATAATTGTGAAGGGAACAATAACAAAATAGCAAGAGAAATACATAACAATTGAAGTAGGCACATCACTTATTAACTAAATATACTTTTACAAAATGCAAGATCTATGTAATTCGATTTTTAGGTTAATCAGTTAACTAAGAGTAGGAACCAAACTTTTTCGGTTCTATGATTTCTGGAATTGAATAGGGAGCTGAATTTTTTTGTTTTCATTATTTTGGTTTGATTTCGATTATTTTGGTTTTTGGTTCTCGGTTAATTATGCCCACACAGAGGGGTCGGGCGAGGCACTCGTGGGTGTTTGATTTCTATTTAAATTCTAGTCTTGTTAAAGAATTTTGCTATTTAGAATTATTAAATAACATCTATTTATAGAATATTTTGTACAAATGGATACAAATTTGCGAGATGAAACTAACAAAATTAATTAATTGGAGCATCCATCCGTGCAAAAGGTTTATAATCAATTTATGTTTAACACACCTAAAGAGTTATTTTCTTTGATATGATAGTCTAACAGGGAATAAAATTTAGTCAGGGGAAGCAAACACTTTGGCGGTCCACACCAATGAACGGTACCAAACCCTCGGGTAATCTTTTAGCGCTGCAACGATGTATTGTGAGTGATCCGCTAAATAAGCGGATGTTCCTCGTTCCGTTATTGCAAGCGGAGGTAGAGGAGCACCACTATCCTCGTCAAAAGCCGCGGTGTTGAGAGAGAGGGGGCGTAGTTAAAATAAAAAGAAATTAATGTGTAGATTGTATCGGCCGATAGTTGGTATAAAAGATAAGATATAAAATATGATGGTACGAGAGAAATTGATATAGAAGAAAAAAACAGTATAATCAATATTGAATGGTTTTTACTTGATGGAGGCTTACTACATGGAGAATTACGTTGGTTGGTTAGCTGTGTGCGTGTAGTCTAGCTCAGCAAATTTAAATTGTTTGGTTGGTCCTATCGGTCCTCGCACCATCACTGTCAAGCCCTCACAGACCCAAAATCGGAGCAGACGGAACGTGCCTTGCACCGCGTGAGCAGGCCGGCGAGAAACCCTCGCACGCTCCGTCCATGTCCCCGGCGGGCGGCGGCGACGGGCGTCGCTTTCTTTTCCCGTGCTTCTTTCTTTTCCAATGCCATGCCAGCCCGGCAGCGCCGTAGCCGCTGCGCGCTGCTGCTGGCCCGCCAGACCGAGCAGGGACGTGCCTACTCTTTCCCTACTCCTAGCTAGGTATTGGTGAAAAAATTTGAGTTTGAGTATTATATCATATTGTTACTTGATAATTAATATCTAATTATAAAGTAATTAATATTATTAGATTCATCTCGTATAAATTAGTTAAATTGTGTAATTAATTATTCTCCATCGTATGCTTGCAGCAGCGCTTGCGACGTGCGAGGCTGCTGCTGCTACCCTGCTCCGCATTTACTCTACTGCCTACTGCTGCTGTGGGTTGGGTGGGTGTGGCTTGGATCCATTGGAGCTTGGCATCCGTGAATCCGTGGTCTTGTTTGTTTGTTTCCTCTCATTCTATTCTATTCTAAAAAAAACTCGCATGCATAATATATTAAATTAAATCTATTTGTAAAATTTTTTTAGAGATGAGTGTAACTTTTCGCGATGAATCTAATGATAATAATTGATCGATGATTTGCTACAGTGGTGCTACAGTAATAATCATCTAATCGTGCGGTCAAAGACCTCATTAAATTTTTCAGGATCACTAGCGCGGGGTTTTAAAATTAATTTTATAAATTGGTTTTATTTGACACTATAATTAATGGTCAAAATATCATTATTCACTAAAACAGCACAAACCAAACGAAAACCGTGAATCCGTGGCTTGGAGCCAAGGCGCAGCTAGCTGCGGCCAAAAAGACGGCAGCCTCTCGCTGCGCTTGGCAAATCGGAGCAAAACCGCTCCCCGTTCCCTTTCTGTTGGATTGCTGGGAAACAAGGGATAAATGAGCCTTACTTTTAGGATTAGAGAGGCATGTTTGGTTAGTAACTACTACTGTATACCATACTTGAAGTTAGATAAGTGTAGCAAATGTGGCAACGAATTTGACCGTAGTATTTTTTCTTATCCAAATGAGTTTTACCATACTTTTAGTTTCTATGCCATGTGGCGCTCAAAGGAATTTTATCTAAACTTGATTAGCAACCAACATCTACTAACTTGATCAAATTTATCTAGGTTAGATGTGGTAAAGTATGGCTAGGAACCAAACACCCCATGAGTACCACGTCTTAATACTAAGGGGTACTTAGGAGAGCTCCACTCCAACTTTTTTTTTTTGCTCGACTCCATCTTTCTTTTTGTCGCAACGGACCACCCTACTTCACTCCACCATACCACTATTTACATATACTTGTTAATAATAGGTTTAGGGGAAAAAAATGTCAACACCGTCGCCTCCCTCGCATTGCTTCTTGCCACCGCACAGCCCGCCGCCGCCCATAGCTCCACCACTGCAGCAGTCTCCTCCGCTGCCGCACAGGCCTGCCGCCCTCCGTTGCCCATGCCCCACCGCCACCACAACAGTCTCCTTAGAGCACGTCCAATAATCGGCGTAAGGCTGGGCGTATAATCTGCTCTTTCTGACAGGGAAGAGAAAAAGGAGGAGAGAGAGGGCCACTAGGGCGCTGTTTGATTTGCTTAGCACGAGTAGCGCACACGATTCTCGAAAAAAGAATCTCACATGTATGGAGTATTAAACAAAGTTTATTTACAAAATCTTTTCACGGATTGGTGTAATTTTTAACGACGAATCTAATGGCAGTAATTAATCGATGATTGGCTACAGTGATGCTACAATAACCATCATCTAATCGTGCGGTCAAAGGCCTTATTAGGTTCGTCTTGCGAAGTAGCGCAAGATTGTAGAGTTAGTAGTGTAAATTACCTTTATTTAGTACCCCTAATTATTAGTCAAAATGTTTGTGCTCTTTTGCTACTTCAAACCAAACGGCTCTAGGCGTCGCAGGCCGCGCCGATCGCTTGCGCCTGCCACTCAGTCTTTCTCTTTCCTATCTGCGCGTAGAACGAGGGAGTGTGAATGAATAAAAAAATAATCTGACTACTGTACATTGTCAGACAATATTTGGCCAGTTTGAACACATATATGGAGTATTAAATGTAATTAAACAATAAAACTAATTTTACAATTTGGATGTACACGACGAGACGAATCTTTTAAACCTAATTAGTGCATGATTAGCCATAAGTGCTACAGTACCCCCATGTGCTAATGATGCGGTCAAATGCCTCAAAAGATTCGTCTCGCGGTTTCCAGGTGAGTTCTGAAATTAGTTTTTCAATTAGTGTCCGAAAAACCCTCCCGACATCTAGTCAAACTGTTGATGTGACACCTAAAAATTTTTGATTTGGGAACTAAACGGCCCCTTAGCCGCGGCCATGGACTGGGGTGCGCCGCTGCATAGGACCACGCGCCCTACCTCCCTCTGCCGTCTGCGTCGCAGCTGCTCTGCCTCCCTCCGTCATCGGCGCCGCGCACCCTATACCTTCCTCCGCCATCGGCGCTGCAGCGGCCCTTGCCTCCCTTCGTCGTGCACCCTGCCCCTTCGTGCGGCCTAACCTCCCTCCGAGCACATGTCAGATGGGCGGCACGAAAAACAACACTAAAAAATACGATACGAATATGATACGACACGGTGGGTTTAGTGTCAGTGCCAGCACGACATGAGCGTAGTGTACTCCCTCTGTCTCTTTTATTAGTCGCTAGGAATCCGTGTTTGTGAGGGAGGCACAACTCCCAAACAACAGTTATAAAGGGATGGAGGGAGTAGTGCGTGGGCCTTAATCTCAACACGCTCTGCTAGCACAGACACGACACGGATAATGGTCGGCACAGGCCTGGCACGGTACCTATCTGATACTAGCCGTTAGGCCTGACCTACTAGCCGTTAGTCATGCATGTTTACTAGACTGGGAGCCCGCTTAAGGCCCGTCACAGCGGCCGGCATATATACCACGGGCGACACCTTTCGCCCCTCCCAAATCCTAACCCTCACTCACTCCACTCCCTCACATCGTCCGGCTGCCTCTGGCGCTCACCTTTCGCCTCTTCTGCTCCAGCCACCGGATCTGCGCCGCCGGCCGCTGATGGCTGTCTTTCTGGGCCATTTAGTATTGCCCCTGTGCTACACCATCGCCCTCCTCCTCGATTCCTCTTCTCTTCTCGTCTTTGGCTGTCCGATCTAGATCGGAGCCGCAGTCCGGCCGGTGAAGCTGTGTTACGCCTCCATTGTCAGCTCGGCAAGGCACTACCGCAGTACGTCTTTCCCTTCTAGTCGCATCCTCCTCTTCCATTTTCAGTCTCCTCGAATCGGTCCTCAAACTCGAATTTTGAGTGTTTTGAGCCTTTTTGTGGTGGTAGTGTCTGGACCGGCACTAACACGGTGTGCTGACCGTGCTACTGGTAGGACACGGCACGGTTAAGTGCCTATAGTGTAGTGCCTGGGCCGAGTGGCCAGCACGCAGTGCCGACACGGTACAGCACGGCTAAGGCTTAGTGCCGAGTAGTGTAGTGCCGAATAGTGTCAGTGCCGAATAGTGTTAGTATAGAGCCAGGCCGGGCTGCACGTTTGGCCATATATACCGTGCATCCTGTCCTAGCGGGCCCTCCCCGACGAGCTCCTCCTTCTTTTGTGCTGTGTTGTGCCGCCTCGATTGGAAGAGGCCAATGGAGGGGAATAGTGGAGTAGACGTGGAAGAAGATAAGCGGGATCCCCATAGAAGTGAGGTGTGGAATGATGGGTTTAGCTGGGCTACTGTTTTGCGGGTTGGGCTAATGGGGCGAAAAGAACTAGACCAACCTCTTAAGTTGGTAGAGTAGAGCCATACAATAGTCAAACATGATATAGTGAATTTGGTGGAGTGGAGCAAAATGATGGAGTAGAATTTTTGAAGTGGAGCTGCATTCTTGAGAGTAGAGCTCTCCCAAATAGACCCTAGCTATCACTCTATTCGGCTGGTTTGCCCGAAGGGTTTTTCCACCCACTTTCCCGGTTGACTGAGCAATAAGGAAACATTTCACTGGGCCGTTCAGTAGAATTCCGAAGAAAGACTGTTGGCAGCAGGTGGAGACATCCACATTGGGAGTGACTAAGAAGAATATTCGTCTTTACCTAAGTAACCTGAGGAGTCCGAAGATAAAGGTTTCCCGGATCCGAAACCGAAACAAGACATAGTTGGTACCCTATTCTAGAAATTAGGCTGGCTACGTGTTGTGTGGATCGGGCATGAAAAATTCACGTTATCTGAATTGATTGAGTTGGCTTTCTCGTTCAGCTCAAGCCATCAGTATTTTTTTTCTCACAACAAATCAGTACCAGCCACAGCCAGCCAAACAGATGCTATGCATTTGATTAAGGTGCGGTAATGGAATCACATGTAACAAATCCATATTTCATAAAAGCTAAATAGAATTTCTAAATCGTGCTTGTCTCGAAGTTTTTGTTCCATCACACAGTTTTTTTTACAGTCTCCTCAGTTCATCGCTTACAGGAGTGCTACTCCTACGGTTACGGTCCTAGTCCTATCTAGTTTCGTCTCACACGAGCCGAATGGAAACGGGCTGCACACTCCACCACACTTTCTGGATGAACGGAGACCGTAACCGTCGGGCTGTTGTCCTGCAAATCTGCAATGCAATCAGAGACGAACGAACAGGCCAGGCAAGCACGTCTTGCCTTCCAAGGCCCTTGGTTTCTCTATCACAACTATCATATACAATTCCCGAAAAAAAATCTCACATGCATGGAGTACTAAACGAAGTTTATTTGCAAAACCTTTTCACAAATGAGTGTAATTTTTCACGACGAATCTAATGACAGTAATTAATCGATGATTGGCTACAGTGATGCTACAGTACCATCCTCCAAACGCGCGGTCAAAGATCTCATTAGGTTCGTCTCGCGAAGTAGCGCAGGGTTGTGGAGTTAATTTTGTAAATTGCCTTTATTTAGTACCCCTAATTATTGGTCAAAATTTTTGTGCTACTTGTGCTACTTCAAACAAACGGTGCCCAAGACGACGACGTAGTACTCCCTACACGGCAGCAGCAGGGCTAGCATGCCTGGCCAACTTTTTTCACCGTGTTCGGCAGGGTGGAGCTGGAGGTTGGAGCTGGAGTGGTGTGAGAGAAAAATACTATTACCTAGCTGGTGGCTGGAGGCTAGTGCTGAAGGAATATGAGAGAGGAATAATATAGGGCTGGAGGCACCAGCCTCCAGCCGAACACGGTGTTTGTTTGGAGATGGGTCGTACGCAGGGTTTTATTTCCCAACCGGAAACCGGTTACCGCCGCCCTCCGGTACCGGTTTACCGGACCGGTTAGGCCGGTAACCGGTGGAAATCGGTTGAATTCAAATCCAAATTCAAATAAATTCAAATTTTCCCGTGCAACCGGTTCCGACCGGTTTACCGGCCGGTTTTACCGGTTTACCGGTCGGTTTGACCAGTTTGAAATTCAAAAGCTCCCGTGCAACCGGTTTACCGGCCGGTTTTACCGGTTTACCGGCCGGTTTGACCGGTTTGATCGGTGGGCCTTCATGGGCCGGCCCATTTTTTTTCTTTTTCTTTTTTGATTTAACTTTAAATTTCCACAAACTATACTAAATGAATGATTTTTTTAGAAAATTTGACACCATTAGATTTATCACACCTTGAAGTATTTTTAGGGATTTTTTAAGAATTTTTCATTTTTTGAATTCAAATTTAAAATTTGAATTTTGGCCGGTTGGGTACCGGCCGGAACCGGAACCGGACCGGACCGGTTTGACCGGTAACCGGTCAAACCGGACCGGTTCCCACCGGTTAGGTTAACCTACTCGTACGTCGTCGTCGGTTCCGACTTCCAATCTCCAAGTCGCGTGCTCTACTCATTCATGCTGCTGCATGCTTGATGCTTCTCTTCTCTTCTCACCCGAAACCCGATCAAATTCACACCAATGCAAAGATGAGGCACGTAGTACGCGTGGAGCTGGCAGACAGGCAGGGTAGGCAAGTTATAGTATACCGAGGCACAGCCGCACAGGTTGACTGGTCCTGTGTCGCAGCTTGTATGCTTCGAATCCCATCCGGGACGGTTCCGATTATTCCAGATAGGGGCAGAAGTCTTGTGTGCAGTAGGTCAAGGTCAACGGCTTGCCAGGAAAATACTTTCACCTCCAGCCTACTGCCTAATTACGGTCTTTAAAGGGCGATCAGTATTGGGATGGAGACGGCCAGGGCAAGCCGAATCATCATGGCCAAGAGGAGCTCTCCTTTCTTTCCCCGCATGTACGCGACGGTGATCGCCCTGGCAGTCGTCGTCTTCAGCTCCGTCGTCGTCGACTGCTCGGAGGTCAAAGGTATGCACACGCATGGCGCCACCAACTGATACTAGAGTGCATCAAGCTATTGTTGATCGGTGTGGTGGGTGATGGGCACGCGCATGCGGATGCAGATGACGCGGCTGCAACTCCGGACGGAGGGCGCGGGGGCTGGGCGCCGCCGGCGCCGCGGCCGGGCACCGTGCATCACATGTGCCCCGACCCGGAACCCGAGTGCGGACACCCCGGCGGCGGAGCTCCACCTCCGCCGCCGGCGCAGCACCGGAAGATCGGCCGGAGCGGGTAGGGACGCCAGTGATTAGCCGTCTGATGAGTGATGAAGTGATACCCTCTTCTTGCCACCACCACCTTGTGATAAGCATGTACTCGTACAATATGATCGATGCTGCTACTGTAGTGCTGTGTGCCATACCGCGTTCTGCTTGTTGCGTGAGACACAGCTTCATAACCCCAAGAAAACATTTCGTGCTTGGATCCTGAGTCCTGACAATGTTCTGATTTACTTTCTTACTCCGCCGTCCAACGCTTTCACCAAACATCAACGTTTTTTTTATCATACACCAAACATCAAAGTTCGATTCAGTGGCCTACGATTTTTTTCTTTTTCAGAGGAGTCCTTTTCTTTTTGGATACCAGAACACAACCCATATGTGTGCCGGCCAACTCTTCTGATCATGCGATGTAGAAAGGCTAAAAAATAAAAGGAGGTTGCGCGCACTCCTGTTGGAGGCCCATTCAAATTGAGCCCATGTCAGCCCAGCAATTTGTTAGCAACCTTCTTTATACCGGATTCCGTTACCAACACAATCAGATACAGGTAGAGATAGCTGAGAGAAGATGAAGGAAGAGGAGTCTAGGAAGTAGAATTACATGAGAAAGGAGGAGCCTATAGGAGGACTTAATAAGTTTCTTGTGTTCAACATGTCAAGCTGTAACCATATAATATCTACAAGAAGAACTTTTTTTAGGGAATCTATAAGAAAGAACTCGTGTTTACCATGATAATTAATTACTCTTCCACAACCGTTTGAAAGGTTTGGCAGTATTAATGTTGCCCATCAGTGCTTCGCCAGCACCAATTGAAGAAGAAGAAGCCAGGCATCTGAATTCCGAAACCAAACCCACGATGTGCCTCCACCGGTAAGGGCCACCGGCAAAAAAGCTTGCCAGATAAACGGATCCAAGGAATATCCTGATTCTGAAGAAATTTAAACAACGCCGCTTTGTTTGGGCCTTCAGATTTGGAATCCCACGTCCATATGGTTGGCACGCAAAAGGTCACCAGAAGAATACCAAAGCGTCTGGAAGCAGATAAACTTTGCTGAACAGACAAATTTCAAACAAGCTTCTCCATCTGGTAGACTACGCTATTCCTGCCCAATTCACTCACATGCGGCAGTTTTGTTTCCTCGTTTCTGTTTGTGCCCAACAACTCCGGTTGCAACGACAAAGCGGGTTGGGGTTGGCTCGTGCTCGTGCCTCCTGCTTGCACTTGCAATGGCCATTTGGCCCTCTAGTCGCTGCATGGATCTTGGAGCTCTACCAGGCGTCGATCTATATACAATAGGCGTCCAGGCCCCTCGGGCCTCGGCCAGTCGGGTGAGCAGCGTGTTCCACAATCACTGAGAAAACTACGACATATAAAGCGTTCAATTTTTTTTACATGTTGTTGACACTCAAAATTGGCACAGTTAAAGTTTGGTGGACAATCAGAGCAAACCGGTCAGACCTGTCATCTAAACCGGTCAGACCGGTCAAGACAACTTTGTCAAATTAACAATTGGACTTCACCATTACGTAGATCTCGTCGAGATGATCAAAATGCATATATAGAACGTTTAATTTGGACTCCGGATGAGGAAATTATGTCTTCCGGAAGACCTGTACCCCGGTCTGACCGGTCAACCGGCCGGTCCGGAGACCGGTCAGACCGGTCTGAAAAGTCAAATCCGAGTTATGAGTTGTATTTTAATGCGGGATTTATAAGGGTTTCGACTCCTAATGGGTACAGATCACCCCACCCTATAAATATAAAGGGTTACGGCCGATTGATACACATCCAATCGAACAAATCAACTTTTACCTCTCTACAAACCCTAATTCTCTTCCAACCTCTCCATGTTGTTCGTTTTCTGATCTCCACGACCAGAGATGGCATCCTAAGGCTTGCTGGTCAACCTAGGACACGTCCGGCGACGTTCACACCCTGACGGGGTCCCTCCCGGGCGAGAGTTTCGACGGCCTTTGCTAGTTTGCTTGTAAACTAGTCGTTCTTTGTCACGTAAGCGCGTTGGTTATCTCTTTGCTGGTTTGCTTGTAAATCTTGCCGTTCTTCACCACGTAAGTGTGATAGTTATCCCTCGAGACGACCGATTTCGGTAAAACCCTAGAACCGGTCCGACCGGTCTGCTCAACCGGTCTAACCGGTCTGGACGGCCTTGCTGCCCTTCGGTCCGTCTGCGACTCGCACGCTCGAGTGCTCTCGTGTGTTGGCCGAAACTCACGTCAACACAATTTTGGTGACTCCGCTGGGGACGAAAGATCTGGTTGCTTCAACCGTTCCATCAGACCCTAGCCAATTACGTACCTAATTGATCCACTATTTTTTTTGGTTCGCCATTATTTTGCATCTGGTCTTTTAGACCGATTGTATCTACATATTGTGGTATTGCATCAGGCTGTTCAAGCAGATTGCATTCTATTTTGCTTGCTGTTGCACATTGAAGATCAAAAGAGAAGCAAAGGGCTAGTCATTGATTGCTTGGATTATCAAGGAAATCTGGATTTATTGATCACAAGACCAGAAGCATCAAGACCTACTAAGAAGCATACATGACAGGTTATTCTTATGCTCCACAGCGATATTACTACACCACGCCTAAAGTACAGCATACAGAAACGTCACATGTTCCTAATAATTATTGTGCTAATATCACAAATTCTCATGTTGATGTTGCTAGATATAATAATAGTATGCATATTGCATCGGCTAGTCATTGTTCAGATAATGCTTTTTATTATGCACATCATAAAAACTACATGCAAAGGCCCATGTCAAACAATATGCATACTTTGAATTTTCATACTACTAACATTCAACATACACCTTTTCATACATCTGCAACGGAACAAGTTCATATGCCGATGAGCAACTATAAAGGTCAAACTAATGTGGTGAGTTCGGCCAATCTTTATGAGGCACCATATGCTAATAATTCTAGTACTATTCAGCAAGGTGTTTCATATATTAATTCATCGGCAGCAAATTCACAATATTTGACTTCATCACGGAGTATGCCGATGAATGAGAAATTTGGCCATGCTAATTTTAGCTATCCGGCCAATTATTCTCAAACTTCATATGCTGCACAACATGTTATTAGAGCGGAGGTTGCATCTGCAATTTCAGTACCACATACAGATTTGAATTCTAATGATTCGGCACCAAGTGTTATTTTTAACGCAAGCCGAATTAATGAAAATTCAGCAACCTCACATGCACCTTCATCCGCTAGTGCAGCAAATATTTTGCCTCCAAATTCGGTCCACACTTGGAACGAATCGGAACAGAGATTCCATGATCACTTTTATAGTGGAGATAATGAAACAACCTTGACAGATTTAACATCGGTTAAGCAAGGCAGAGATGAATTTGTCAATAATTACTTCATAAGATTTAAAGATGTTAAAGACCGATGTTTTAATTTGTCAATTTCTGAAAGAGACTTAGCTAGATTGGCTCTAGGCGGTTTATGTTGTCGTTTTAAAGAAAAGCTTGAAGGTTATGATGATCCTTACATTAGTCAACTTTACCTTCGAGCTTTGCTCCTAGAGAACAAATTTAAGAGAGCCAAAGAATGTTGTAAAGCTCATCAGTCCAGTACATATGTTGATTGTCAATCCAACACATTGGACGATGAGGAAAAAAAGAAATAATTCGGATATGGATAATAATTCGGTTATGTTGGGAACCGAATCAAATAAAGATTGTTCCGAATTTATTGTGTCACAAGAAACAAGTCTAGCTGTACAAAAACAAATTAGATCCAGTAAAACAGCTATACTTGATTTTTCTGAAGCCGAAGGTGTTGTACAGTTTAATAGCGATTATCGCGCTATTGAGCAACATGTTCTGGCTGAGAAAAATATGAGCAGTGAAGAACATTGTATTGTCGAAGAACATGACAAAGGAGGCAAGAAAGGAACATTGGCATGTCAACAAAAGGTAATTTCCAGCAATTCTGGAAAGACCGGTCTGACCGGCTCTATAAACCGGTCTGACCGGTCCATGAAAGATGTGACTGTGGGCTGCCATCAAGAGGAGAAGCATGATACCATCCATATTAAAGTTCCACGTCTCTCCAAAATATTTGACATGGTATGCTGCACAAGTAATTTATTTAATTCCCAATTAAATTATGTGGTTACGTTTGATGCATCTAATAGCAAAATCATTGTGACTAATCCTAAAAGATCGATTGAGGAGGGTAATTTACTTGCTAGCAGCAGAGTAAT
Source organism: Panicum virgatum (assembly GCF_016808335.1). NCBI lineage: Eukaryota > Viridiplantae > Streptophyta > Magnoliopsida > Poales > Poaceae > Panicum > Panicum virgatum. The sequence continues at coordinate 10,842,327 of NC_053149.1, read as the reverse complement.
TTCAGATGTTATCGGCCAATGCATTGTGAAAATTTGAAAGACTGATAACAGTAATATTTTGGCATTTAAACTTGCTCCATCATCATTGCCAAAATTTTTCTCTAAATGGTTTACTTGTGGTCATTCTGGAGTTAAAAGCAAGAAACCGAAACCAAAAAGTATTGTGAAATCCGATGATGATGTTGTGATAAGCTCTAAAGCATCGGATCTGAGAAGCACAAGGAAAGGTATAGCCAAATGGATCAATGAGAAATCTGAAGCGTTCGTTTGATCAGCCTTGAAAATTTCTCCACAAAAGCATCGGTTAGAGAAAATAAAATATACTTTTGATTTGTCTTTGTGTGATGAATTATTTGATATCTTGCTTGAACAGAATTTTATTAAACTTTTAGATCACAAAGTCTTGATGTCATCTCTTGATGCAAAAGAGCAAGATTATTGCAAGTTACATAATTCATTTAATCATAGTACTCAGAATTGCAATATGTTTCGCCAAATTTTACAATCGGCCATTAATTCCGGACGATTGAAATTTGCTCATGCACAAGAGAATGACCAGTTGAAATCAATTGGTCTTGATGACAATAATTTACATAATTGGCTAGCATCGGCCAGTTCATGTAATAATGAAAATATTGGTGAAGATGAGGATTCTAACTTCTTGAATAATGAGAACATCGTCCATGAATTGCAAGTTGAGGATATTCTCAAGGACGATGAGCTTAGTGAAATTCCAGGGGATGCTGGGGGGCAATCAGGAAATTCACAATCGGAACAAGAACCGGTTACTCCTGCTGTACTGACAGAACCGGTCAGATCGGTTTGCTCAACCGATCAGACCAGTACCAAACAGGTCAGACCGGTTGCCCGAACCGGTCAGACCGGTTCTGATCATGGATGCCCAGAAAAGCTAAAATTAGAGCATCCTAAGACCAATAGAGGTAAAGACCGTTGTAAGCACAAGAGCAAGAAGCCAAAGCCTAGTTTCAATGAACTTCTGGCTAAATATCTAAAAGAGAATGAAGCTAAACATGCTAATAGGTCAAATGATGATAAATCATCAAAGATGTCCCCTAAACAAAATTCCAAGAGTTGGAATTGGCAAGGGAAAGACTTTCATTCAGCAGCATCATATTCCCCTTTGAGACCATGATTGCCAATTCCCTATGCTCCACGTCCCACTGATTTTCATCATTATTCATCATGGGGGTGGGATGATTCATGGGCACATACTCCTTCATATTTTAGACCACATCATTTGGAGTATGCAGCTCCAAGAAAACCAATGTGTGCAGGACAACCGTATGTTGATAATGACCGTTTCAAGCCAAAGGATCGGTCTGGAGTTCAAAACAAGAAAAAGGTTATCAAGCAGATTTATGTGGTGAAAAAGGATGGCCGCAAAGATAAGTGTTCAAATCTGAATGCAATTGATGAAAAGCCGATTAATGTGTTAGAGACTTCGGCTATTGATGGCAAAGGAAGGAAAAATTGACTGTCGATATTTCTAATGCCAAACCTGAACAAAACGAGTTGAAGAAGCCCAAAATCAAGAAAAAAATCATTGTTGTCTAGAATTGAAGTAAAGCCAAGCCATCCACTTGATTCATCAAATTGGCAAAAGAAGAAGCTCCAAAGACTTAGTGCCCAAGAGTTGAAACAAAGGAACATGGCGTGGGTTCCTAAAGGAAGTATTCAAACTCAAGACAACGATGATGGTCCAGCAAAAGGTGCAATGCAATTGAAGAAGAACAGAAAGTCCAAGAGACGATATTCAAATATGAGATTTACACCAAATCATCAAAATTATTGGTCAGTACATCATCCATTTGGTTTACCCATGTCGTATAAGCCTATGTCTTGGAATTCATCCTATAATATGTTTGGTTTCCCCTCATGTTTTAATTTTGATCCTTGGATGCCATATGGGTCTTTATATCATGGAGGGTTATCACCAAATTGCTATGCATATTGATTAATTTCAAAGCCGAAATATTTAGTTCCTAGAAATAATTTCAATTCTTGAGTTTATGTATCTCTCTACACATTATTTTTGTTATACATGTTTCTATGGATGAATTCAATATGGATGATAATTTATATCGTTTTTGGCATCATATATGACCGATGAGTGTCTTTGATAATCGTCCAAAAGCGTTAAGCTTCCCGATAAGAGTTTACTTATGTGGCTTTAATGCTCGGGGAGCAAGATGTGTGACACCCTAGGTGTCTGCACAGTAGAACAACATTTATTTTCTGTGCTTCATGTGTGAAATTGCTTGGGTAAGGGTCTATTTTAAAAATATCAGGCCCATTTGTGTAAAGATGAATTGATGTAGGGTCATTCTTATAGTTTTATTTGAATAGGATGTGTGATTATTGTTTTGGTGGAGGGTTTATTTGCAAAATTCAGTGCAATCATTACATGGCAGGAAATTTTACTTTTTAGTCAGAATTTGAGGTGAATTTGCATTGGAAAAGACAAAAGTCCATTAAATTCAAAATCCTTCCTATGTTTTCAAAATACCACTTTAACCTTTGGTCAAATCAATTTTTGCACAACACCAAAGTTGTAGATCTTGAAAAGTTGAACAAGATCTGAAAAATTTATGGAACATTATTAAGAATATTAATCATGTTGTGAAATTTTTTTAGCTTCATAAGTGTTGTCGTTTGTTCTGTAGAATTCAATCTTGTTCTAGGTGTTGTCTGATTAAATGAATTTTTCTGATTAATTGGCTACATGAATTGATATGAAATTTTCAGGATTAATTATTCTTTATACCTTCTACTTAGTGTAATTTTTTCTGAGTTTCTTACTGTTTGAGTATTGAGTTGTTGATTTATTAGCAAACCATGTTTTATTTGCTATAGGAAACAACTACCACTTGCTTTATGAAGATAGTGTAGTTCTTTTGTGAAGTTGATCATGTTGTTTTGTGGATTAAGTGATATTAATTAGCTACTCGATAAATGACTGCCCAAGTGTTAAGTTTGTTTGCTAATTGTTAGACTGTAGTGTCTTCACCTCGTGTGTATGTTTATAATACTGTTCTTGCATCACATATAGATACGACTGTTTTATCGGACGGGACGTATGAGTTGATCCCGGAGTCTGAAGGAGGTGATCCAGAAGTCCAGGTGAACGCTGCTGTACTGACTGAAGACCCGGACCAAAGTCCGGAAGAGCCTAAGGCTGTTTTAGCTAGAGACTACCGAGAAGGCAAGCCCCGGACATAACCCATATTTCAAATTATTACAATTTTTCGTTATTACTTACTTGTGCATTTACAGTTCTTAGGATTTGAATTGAAACCCTAGATGCATGATCCTAGGAACCTATGTACTGAACACTAGACCTGAGTTCGAATAATTGCTAAGCTTATAGGACCGGTAAAGGTCGAGTGATTGCCTGTCACTCGCGAGCTCTATAGGAATTGCTTGTTTACTTTCTGCTATCAATATGAGTATGACAGACGGGGTCGTGTTCGATATCATGACCTTGGGTGAGACCCCGTCTGTGTTGATAAATTCTGCTAAGGTCGCGGTGTGTGGTAGTGGTGGTTAAGTTTTAAACGTACTAGCCACATGCCGTAAATATGGTACGCGGTAAACCTAGTAGCCGATCGGACCGGGGAGTGGATATACCTTTCACTCTCTCTTAGAGATAGGTTTTATTTATGTTTATGTTGCGCAACACCACGGGTGCAGGGACGAGGTTGGTGCCCTGCAGTCGGGGAGAGTGACCCTATCCACAAGCCGGAAAGAAAGGTAAACAGTTGTTTGGGAATGACCTGACGGTGTTCCAAACGTGTGTGTTAGGTCTGCCTAGCCAGGTCAACAAATTTCGATTCGAATCGTCCGCTTCTCACAGTTTGGGACTGCTTGATCCCTTTGCCTCACAGAGTAATAAGAGTAACATTATGATGACCAATCTTGATGTTTGCTTAAAGTTCTACCATGGTTGAATAGGAGTAGTTGCTTACATAGAATTGTTGATCAACTAGAATCTTGGAAGCTAAAATTTGAAAGTAAGGACCTACTCTTTATTGCTTTTCAGCAAAAGAAAAACCAGAGCCTACAAAACCCTGCATAGTCTAGCTAGGTGGGCTAAGTATATCCGTTGACGGTTAAGTCTTGCTGAGTATTAGAATACTCAGCCTTGCTATTGAAACCTTTTTCAGGTATGAGTTTTGAGGACTAGATCGCTAGTTTGTCTTGGCCCTGCTCTTTGCCTCCTGGCTGGTCCTTAGAGTGGGATCCGTCTTCGGCCGGCAATGACCCCGATGAGTGATACCTTGCTTGGGCTAGCTTGGTATACTTTTGCAACGTGTTGTAGCCGTCGAGTTTTCTTTCCGCTACTTAAACTCTGAACATGAAACTTATGTCTCGTATAATGCTTTACTAAGTTTGGATCTGTAATAATGTTTTAAACTTCTTGTAATAACTACTATGCCTGTGTTGTAAAATATGTATGGTTGTAATATCTCTGGACTCGCCTTCGTGCGGGGTATGCTTGTTCGATCCGAGAACCGGTGGTTGTATCGGGATGTTACCCGACAGACCAAGAATTGTTCCGTTTGAAGTGCGTTTGGGTCGATGTTGCCTTTATGGTGATGGCCAACGCACTTGAGCCGGGATAATTCAGGTGGTTCTGCCACAGCTGGTATCAGAGCTGCAAGTGTACACCAGAGGTGTTGGAATCTTAAAAATTGATTTTGGTATAAAAATTGGACCAACAAAGTGTTTATAAAACTACGTTGGTTTCATTAAGGATTGTGCATAGAGCGTAAAGCCCTATGGAAATTATGGGATTTATCAGGTGGCTATCTATGTATGGTTTTTTATATCTAACTTCCATCACTTTACATTTTTGTCAAACCATACTGACCAGCAACCCTTAATTTCTGTAACGACGCATCTACGCTAAGGTAAGAAGGTAAGGATCCTCAGTCGGCTGAGGGAGTCTGACCTTCCTGTCGGTGATGCGAGCTGAACGCTGCCCTCAAGCAGTGGCTTACTTGAGGTACTCCCAATATACCAACTATTAGTTGACTATATTAGAAGTAAAGTGTACTTAGTCAGCTGAGGGAGTCTGACCTTCCCGTCGGCGATGCGAACCGAATGCTGCGCTCAAGCAGTGACCTATTGGAGCTACTGCCAATATATTGACCATTGGTCGATTATATTGGGAGTAAAAGTACCGTGAATACATTGCCTCGGTAACGTATGAGCACTGTCCATGCAGTGTTGGACGCATGGATGCCGCTTCTATAGTGAGCGGTAATGTATGGGGATGCTTTCATAAGTGCTGGCATGAAAGGTTCAATGCATATATATGTTCTGTTAAACTTCTGCAGGTACACTAACCGCGATTCGATAAGTTAAGAACGGTTAGAATTTATCGACTAGATATAATAGGGAGAGACGTATTCATGTTATGCCACCGTACTAACCGCGTAAGCCCAACAATAGTTGGTAATTGTTTATCTTGAGAGGGCGAATAGGCCGTGCATGCATGATTTGATGATGTATGATTTGATTCCTAGAATTTGAAATTGTTACATGAGTCTTTTTAAGGAATTTCTAGTGTGGATCTTCATGGATATGTATTAGTATGCTTAAATCATAAGTTGAGTTTAAACTTGATATTAGGAGTATGTTTGTTGAAACATTTAGATTTCCTTGGATAAAAAGATGGATTTAAGTCATGCCTTTATCCTTAGCCCCATCTTGATGTTCTAATGATCTTTTCATTCCAAAGAATCTCAAATGATGAACCAGTACCAATTGTGGTTTGTTTACCTCCTGAGTTTGTGAAACCATATAATCTTTTGAATCAGAATCACATCTTTTCCGCAATCTTCTTAAAAAGCTTTATTTGAGAAGTCTTGAGATAAGCGTATAACTCACATTTGAATCCTTTTTGATTCAGATGGCGAACTGTCACAATGTCTTTTGGAATGAGGATGGATGTGCTCATACTGATTGCCTATACTGGGAGGGCTTTCCGAGGATTTTGTGGGATACGCTCCATATTTTTCACTACCCAGACCCACCCCGGTACAAGGGACTACAGTTTTCTGAGGATGGAGTTTAGAAGAGCAGAGTCACCATGACTATTCCTCAGCACCCTACTTTGGAGTGGCCGCCTATTGAGATTGAGGTGGTTGGATATCGCCTTGTGGACGCTTTTGAGACAGCAGCTCTCAAAGCTATTACCACCTTCTGTGAGCACCTTCCGGACGAAGTAGCCGCTTATCCTATTGGCTTGTTTCCGGCAGTCAGTGCTGGCAATGCAGAGTGGCTCTTCAGGACCACCCACTTTGGACACTTAGTTGGAGATGTAGTTGAGGAGACTATCCAGGCGGTGATCATGTATATGAATGCCCAGTCCCACTATCAGATCCTTCAGCAGAGGCACATGGATCAGGTGATGGGCTTGGCCCAGAGTTTTCAGCGAGGTCTTAGTTTGAGAGACACTCAGATTCAGGGGCTTAATGAGGCAGTTGCTGGGAGAGATAACGCCATTGCACAGTTTGAGCTTCAGGTTCTGGAGCATGGTGCTGAGATAGTGCAGCGCAACACGGTGATTGGTTTTCTTCAGAAGCAGGTTCACGAGCTCCAAATGGATCTGGATGATGCTATGGTTCATATTGGTATGCTCCATGACCAGCCAATGCCTCCAGTTGTCCCAACCGAGCCTGCAACAGCAGAAGAAGAAGAACCAGAGGAGATTGAGGGAGTTTCAGAGATAGATTCCGAGCACGCGCCTGCCGAGCCTAACCCTCAGCCGGATGACTCTTCCTCCAGCAGTGCTTCCTCTGTGGGCAACCTCGACGACTTCTAGGCATCTTAGGATAGTCCTAGATAGCATGTGATCTTCCTTGTTGTAGTATATGTAAATAAGGAAGGAGATGTTGTAAAATATCCCTAGGAAGGAGTACCACTTGTTGTAGCATATGTGGTAAGAAAGTGTGATGCTAGGTTTGTACTATAAAGACTACCTTGGATGTAATATAAATAATGGCCACCAGTTTGGAAATCTTGATCTTTCTGCTTGCCAAATTCTTATCTCTTCATTGGTGCATTTCTAGGCTGTTTGATGAATACCGAAATGATAGAGTGTGAAGTTATCTAACAGCTGACCAATTTTGAGATATGTGCGTTGAGCAAATGTGTGTTATGCATATTGTATTACACCACATCTTGTTAAATTTTGATGATTTTGTTTGGCTGTCCAATGTATGATCGTTGCACATACCATTGATTTTGGAAGCAAAAATAATGTATCTAATGGATGTCTTTCATAATTACAGATGGTTGGTCATACCCGTGGATCGCCTGAAGGTTTCGACCGTGAAACTGGCAGTGGATCTCAACAGCCACCGCCACCACCGCCGAATCTGGCCGAGCTAATGGCCATGCAAACCGAATTGCTTCGTCAACTGGTGCAAGGGCAGCAGAATCCGCCACGCCAGCAACATGGAGGACGTGATGCACAACCAGCGGGTTACCAGGAATTCTTTGGTACCCAACCTCCGCTGTTCAGCCGGACTGATGAACCCTTGGATGCCGATGCTTGGCTCCGTACTATTGAGTCCAAGTTTGCCTTGCTAGCAGTACCTTGTGCTGATGCGAACAAGGCTCATTTCGTCGCCCAGCAGCTTCGTGGCACCGCTCGTATTTGGTGGGATCACTATTGTACTATGCAGCCTGCTGGACATGTTATTTCTCGGGAAGAATTCTGGAATGCCTTTAGGACACATCATATTCCTGATGGACCGATTGAGAGAAAGTTGAATGAGTTCTTGGCTCTGAATCAAGGAACCCGCACTGTACTTCAGTATGCACAAGCCTTCAATCATTTGTGCCAGTACGCGGGCCATCATGCGGATACTGACGCCAAGAAGCGTGACCGTTTTTGTCGTGGCCTCAATACCAAGCTCAAGGAACGCTTGGACCTGGTTCAGCCAAATACTTATAATGAGCTGGTCAATATGGCCATTACTCAAGAAGATTGTATCGAGGTACATCGCGCCAAGAAGAAGCGAAAGGCACCAACAGGACCCCCCGAGTGCTCAGCCACCAAAGTATCGTCTGGTGCAGAATACTCCACCAAGAGCTCCACAGAGAAATGCCCCAACGGGCAGGTTTGTTTTTAGGCCACCACAGCAACAGGAAGGATTCAGACCTCCAGTCTTTCAGCAGCCGCAGCAGTTTGGCCCAAAGCCAAATGCCCCACAGTTCAATCATGGGAACGGTGACAATCGATGCTTTAATTGCGGCAGTACTTCCCATTTCGCCGGAAATTGCCCGCAACCCAAGAAGTCTTATCCAGGGCAGAACTCCAATCAGAACAACAAGGGCAAGGGCAAGAAGCAAATGGTGCAAGTCCGACAGGGGCGGGTTAATTTCACTAGTCTTGCAGAGCTTCCTGAAGGAGCACCAGTCATGTCAGGTATTTTCTCTATCCACAATAAACCCGCAGTCATATTATTTGATTCTAGTGCAACTCATAGCTTTATAAGTGCCAAATTTGGAGCAAGGTTAGGATTGGATTTTTTGTCATACCAAGATATCTTGCATGATAGCTACCCCTGGTGGGAAGATAGCTTCCAATCAAATCATTAGACATGTGCCAATTAAGTTGGGTAGCAATTTGATAAAGACAGATTTGATCTTGTTGAATTTAGAAGGCATGGATGTTATTTTGGGCATGGATTGGATGACAAGACATAAAGTACTGTTAGATATCTCTTCCCGAGCTATTGAGATAGATTCACCTTATCAAGGAGCCACCATACTCTATCTGCTACAACGAGAGTGCTTCAACTCTTGTGCCTATGCCACAAAAGAAATTAAAATTGAAGATATTCCTGTTGTGTGTGAGTATGCAGATGTATTTCCAGATGACTTGCCTGCAATGCCCCCTGATAGAGATATCGAATTCGTTATCGAGCTTCAACCCGGTACCACCCCTATTTCTAAGAGGTCGTACCGTATGCCTCCAAATGAGTTAGCAGAATTGAAAATCCAACTTCAAGATCTTCTTGATAAGGGTTTTATACATCCGAGTGCTTCACCATGGGGATGTCCAGCCCTGTTGGTGAAGAAAAAGGACAACAGTTTGAGGCTATGTGTTGACTATCGGCCACTCAATGCGGTCACTATTAAAAACAAGTATCCTCTTCCCCGCATTGATATCTTGTTTGATCAGTTAGCTGGAGCCAAGATTTTCTCTAAGATTAATCTTCGTTCTGGCTACCATCAAATAAAGATCAAGCCTTGTGACATTCCAAAAACAGCTTTCTCGACCAGATATGGACTCTATGAGTATCTGGTTATGTCTTTTGGTCTTACTAATGCTCCAGCATATTTTATGTACTTGATGAATTCAGTCTTCATGCCGGAGCTTGATAAATTCGTTGTTGTGTTCATCGATGACATTTTGATCTACTCCAAGAATGAAAAGATCATGCTCAGCATTTACGCACCATTCTTCAATGATTACGAGATCATCACCTTTATGCCAAATTCTCCAAATATGAATATTGGCTAGATAGTGTGAAATTTTTAGGTCATACTATCTCCAGTGAAGGTATATCAGTTGATCCAACTAAAGTGCAAGAAGTGGTGGATTGGGAACCTCCTACTTCAAACCATCAGATTCGCAGTTTTCTCGGTTTAGCTGGATACTATCGTCGATTCATTCCTGATTTCTCCAGAATGGCCAAGCCTATGATGGAGTTATTAAAGAAAGGAGTGAAATTTGTTTGGGATGATAAATATGAAGAAGCTTTTCAAACTCTCAAAGCACGATTAACTACTGCTCCAGTGCTGGCTACACCAGACAGTACCAAACCTTTTGATGTCTATTGTGATGCTTCTGGTACGGGACTTGGTTGTGTACTTATGTAAGACAACTGGGTGATCGCGTATGCATCAAGAGCTCTCCGGAATCATGAAAAGAACTATCCAACACATGATCTGGAATTAGCAGCTATCATACATGCTCTTAAGCTCTGGAGACATCATCTTATGGGAACTCATTGTAACATTTATACTGACCATAAGAGCCTCAAGTATATCTTCACCCAAGCTGATCTCAACATGAGACAGAGACGTTGGCTAGAATTGATAAAGGATTATGATCTAGAAGTGCACTATCATCCAGGAAAGGCTAATGTGGTTGCGGATGCACTCAGCCGCAAGTCACAATGCCATTGTCTATTTGTAGAGCCATTCAACAAAACTCTATGCCAGGAAATGATGAAACTAAATCTAGAAATGGTACCTCAAGGAAGTCTGAACCATATAGCTGTCGAGCCTACACTTCATGATAGCATCATCATGGCACAATTACATGATGAAGGTATCAAAATCATCAAGGAAAAATTATCCCAAGGAGAAGCAAAGTACAGGTGTTTCCGAGTGGATCATAAAGGAGTTCTATGGTTTGAATTTAGTCTTGTTGTACCCAAGAATCACCAGCTTAGAAAACAAATCCTTGATGAAGCACATCTATCAAAGTTTTCTATTCATCCCGGTAGTACCAAGATGTATCAGGATCTTAAACAGAATTTCTGGTGGACTCGAATGAAAAGAGAGATCGCCAAATATGTTTCTGAGTGTGATGTCTGTCAAAGAGTTAAAGCTAGTCACTTGAAAGTAGCTGGTACTCTCCAACCTTTACTCATTCCATCCTGGAAATGGGAGGACATCAGTATGGATTTTATCGTTGGCTTACCCAACACTTCGCAGAAGCATGATTCTATTTGGGTAATCGTTGATAGACTCACCAAAACCACTCATTTTATTCCGGTGAATACAACTTATTCTGCCAAAAAGTATGCAGAGATTTATCTCGACCAGATTGTCCGTTTGCATGGAGTTCCAAAGACGATCATTTCTGATCGTGGGGCTCAATTTATTGCATGTTTTTGGGAGCAATTGCAAGAATCCCATTGGAACTAAATTGATTTGTAGTTCAACCTATCATCCACAAACAGATGGGCAAACCGAACAAATCAATCAAATTCTTGAAGACATGTTGAGGGCATGTGCTATTCAATATGGCAAGATCTGGGATAAGTGCCTAGCACTGGCAGAGTTCTCTATAATAACAGTTATCAATCCAGCTTGCAAATGGCACCATTTGATGCGTTATACGGTCGAAGGTGTCGAACTCCTTTGAGTTGGTCACAAGCTGGAGAACGCAAAGTATTTGGGCCAGATCTAGTTACTGAGGCAGAAGAGAAAGTCAAAGTTATCCAGGCTAATCTTAAAGTAGCCCAATCAAGACAGAAAAGTTATGCAGACAAAAGAAGAGATCCTTTACAGTTCAAGGTAGGGGATTTCGTTTATTTGCGAGTATCTCCTACTAGAGGTGTTCAACACTTCGGCATAAAAGGGAAATTGGCACCCCGATACATCGGACCATTTGAAATCATCGAAACTTGTGGACCAATTGCTTACCGGATTCGTCTTCCTTCTCAGTTGGCTGCAATTCATGATGTCTTTCATGTATCTCAACTTAAGAAGTGCATCAAAGTGCCCACTGAGATTCTTGAACCACAAGATATCGAGATTGAACCTGATTTATCTTACGCTGAGTACCCAATCAAAATTCTTGACACCAAAGAAAGAAGTACTAGAAGGGAGAAAGTTAAAATGTACAAAATCCAGTGGAATCATCATACTGAGGAAGAAGCCACTTGGGATACTGAAAATTTTCTCTAAAGAAACTTTCCCGACTTTCTTAGAACAAATTCAGGTATCAAACCTTTCCATTCCTTTTCTTCCTATAATCTCGGGGCGAAATTCCTTTTAGGAGGGAAGGCTGTGACACCCTAGGTGTCTGCACAGTAGAACAACATTTATTTTCTGTGCTTCATGTGTGAAATTGCTTGAGTAAGGGTCTATTTTAAAAATATCAGGCCCATTTGTGTAAATATGAATTGATGTAGGGTCATTCTAATAGTTTTATTTGAATAGGAAGTGTGATTATTGTTTTGGTGGAGGGTTTATTTGCAAAATTCAGTGCAATCATTACATCGCAGAAAATTTTACTTTTTAGTCTGAATTTGAGGTGAATTTGCATTGGAAAAGACAAAAGTCCATTAAATTCAAAATCCTTCCTATGTTTTCAAAATACCTCTTTAACTTTTGGTTAAATTAATTTTTGCACAACACCAAAGTTGTAGATCTTGAAAAGTTGAACAACTTTCATGTTGGACACTTTTTCATTTGAGCCCTAGTTTAGGAGATATTTTAGTTTTACAGTGGGACCCCTGATCTTTTCGGAATTTACAAAGAAGTCCAGCTTCTTCAACCTCCAGCCTCCCTCTCTGCTTCACCACCGCCGGCACAGTTCTGCGCCGCCCGCCGCCGCGGAGGCCGCATGCCACCTCCTGCTTCGCCCACCGCCCCACGCGGCGCCCTCGCGGCCTCCTGGACCCAATTCCCCTCGCGCTGGAGCTCTCCTCCCCGTGCCACGCGCCCCCACGGCTCCGCCGGCCGCCACCTCGCTGCCGCCGTGGACAGCACGAGATAGAGCCCCGCCGCTTTTTGTTTCGCGCGCCCCAGCACCCAGAGCACCCCAGCAACCCAATCCACTTGCTCACTCACTAGCTCCCAGCCCAGAGCCCCCAGAACACCGTAGCCGCCCCGCCCAAACGCCGGCGAGCTCGAAGCTCACCGTCGACCCGCCATTCTAGACCCACTCTGCCCGCGCTGACCCCACCATTAGCTTCGCCTCGTTCTCGCGCAGCTCGCAGACCTCTCCTCCTCGCCCAGAACCCACCGGAGCACCCTCGCCGCCATTCTCCTCCGCCACCGCCGCCCTGCTCGCAGCGGACCCGCCTCCTCCGACCGTTCTAGACCCGGCCAAGCACACCTACAGGTGCGCCCTGACCCGGTGAACCTCCCCAGCCCCTCCACCCTCACCGCCGGCGACGAGCCCTGCCGGAATCGGCCGACCAAACCTCCCTCCCCTTCTCTGACTCCGGCCAGGGACCTTTTTGTTAGGATTTGAAAACCTCTAGGGGCCTAGCTGCAAGTTCTTAGATCTTTTCCTTTTGTTTTTATGCTGAACTTTGAAAATGCCTAGAAATTCGTAGAAAAATTAGAAAAATGAAAATCCAAATGTTTTGGAATCCTTGTTACAAGAAATACAAGTTTTGTTACATGCACATCTTCATTTTTTGTCTGTATTTTAATCCAAGAAAAAGGAAAAAATAAACAAGATTTATTTGTTATAGGAGTTCTACTCAGCAACTGCATATGATTTTTGGTTTGATTGTGTATTGCAATATTACTAGTGTCCGGTAAAAATTTGAAGCCTATTTGACATAATTAGATAGGTCAAAGTTTCATGATTCCTTGATCTACTAGTTATGCTAATATATTTGTGCTGGTAGAAATATTTAATTTCTGAGTGTCAAACTTTTTGCATGCTTGCATATCATTACAACCTTGCTGTTACCCAAGTTTGGGAAATTTTAGAGCTGTATAGCTATATCTTTGATTTAATGCTTGTTAAGTAAGATTTAATTTTGATAAATAGTTTCCTTGCTTAGACAATTTTGCGAATTTTTCTGTGACTCTATTTTTGTCATATATCCATGTCTTTAAAAATTCAGAACCATAAACACTATAGAACTTCCTTTACTAATTAGCTTTTTCATATGTGGTTTAATTTTCTCAAAATTATTACTTCAGTTTTTTGTATAAATAAATTCTGAAAAATTTATGGAACGTTATTAAGAATATTAGTCATGTTATGAATAATATTTAGCTTCATAAGTGTTGTCGTCTGTTCTGTAGAATTCAATCTTGTTCTAGGTGTTGTCTGATTAATTGAATTTTTCTGATTAATTGGCTGCATGAATTGATATGAAATTTTCAGTATTAATTACTCTTTATACCTTCTATTTAGTGTAATTTTTTCTGAGTTTCTTACTTTTTGAGTATTGAGTTGTTGATTTATTAGCAAACCATGTTTTATTTGCTATAGGAAACAACTACCACTTGCTTTTTGAAGATAGTGTAGTTCTTTTGTGAAGTTGATCATGTTGTTTTGTGGATTAAGTGATGGTAATTAGCTACTCCATAAATGACTGCCCAAGTGTTAAGTTTGTTTGCTAATTGTTAGACTGCAGTGTCTTCACCTCGTGTGTATGTTTATAATACTGTTCTTGCATCACATATAGATACGACTGTTTTATCGGACGGGACGTACGAGTTGATCCCAGAGTCTGAAGGAGGTGATCCAGAAGTCCAGGTGAACGCTGCTGTACTGACTGAAGACCCGAACCAAAGTCCGGAAGAGCATAAGGCTGTTTTAGCTAGCGACTATCGAGAAGGCAAGCCCCGGACATAACCCATATTTCAAATTATTACAATTTTTCGTTATTACTTACTTGTGTATTTATAGTTCTTAGGATTTGAATTGAAACCCTAGATGCATGATCCTAGGAACCTATGTACTGAACACTAGACCTGAGTTCGAATAATTGCTAAGCTTATAGGACCGGTAAAAGTCGAGTGATTGCCTGTCACTCGCGAGCTCTATAGGAATTGCTTGTTTACTATCTGCTATCAATATAAGGACGACGGACGGGGTCGTGTTTGATATCATGACCTTGGGTGAGACCCCGTCTGTGTTGATAAATTCTGCTAAGGTCGCGGTGTGTGATAGCGGTGGTTAAGTTTTTGAACGTACTAGCCACATGCCGTAAATATGGTACGCGGTAAGCCTAGTAGCCGATCGGACCGGGGAGTGGATATACCTTTCACTCTCTCTTAGAGATAGGTTTTATTTATGTTTATGTTGCGCAACACCACGGGTGCAGGGACGAGGTTGGTGCCCTGTAGTCGGGGAGAGTGACCCTATCCACAAGCCGGAAAGAAAGGTTAACGGTTGTTTGGGAACGACCCGACGGTGTTCCAAACGTGTGTGTTAGGTCTGCCTGGCCAGCTCAACAAATTTCGATTCGAATCATCCGCATCTCACGGTTTGGGACTGCTTGATCCCTTTGCCACACAGAGTAATAAGAGTAACATTATGATGATCAATCTTGATGTTTGCTTAAAGTTCTACCATGGTTGAATAGGAGTAGTGGCTTACATAGAATTGTTAATCAACTAGAATCTTGGAAGCTAAAATTTGAAAGTAAGGACCTACTCTTTATTGCTTTTCAGTAAAAGAAAAACCAGAGCCTACAAAACCCTGCATAGTCTAGCTAGGTGGTCTAAGTATATCCGTTGACGGTTAAGTCTTGCTGAGTATTAGAATACTCAACCTTGCTGTTGAAACCTTTTTCAGGTATGAGTTTTGAGGACCAGATCGCTAGTTTGTCTTGGCCCTGCTCTTTGCCTCCTGGCTGGTCCATAGAGTGGGATCCGTCTTCGGCCGGCAATGACCCCGATGAGTGATACCTTGCTTGGGCTAGCTTGGTATACTTTTGTGACGTGTTGTAACAGTCGAGTTTTCTTTCCGCGGCTTAAACTCTGAACATGAAACTTATGTCTTGTATAATGCTTTACTAAGTTTGGATCTGTAATAATGTTTTAAACTTCTTGTAATAACTACTATGACTGTGTTGTAAAATATGTATGGTTGTAATATCTCTGGACTCGCCTTCGTGCGGGGTATGCTTGTTCGATCCGAGAACCGATGGTTGTATCGGGACGTTACCCGACAGACCAAGAATTGTTCCGTTTGAAGTGTGTTTGAGTCGATGTTGCCTTTATGGTGATGGCCAGCGCACTTGAGCCGGGATAATTCAGGTGGTTCTGCCACAAGATGTTTGTAAGTTGTGTATTTTCCCTATGGATTTTATACTTCGTTGAATCGGCTTGAAAGTGTTCTCAAGACATTGGTGCTATTTTTGTTTCATCAAGTGATGCTATTTTGAGACATATAGCCGGTTTAAATACTTTACACCAATAATTAAGCCGAATATGAAGTTTTGTATTCGAGCTTGAAATCTTGAAATCCATAGCTGTGAAATATCCAAAGTGTTTGGTGATTCAAGTGTTGATAGGTGCATCTAGTTCCTGAGTTAAATTAATGCTTACTTGGATCACTATATGCTTATTATGAGAATGGCTAGATGTGACGTCTTGCTTTGCCGAATTCATCATTTATCATACATCTAGACATGGCAATAATAGAGCTGATATTTTGACAAATCAAACATATGGCTATATGATTAGAAAAAGTCAAGTTCATATCACAAGACCGATGTTTGTGGATGCCAAAGTACACTCTCTAGACAGACCGGTCCAACCGGCTCAGGATACCGATCTGAGCGGATTCCAAGACCGGTCTGACCGCTCATAAGACTGGTCTGACCCTTTTTCCTGCAGGAGGCAATAAATCGGCTATGGTGGCTTAAAATTATGATGCAGCCGAGTTAACCCATTAAGTTGCTGAAGCAAGCCGAACAAGTTTTTTTATTTTGGCTAGAGATTTTTGATTCATGGATGTGAGGCTGGTGGATACTATCTTTAGTCATTATTGATCCCAGTTCTAATTCTAGAAGACATTGAAAAGATCAAATTACTCTTGATCGTAATTTGGTCAATTTGTGCATTTATGGATGTGAGAAGGAATTTGATTGATATTTCAAATACATATAGCCGAGGTGATGTGTACTCAGGCTGGTCATCTCACTGAAGACACAGGAACATGAGCAGCAAGATGAAACTATTGTTGGGCCATATCAAAATATGTGATTGCTCGAATTCCTTCATCGTTGAAGAGAAGATGTGATTGGTGCATCTGTGCTTTTCATTATTTCAGTACAGTTTTGGTTTGGAGAAATGTTTCTTGGTGCGCAAACTTTACCAAGAAACAGGAGGGCATATGTTGACACTTAAAATTGGCACAGTTAAGGTTTGGTGGACAATTAGAGGAAACCGATCAAACCTGTCATCTAAACCGGTGAGACTGGTCAAGAAAACTTTTTCAAATTAATAATTGGACTTCACCATTGCCTATATCTCATCGAGATGATCGAAATGCATATATAGAACGTCCAATTTAGACTCCGGATGAGGAAGTTATGCCTCCCGGAAGACCTGCACCCCGGTCTGACCGGCCCTGGGGCGGTCATACCGGTCCGGAGACCGGTCAGACCGGTCTGAAAAGTCCAATTCGAGTTAGGAGTTATATTTTGATGTGGGATTTGTAAGTGTTTCGACTCTTAATGGGTGCAGACCACCCCACCCTATAAATATAAAGTGTTACGGCCGATTGATACACGTCCAATCGAACAAATCAACTTTTACCTCTCTACAAACCCTAATTCTCTTCCAACCTCTCCATGCTGTTCGTTTTCTGATCTCCATGACAAGAGATGGCATCCTAAGGCTTGCTGGTCAACCTAGGGCACGTCCGGCGACGTTCACACCCTGACGGGGTCCCTCCCGGACGAGAGTTTCGACGATCTTTGCTAGTTTGCTTGTAAACTAGTCGTTCTTCCTCACATAAGGGCGTTTGTTATCTCTTTGCTGCGTTTTTTCATTTCTATATTAAAAAATAATAAAATAAAAAATATATGTTGTTTTTGTAAAATTTCAAATATGGGGGCCTGTCGCCTGGGTAGGGGGCGACAGGCCCCCAGTCGCCCGTGTAGTAGGCGACAGGACCTATCTGTAAATTTTTTTTATAGATAGGTCCCTGTGCAGAAATGTTGCGCTGTGGGGGGACCCCCCCCCCCCCCCGCGGGCGACAGGGAGGCCGGTCGCCCCCCCCCCCCCCCGAGCGACCGCCTCCCCCTCCTCTATATAAGCCGTGAGGCCCCCTTCTCCCCTCATTTGAGCACAAAAAATCCACCAAAAATCCAAAAAAAAAGAGAGGGGTGAGGAGAAGTGAAGTGGCGAAGCCCTGTCGGATTGCGGCCTTTTCATCTTCCGGTGAGTAAATTTGAGTTATGTTTTGTTCGATTTAGCTTATGTATTGTTACATTGCTATTGTAGAGTAATATGATTTAATTAGTGCTATACTAGAACCATTTAATTACGAAATATAATTTAAAAACTATTAGAGATGAATTAGATTTGGAATCTAATTGCACATGTTTATTATTATAATTTAAGTACTATTAGCGAAGTATTTCTAAAGTAGTTATGAATTAGAGTAGAAATATTTTTAGATCGCATACCTCGTATATTTTTCTATACGGAGCGGTCGATAAATTGAATCTTAGTTTTGACGAATTAGATTTTGAATCTAAATGCACACGTTTATTATTATAATTTAAGTACTATTCGAGACGTATTTGTAAAGTAGTTATGAATTAGAATAGAAGTATTTTAGGATCGCATACCTCGTATATTTTTCTATACGAAGCGGTGCATAAATTGAATCTTGGTTTCGACGAATTTGAGTGTCATCACTTAGTTATGAATATTTATATGTTGTAGCTAAAATC
The DNA here is from genome assembly GCF_016808335.1 of Panicum virgatum. Classification (NCBI taxonomy): domain Eukaryota; kingdom Viridiplantae; phylum Streptophyta; class Magnoliopsida; order Poales; family Poaceae; genus Panicum; species Panicum virgatum. The sequence continues at coordinate 10,823,884 of NC_053149.1, read as the reverse complement.
TGTACTTAGTTTGTACAGATTAGTGGACAATGTAGTGAAATAAAGAATATGACTCGATAAGTATTCGGTGATGTACAGATATGTCGAGCAAGATGCAGTTTCAAGTGTTTTTTGGTGACTACAATGTTTTGTATGGACGAAATGGAGTAGATCTTTCTTCCTTTAAGTCCACATCTAGCGGCATAGATAAACCTCTAGAGAGGAGTTTTGGTTCTATATATAAGTGGCTGCAGCGTGGTTTTCGTGTTGATCCAGAGTCACATGTGATGACCGTCCAGGCTCCTGTGAACTGGGAGGTCGAAGGTGAATTATGGGATTTGATGATGATAAACAGCACACATGACTGGCGGAAGTATATGGAAGCAGCTTTAGAGTGTGGGTGGCCTCTGACCCTTTTGGTTCAGACTCGAGAGAAAGCACAACATCAAACCCAACATGGTGAAGATGAAGCAACTCCGAGTACACAACGAGAGGCACTTTATGTTGACGAACATACGTCAGAAGACTTAGTGAACCATAACATCAGACCACAGGGCCTCGCTGATGAGGGAGAGCGGATACATAGCATCATTGATGAGATGGAGGCAGAAGACCAGGCCGCAATGGAGATGGAGAATATGATTGCTCATCTGATGACGAGCAGTACTTACTGCCAAAACAGTGGAAGGAGCATGGTTTTGGCGTGCCTGTTGTAGAAGATGTACGACATCAGGAGTGGGAGTACAGAAACAATGAGATAGTGCAGGGTGCTACTTATCCTAACATTGAAGCTGTTAAAGATGATGTGAAACTATGGGCCGTATCTTTGAATAGAGAATTTAGAGTCGTGAAGTCAGGCCGTAAAGAATATGAGGTCAAGTGTGTCAACGATGGCTGCCCATGGCGAGTACATGCATTCAAGGGGAAATGGAAGTCGAACTGGAAATGTTCTATTGTGACAGAGCATACATGTTTGATTTCAGAAGTTCAGCAATCGCATCGCAACATTTCATCCGACTTTGTGGCAAAACAAATGTATGGGCTGATTATGGATAATCTAAATTATGAGCCAAAAATGATTGTTCGACATATTGAGCAAACTTACCAATACACCATCAGTTATTTGAAGGCATGGCGGGCTAAACAAAAGGTGTTCGTGATGAGGTTTGGCACATATGAGGCATCATACGATAACCTACCTCGCATGTTGTCCCAAGTTGTAGCTAGGAATCTTGGGAGCTTTTATGACACAAGTCTCATACCAACTATGACTAGGGGACAAAGCATTCTGCAACGAGCCTTCTTTTATCTTGGTGTTTGTGTAAGAGCATTTCAGTACTGTCTTCCGGTGATATGCATTGATGGCACATTTTTTACTGGAAAATATAAAGGTCAGATACTCACCGCAATCGTGATAGATTGCAACAAACAAATACTTCCGATTGCATTTGCTTTTGTTGAAAATGAGAACTTAGACAGTTGGTATTGGTTCCTTGAACGAGTGAAGGTTCACATTGTTGCTGCACGTCCAGATGTTTGCCTCATAAGCGACAAGCACGCCGGTCTGCTACAAGCAATACTAAAATTACAAGGCGGAACTGGGACAATGCCTCCTATTTGGCCCGATGTTCGAAACAGGTGGTGTGTTAGGCATATGGGTGCAAACTTCTATGACCACTTCAAGAACAAGGACCTTATGAACATGTTTAAGAGGTTGTGCATCCAGAATCAACAGAGGAAGTTTAATGCTCTATGGCAGATGCTTGATCAGTTGACTGCAGAGCAAGTGAAGGCTAGGTTTGCAGGGAGCAGCAGTCGTCAGTCTGCAGAGGAAAGGGCTTCAATTGAGAAGCCATTTTCACACTGGATTCGAGGTGCACCGAAGGAGAAATGGTCATTCCTTTATGATACCAATGGAATGCGGTACGGTATTCAGACAATGAACCATGCAGAGTGTTTCAATATGGTCATGCGGTGTTGTCGTGCCTTCCTCTTGTGAGAATTGTTGAGTTCATCATGTATGGATGCATGAAGTATTTCAGAGAGCGGTATATGGCTGCTAGCATAAACATAAACAACCCTCAAATTCAGTTCTGTAGAAGAGTAACAGAATACATGAAAGAAAAGATAGCAAAGGCCAAACAGCACCGCGTCATCTCAACAGGTACAATGGAGCATAGATTTGAGGTTCTGTGCAAGGATAGAACAGGCTGTGGCATCCGTCGACACAGGGTGGTCCAAGAGACTTTGATTAGACTCGATGGCAGTACCTCTTGCTCCTGCATGAAGCCTAGGTTATTGCATTTGCCATGCTTGCACGTCATTGCGGCCTGTGCAGAGTCGGGGTTGCAGCCAGGAATATTTGTTTCACCGTACTTTAGCAAGGAGGCAGCTACAAGCACCTGGGGACATGAGATATATGGGATTGGCATAGTAGGATCTTTCATTGTGGACAATGAGCCTAAGACTTATGTTCCTAACCCAGACGCTAAGAAAGGTAAAGGCCGCCGCCAGACACGTCGTATTCGGAATGGCATGGACGAGTCGAAGGCAAGCAAGGCTCAAAAGCGTTGCAGCCAATGTGGAGCTTTAGGTCACAACTACAAGAAGTGTCCACAGAATGCACTTCACGATGATGCTGAAGCGGGTCCTTCCGGAAATCCCACAGATGGAGCACCTCCTATGTTCAGACCACCATCGGCGAGAATTGCTCGTGGAAGGCACTCGGTGTCATGATCCAACATTGTTTATCCATCCTTCTGTAGCTATGTATTCCTGTATTGATGATATATGTACCTAAGTAATAAGAGAACAGAGCTTTGATGTATTCAACAGAACGTATTAACTCTCTGTGTACCTATGTAGTAATCATGCGTTGGCTTTTGTACGAAACCTTTGTCTTATCTTGTATCGAACTTTTTTTCCATTTATTAATGTAGGTATGGAGTCATTGCTAGAACCAGTTATCGACTCGAGCCACCGGTCTTTCTTCGCAGCAGTTGAGCACAGAGCACTCCAAGTGCTACGTCCTCGTCCACCGGCGGAGATTGTCTCTATACACCCGGATTGGGTTGACAGGTATGTACTGAAATATTATAGTTTATTTCATTTCTTTACTCCAATTTCCATACTAACTTTTCGTTTTTTTGGTAAAATATTTTAGGTTACACGAGGCAGGTCTACTGACTCTGGGCCGTCTTGTGGAGGGTGGGCTTTTTAAGCTCGACCGATCCCTCCTGACAGCGCTCGTCGACAGATGGAGGCCGGAGACACACATGTTCCACCTTCCGTGCGGAGAGATGGCTCCGCCGCTGCAGGACGTGGCCTACCTGCTCGGTCTCCCTATCGTGGGGGAGGCTGTAGGTCCGCGTGTGGTGCCTTCTTCGTGGAAAAATGATCTGGAGGACCGTTTTGCCCTGGTACAGCGCGTGGAAGAAGCGGGACCGATCATGCCGCACCCGTGAGCAGCAGGCCCTTCCAAGACCTGGTTGCTACAGTTCGCGGTACGTATTCTATTCATATTTACGTTTAATTTTTTCAATTTATATGATTCTTTGTCAGCTGGAACCCTCCATCTTATTTGTTTATGTAGCTCACCCAGTTGGATCCGGATGCCGACGAGAACAGTGTGACCAGATCCTTGGAGGCCTACCTGCTTTGGTTGTTCGGTTACAGCATGTTCAACAACACACATGGCAACTCGGTGGACAGGATTCTCATCCCGTATGCACGGGAGATTGCGGTTGCGGATGAGGACGTACCGCCCTACAGCTGGGGTTCGGCGGTACTTGCCGCCACATACCGTGGACTCTGCGACAGCTGTACTAAGACACGTGAGGAAGCTATCCTGACGGGGTGCCCACTACTGCTTCAGCTTTGGTCCTACGAGAGGCTAGCGGTTGGTCGCCCCATCGTAAGCCACGCGCCTTATCACGAGGCTTTGTACGGCGATCTCGAGGACGATAGACCCACGATGGGGACTCTCTAGCTCTGGCGTCAGGTACGTTCGTCAAAATTCTTCTTTTCTTATGCATTGGTACACCATACATTAAGCATACCTTACTGTTACCTTTTGGTTGTGCAGAGGTTATGGGCGCATGCGCAGGTTAGACGCGCATATCCTGAGTTTGTTCAGGAGCTCGACATGCTGACGCCAGAGGACGTTGTCTGGGAGCCGTACAGCCCAGACATTGTGGCCACCCGTGCACCAGGAGGCCTGTCTTCGCACTGCTCCGCAAATGCGGGCATGTGGCTTACTACAGCCATCCTGGTATACGACATCGTGGTTGAGGCGCATTGCCCCCAGAGAGTCATGAGACAGTTTGGGCAGCGCCAGGAGTTTCCGGTGCCCACCACGTTGGAGCGTGTTAGTCGCCACGACCACAGGTATTTCTGAACGTAATTGGATCATACATTCGTATCGAATCTAACATTTCTTCGTCAACAACATTTGCAGGTTGTCAAGAAGAGGCATGCCGTGCTCAGCCATTTGGCTCACCATGATGGAGTCGTGGGTGGACGAATGGGCGCATGCAGATGAGCACTTGGTCGATCTGACAGGACCACACACAGACAGCTCCTTTAGGGCATACCTGACTTGGTACTTACCGCGAACTCGGGCTCGTATGGTTTATGTTGACACTAACCCGGCACACGAGGTGAGTCCTCGGGATGGCTATGCCCATCACCACGCGGAGGCACTAGCAGGCGCGGTGACTTTATTCGTCATGTTTCCTTATACATAATTCATAAGATAATTCATGTGGCACTAAATGTCCCTTTACTATATCGTTCACAGTTTCGTCTTTGCAACATTATGGAGGCGGACTGCATGAGTTACCTGACGAGGGTACGTCACGGATCCGCTATGACCCAGACTGAGCAGGCAGATGCATGGTCGAGGACTCGAGACCATCTGCATTCAGTACTGCACAACATGGGGAGCCGTGTGCAGTATGAAGATAGTCACGTATCGTCCCAGGCCTCGTCGTCGTTCCAGTGTCTAGCTTCCACGCACGAGACGACCTTTCAGCCAGATCTGCCACACCAGTACTTCAGTACTAGAGGTAACGTATATACCTCTTTTCAATCAAATGAATTGATGCTATACATTTACTAATATCACAAACAGGATATGGTCCCTCTTCTGCGTTCGGCCATACTGGCCATTTGGGCCAGCAAGGATCCTAGTTCATTCCACAGTAGGGGATGGGAATGTTTGGAGGGCTACCACCAGTTTAGGGACCGTACTCAGAGATGGGACCACCGACACACACACCACCCTACACAGGTTAGTTTATATTTCATATTTTACTTTCTACATGTTATGACGAGTGACAGGAGTATACGCTAATATCCTAATTTCAATTGTAGGATTCTATCCAGATGCGGGAGTCGGACCTTCCTCCTCCTTACGACCTGGTACAAAACAATCTCTCAATACACTCACTATATTTTTAACAAAACATATGTTGGTTTACTTTTATATGTTACGCAGGGTTCGTCTCGGACACGTTTGTTCCAGATAACGCTGGCGTGACCTTAGAGGAACTCAACAACTTGACTTCAGAATCACCTAGCGAGCTAGGTGATCCTGATATCTTGGGGCCTTCACAGCTAGGATCAGCACCACTTGGGTACTCCCAGCACCAGACACCACAGCCCTCTTTGCGTCCTGAGCGACACGTGAGGTCTCTGGATCGTCACACTTACTCTCAGGACCATGTCCATGCCCAGCAGAGGGCGAAGAGGGTCCGACAGCGTAGGGGTGGTTAGATGTATCCGATATTTGTATTTCTGATGTTTATTTGTACCGAGATTGCACCTATGTTGACTTCTTATTATTATCAATTACTTTTCATGCTTACGCATATATTCTCTCTTATATTTTCTATTACGTACGAATTACCGACATTGAATGCCCGAATTTATAGTTAGTTATACGAAAAAATAGTATAACATTAACAATACTAAATGCAAATACATCTTAGATAATCTTCTATGGACAATACAGAGAATCTTCTAGCGACAATCTAGACAATATGCTATAGATCATGGCATGAAATCATCTAGGTCGTCATCCCAGTCGACAGATGCTAGTGCAGTAGGTGGTGTAGTATGCCTTTAAGAACCTCGCGACTTTCCCTTCCTCTCTTTTTGGGTTCTAGGTTCATGTACAGAGGGAGGTACATCAAATGTTGGCGGCCATGGTTTGGGGGTATGAAATCATCTAGGTCGTCATCCCAGTTAACAGAAGTAGGTGCTGGAGGTGGTGCTGAATGACTCGACGAACCTTCGGTTCTCTGTTCATGCGGACGCCAAGTACTATAACCCGAAGATCTTCTCGACCTCCTTCGTCTAGTTTGCGGCATAACTCCACCGAAGATACATACCAATTTACGGAAATTTGGTATTGATTTATTAATCACTTCCGTATCGTCAGGGTAATCCTTGCATATAATTACACAACAATTTGAGAGTTTGCTATATATTTTCCAAATAACTATAAAGATTAGACATGAATGAGAGTTACCTTGATGTGCATATCATACACCTCGGACTGCATCCATATCTTAGAATCACTTTGTATGAACCCGATAACATTAGGATGATTCACAAGTTCACATACCCTCATGTATATCTTACGGCGTTCTAGCAGGTGTTCCTTCACATCTTGCGTTGATATACCTCGAAACAATGTCAAATCTTTAAAATCTAGTACTTTGGACACTACTAAATCTATCGTACCATCCGCTAATGGATCAAACTTCTTCTTCAGTACAAGATGTGTCATAATTTCAAGTATTATACTAGATTTTTCTTCGGTCCATAAAAATCCTCCAGAATTGGAGGCATCCATTGGCTTATGCTGCAATATCAATAAAGGAGTGAAATTCAGAATTTACAATTCTATATTTAACTACTCAAAAAATTATACTTACCTGCAGGGCTTCGCTGCTTCACTTCTCCTCACCCCTCTCCTTTTTTTCTAGATTTTTGGTGGATTTTTTGGGCTCAAATGTGGGGAGAAGGGGGCCTCACGGCTTATATAGAGGAGGGGGAGGCGGTCGCCCGGTGGGGGGGGGGGGGGGGGGCGACCGGCCTCCCTGTCGCCGGGGGGGGGGGGGGGGGGTTGGCGACCGGTCCTCCCACAGCGCAACGTTTCTGCATAGGGACATATCTGTAAAAAAATTACAGATAGGTCCTGTCGCCTACTACACGGGCGACAGGCCCCCATATTTGAAATTTTACAAAACCAACATATATTTTTGATTTTTTTTATTTTTTAAAATAGAAATGAAAAAAGCGCCTTACTGACGGGCTTGGGCAACGAAATCTGGCCTAGCCTGAAACAAATTGGGCCTAGCCCGAAACATATTTTCCATTTTTTGTTGTGTGGGCAGCCCGAAACGGCCCGAGCCAGCTGCCCTTGGATAAAGGAAAGGTAAAAGTTCTATTTACCTCTCTCTAAATTGTGGATCGAGTTTACCTTTCCACTGTAGACTTCAAAACCGGGTATTTTGATTTCTTAGGCTCGCGATATTGGACAAATAACCTTCTTGACTGATTTTTCTTAGTGGTTTTCTTCTTCTTTTCTTTTATATTTATTATGGATTTTTTTTGAAAAATTATAATAAATAACAATAAAATCATAAAATGAAACATCCAATTTTGTTTGACTCCACATGAGTAAATCTATTTGGTGAACATATGACATGATATAATTTAGTTCCGAAATACATAGAAGAATTCTTTTTTAGTTCCGAAATGTTTGACCAACATCCCAACCGGTCTTCGGTACCTGGTCTAGTGGACTGCTCGGCTGACTCTGTAATGGCGACAGCATGGCTGTAAATAAATCACTTTTGTTTTGAGATCGCCATATTGGGCGCTTTCAACTTCCGAAGTCGAAGACCAATGTAAAATAACCGTGAGTCGTCACAGCTTGGAAGAAATGAAGCTGGCAAGTATACCGAATAGCATAAAAGCAAGTATTATGATAAGCGACGGTTCATATTAATAAAGAGAGAAAAATAAAGAGAGAGAACAGACCGACCGTCTCGCGACGTGCCCGCTGCGGTCGGCGAAGACGCGCTGCACGTGCTGCTATTGGCTAAGCAACCAGCTATGCATCAAATACTAGCACCACCATCGCGCTCGTTGCAGCCTGCAGCCGGCCAAACTATTAAACTTGCTCTAATTCTGAGGTACAGCCGCACAGACTGACCGTTGACCCGTCCTGTGTCGGAGCTTGCTTCTTCCCGCGGCATCAAAATCGGGGGCCATCCGGATGGCGAAGGTCTTCTAGGTCAAGGTCAACGGCTAGCTAGGAAAATACTTTCAGCTCTAGACTACTGCCTAATACTGTCTATAAAAGGCGATTAGGATTAGGATGGAGACGGCCAAGGCTGCAAGGCAAGCTGAATCATGGCCAAGAGGTGCTCTCCTTTCCTCTGCATGTTTGCGACGACGATCGCCCTGGCTGTCATCTTCTCCAGCTCCGTCGTCGTCGACTGCTCGGAGGTCAAAGGTATGCACGCGCATGGCGTGACCAAATAATAGTAGTGTATCAAAGCTATCGTTGATCGGTGGTGGTTGGTGCAGAACTGAACACGCATGCGGATGCAGATGACTCGGCTGCAATTCCGGACGGAGGGCACGGGGGCTGGGCGCCGCCGGCGCCGCAGCCGGGGCTACGTGCACCACGAGTGCCCCGACCCGGAACCCGAGTGCAGACACCCAGGCGGCGGCGCTCCACCTTCGCCGCCCGCGCCGCCAGTTGCGCCGCACAGGAAGATCGGCCGGAGCGGGTAGGGACGCCAGTGATTACTGATTAAGTGATTAGCGGTCTGATGACTGATGAACTGATACCCTCTTACTACCACCACGCCTTGTGATAAGCATGTACTCGTACAATATGATCGATGCTGTAGTGCTGTATGCCATACCGTTTTCGGCCTGTTGCCTGAGACACGGCTTCATAACCCCAAGAAAACATTTCGTGTTTAGCATCAGCTTGCCTGTCAGTGTGCCTGACAATGTTCTGATTCTCTTTCTTGCTCCGCCATCCAACGTTGACCAAACAACAACGTTCGATTGAGTGGCCTACGATTTTTTTTAAGAACACAGCAATAGCGCTGCCAAATCATGATACAACAAAAGTTTAATGAGGGTTTGTTTAGTTCATCTATTTTGGATTTTTGGAAGGAAATCTTTCAACATTTGAAGTATTAAATGTAGACTAATCACAAAACTAATTATAGATCTCGTCTGTAAACTACGATATGAATCTAATGAGCCTAATTAATCCATCATTAGCATATGTTTACGGTAGATTTACTGTAGCAATTTAGTGTCTAATTACGACCTAATTATGCTTATTAGATTTGTCTCGCGATTTACAGTTCATTTGTGTAATGTGATTTTTTTTATATTTAATACATCATACAGATGATTTACAAATTTTTTAAATTTTAGAATTTTGGATCTAAACACGACCTTAGTATACTAGATATTATTTATCAGAGGAGTAAGCAGGCCTAGCGAGCGTACTAGATATTAGTTCGTACAAGCATACTAGCAGAAGTTCTCGTACAAGAACACGGCAGGAGTGGCCTACGATTTGGTCGGGCTGATTTTTTCTCAGAGGAGTTTTTTATTTTATTGGACCGGGATAAGGCGCGACGGATCGCGCTGAAAGCGACCGCGCGACCCTATCCTGTGACGGAAGCGCACCTCCGCTCCCTGCTGGCGCGCGCGCCCATCATGGCTGGTTAGCCGTGCAAAAACATCTAGAGAAACTATCGCTTTCAGCTGACATCATCGCTGATGTCACAATTACAAAATGGACATATTACCTTCAAATAAGCATAACTCTCTCATCACAAATTATATTTTAAATTTGTTTGCACAATTGTATTCTTTGTAAAGAGATCTACAAAACTAGATCCATATTTGGTATATTTTGAAGTTGCTTTATACAACTATCAATTTATGTTGAATATGTAATCACAACATATGTACAGGCTATGTAACAATTTGTATTATATTTTACAAATAATAACTTGTTCTTCATGTGCAATATAAGTATATGTATGTGTGTGTATAGAATATGTGATAACTTCTACTTTGTTACAACTTAAATAGAGATGATGTTTCGTTCAAATTTGTATATTTCTCTCGTCAAGGATCCGTTTTCAATTTTATTTGCACCATTGTATCCTTTTACAACAATAGCTACAATATAATATCCATTTTGATATGTTTTGAAATCATTTGTACAGAACTATCTACTTATGTTGATTAATACAAATTTATGCATGGACATGTAGCAATATATTTTGTACAGTGCCAACTTGTCTCCATCTCTCTGTTGATGTGTTTTTATTTCTGATCTAAACTTGTTAGTATCTACAACGTGTCAATTTTGGTTTTGTTGTTGTGACAGTTTTGGTTTTGTGAAAGTGTCAACTTGTCTCCATCTCTCTACCGATGTGTTTTTTCTGATCTAAACTTGCATATTATCCTGTATACACATGTCAATTTTGGTTCAATTGTTTGTAGCAATTTTGGTTTTAGTGAAAGTGTTAACTTGTCCGGCGTGGTGGTAAGACCTCGAAAAAAAAGCAAGCACTGTTGCTACCAGGCGTTGTTGACACAGCTCCCGCTCTCCAATCAAGTATCCTTTAGAAAAAACAATTTGAGAGTTTTTTTAGCCTCTCATCTGGGTACAGCTGTAGAATCTGTTCATACATGCACGCACACCCACCCAACACACGCACACCTCACAACACCCCACATGTACAAACAAACCTACAACTACACTCAGATGTCAGATCTAGAAACCGCGTCCATCTTGAGATCACCGGAAGATTCCGTAGGCGGCGGGCGCGTCGCAATCCCTTTGTGGCTCCACACGTGAGAGGCTGCAGACTTCAACTGGAAATTGTTAAAGGGAACTACTGTTCCCGGGTGAGACACCAGCGTCGAAACCAGGCTTCGAACGCGGGCGGGCAGGTCGCGCACCAGCGATCCTAGCCAACTGAGCTACGATTCAGTTCTCGAGTTTGTTGTTTGTTTTGATTGTACTTCCTATTTTTCATCAGGTGCTAACTTAGGAGTTTAAGGATCCAACTATTACTAAAAGGCAAGGGCGGCCAAGATCAAAGAGAATAAAGAATCCGCTGGGTCAGCAACTGAAAAAAAAATTCATGTGGCTATTATGGTTCTACTGAACATAATACAACAAATTGTCTATCCAAGATGGCAAAAAAACTTACAATAGAGTTATAGAATAAATGAGTTTATATAACAGCATAGGCCTTTTAGGATGCCGCTATTTGGGACAGTGTGTTTTTGGAGACAACAATATTTTGAGACACCTACAATTTATGTAACAACATAGTCTTTTTAGGGATATCACTAGTGTGTCAACTTGTGTCTTATTGGTGTATCAAGTTGTGTCTTATTGGTGTGTCAAGTTGTGTTTTGTTGTTGTGTCTAGTTATGTCTTATTGCTGTGTTCTATTGGAGACAAAAAAATACTGATTTGAGACAATACTGATTTGAGACAATATTGTGAGGCAAAAAAGATAAAAAAGAAACATCTTCCATGCATCATTTTTTCCTTGCTTCACCTTCCGATGCTTCCTCAATATCATCTTCCCCATTGATGTAGTATCTACCAGGTTTAGTGCAACTGTAAACCAATGCCCTGCTGCATCCGGTTCTGTTTCATTTGCTTCATAGATTGGGAAGAGGATCTGAGGTTGTAAGGCACAACTTGATAGTTAGTTCATATGTAAGTTGATAGTTAGTATATCTAAGTTGATATTTATTTCGTATGCAAGTTCGTATGTAAGAAAAAGAAAACACAAAATGTTTTAGGAGCATACCATGTCATATTTGTGGTTGTATCAGCATTGTGGGGGAGTTCCTTTGATATTTAGCTTTGAGCTGCAAAAAACATTATATGAATTATTAGTGAACTTGCAACATGCTGGTGAATAAGTTGATACATGTCCATAAGTGAAGTTGCTATTTGGGCACCATATAGATTGATACTCCTCGAGAAAAAGCTGGAAAAAAGGGGAGGGAGTGGGGGTGGTCAGATGACTTACATATAACTTCCCAAATTCAGAATTAGATACCCCTATCCATTCCGGTGATTTGAGTTACCAAGCTTCGTGTCCAAACAGAAACTATTACTTCCGCAGATTGATCTACAACATCACCGGTGTCGAGGGCATTCAAATACAAAATCTGCAGGTAGCATATGTATTGGTTGGGGGAGGGGGGAGGGGGTCAGATTATATAGTTGGCAAAAACAAACAACTTGCATTGTGTGAGTAAAAAAAAGATGATGCACCATACTGTTAGGAAAAGGAGGCAGACTGATTTCCTTTCTCCTTGATTGAATTCTGTGATACCTTTAAACAACCTTTCAACCTCAAGCCTGCGCCAATTATATTTTCTGGTCTTTGCTGGATCTGCAATCTCATGGAAGGCCCACACACACAAAATTGTGCTTGAAGTGGGGCACAAGAATGAGCTGATAGCGAACTCAAGCCAATACCACAACCACAATGTGTCACTCCTCTTTCCCTTTTCCAATAACCAATTTTCAGCTTCTGTGAATGATGGTGCTTTTTGATCATTTTCATGGTTGAAAAATTTATAGAATTCTTCATATGTATCAGAGAAGCTGTTCTTTGCATAATCAATATGCTCTTCACCTATTGGGATCCCGGTATCTTGTGGACAACATGGTCATTGACCTTTATTATGCCCCTGTAAGGTAATAAGGTATGATCAATTCGGATCTTGTGGCATCAAATCTTTTGATGAGCTAGAAAGATAACTTCTCTGGAACTGACAAACATTTAATCAAAAGTAGTCCCCCCAAAACCGACACATTGGATAGCCTTTTTCTGATCATCTTCTAGTGTGCCGTTGATAAATATGATCCTCCTAGCTGATTCCTTTTTCCTTAAATCCTGAACCATGGAAAAAAACATGTGAAAAAAGTGCCTAAATACATTATAGCACATTTCTATAAAATAACTTAATACTTAGTAATATGCAACTTGACACTTTTGTATTCATAATTTGACACTGTAGATAAAAAGTGCCTAAATAATTTGACACAAAATTTACTTAACAGTTTAAACTATATAAGTTGACACTATATAATGATAATATTGACAATTTATATTTTGCTGAAACAAGTAACTTGACACTTTGTAGCATGATATTACTTGCCGTCAAAAATAGGTGTTATGGTGTAACTTGCTGACAAAATAGACATTACAAATAATGGGATACTAAATTATTATTTGCAGAAACAAGAACTAATCCTGTATTCCCGTAATACCCTAGGCACCTAACAAAAAATACCATGATACCCATAGGCTATGTCGCTGTCAAGCTATTCAACAAAAACTATTCCACATGTTGTTCAGAGATTAAGGAAAACAACACAGGGCCAGGTAGGAAATGGACCGGGATAAGGCGCGACTGGTATGATCGCGCAGTTGCATATAGCACGACCTGCTCCCACATCTAACCTGAGCAGATGGAAGCGCACCTTACTCTCCCCTGCAGCAAATTGCATAATGCAACAAATAAATCTAACAACAAGGTATGATCGAACGATTAAGGGATACAGACAAGAGAGACATAGAGAGCTTGTTCATCATCTTTTAGTTTTCATTTCCTGGTTGTGCTAGAAAAGAGGAAAACAAACAAGGAGAAAATGACACAGAAAAAATAGTAACACATGACTTGACACTATTATATTGCTGAAGTTGACATAACTATCAGAAAGTAAGTTGACATAAAATGTATCATAAGTTGAATTTTTTTTATCCTCAGTCAAAGGTCCCAGTAAGTTGGGTGGCAGCTACTAGCTTCTATAAAAAAACATTAATAAATTGGGTTCCATGCATATTGGGTGCAAGCTATTAGGTCCCTCTAAAAAATAATATATCATGAACGGTTTACAATGCGTGCCCTCTATCCTGCTTGCATTGCCTCTCCACTCGGCTCCCCCTGCCTATAGCTATGAACAAAATGCAACCATGCCTATGTTGAAGTTTTTTCACTAGTTACATGGGGGGTGAAAAGCCGTGCATGATATATTTGTGTTGGGGATTGCTACCTCTAGAGGTCCGGGCCTCTCGAGAGTTCCGAAAGGGTCAGCAGGCTCCTAATGGGCATGACTTTAACCTTCGGTCCTGCGAACCGAACCGGTGAATTCTACCTTTGTTGCAGGGCCGAGTCGCGAGCAAGCCGAAGGTCCAGGAGAGGTTCGAAAGGGAGAATGAACAATCAGGCCCGCCTTCGGGGATGAGGCGGCGACTCCGAAGACAGGCGTGAAGGTCATCTTTACATCCAAGCACACACCAAGACAAGGTTAAGGACGTCAATGTGGCGTTCCGAAGGTGTCGAAAGCTCCGGTAATGACATGAAAAACATGATCATGCAGAGAAGTCCAACTTCAAATTTGGAAAGGAGTTCTGTGTCAGTAACTTCAAATTTTTGCTTCCATGCTATGCTAGAAAGAAAAAGGTAAAAAAATATCAAATAAAACTGCATTAGTTGTTTTATCAAAAGTTGCTATATAGCTGAGGATTAGCAACATATATATGCCAAGGATTAGCACCGGCGAGGGTTCAACAAGAAAAAAAGCAGTGTACGTGATCTAAAATAAATTGAAATAAAGATGTTGCATGTTGTATCAAAATAGAAAATAAATTTCTGAATAAGTTGATACATGGTCTATATAAGTTTCTACATCTTAGATAAAATAAATTGTACAGATATAAAGACTAAATTTCTCCCTGTTCAGAAAAATGGTCATCTCCCATATAGGTTCAGCATATGTTCTAATCTTAAAAACTACACATTATAATCTTAGGAAAACAACCTACAATTTTTCACATGAGTTATAAACACAAAATTGCACTTACATCTCAATACATGATGAGTTCTAATCCAAAAATTATAGCAAAAAACTCAAGCACACAGGGTACATTAGGATCTAATCCAAAAAAGCATCTGAATCACACTATACAGTTTCTGAATAAAAAATAATAGAGATGCTATGTCACAAGGAGCATATAGCACATCACACAAAATCTAATTTAGAAAAAAACATCTAAAAATTGCATTGCACACTGCATATCGCACATCATATTGAATAAGAAAAATTGCACAGAGATGTTGTGCACAGGTAGCACAAGCCCAAACAAGCATCATCATACGACCAAAGAGACATAAACATTATCGCTCAGGGAAGCACATCACACCTGGCAGGCAGCACATACATAAGCATAATTGCACTTACGTCTCTACATGACTAGCAGTAGCATAGGTAGCACATGGAGCATGCGGAAGGTTGGGAAGAGGGACTCACCTTGATTTGTCGTCGGGGCCGGAGGATGCCGTGCATCAGGGTGCGCGCCTCCGCCTCCTCTCCTCCGATGCTCATGGATGTTGGCCTGCTTGGGGAGTCACCGCCTCCAGGTCAAGCCCAGCTTGACATCCTTGTTCTCACGCGAACCGTGGCTTTCTCAAGTCCTCTTCGCTGCCGGCATGGAGTCTGCAACCACCAATCTCCCTCGCCGTTGCTCCGCCACACAACTACCATCTTCGAGGTGGCGTCGCAGCCCGTGGTTTCTTCCGGGCCCTCCTCTCCGTCGCCGGCACGAGCCCCGCCGCACAGCTACTACAGCTCCACCCCGCAACTGCCGCCTCCCCTCTCATCGATGGCGGCATCGATTCCTTCCAAACGAAGGAAGACGTCTCGATCTGATCTGATCTGTAATGGCCAGCGCGGCCTAGTATGAAGGCCGGTTTGGATGGGTGCGTTGGGTAAAAGGCCGATGGCCTGCTGGGCCGAGGAGTCGCGCTCCGGCGCGACCAGTCGTCCCTTAGACTTTACGTATTTTATTTTCTACCAGAACACAACTCATATGTACGTACTACGTGTGGATGTAGAAAGGCTCGAAACAGAATGAGGTTGTGCGCACTCCTATTGGAGGCCCATTCAAATTGAGCCCATGTCAGCCCAGCAATTTGTTAGCAACCTTTCTTCATACCGGATTCCATTACCAGGCTACCAGCACAAGTGAAAACAGGCAGAGATAGCTCACAGAAGATGGAGTCTAGGAAGTAGAATTACATGCGAGAGGAGGCTAGAGGACTTAAGGGCACGTCCATCAGATCGATAGGTGCTCTCTACAAGAGAATCCATATCAGCATTTATCCTACGTGGAAGGGATTAAATGAGGAGAGAGAGCCAAACTATCTACAGACCTGAAGAGATACTATAGCAAAAAACCAGGTGGGTCAGTCACATGAACATACAAGCATTAAAAACAGCTATAGACATTTTTATACATACTCCATTGAGATGGTTTACTATAATATTGCATATAGATGATATGGAACATGCTGTAGAGAGTTGCTCTCTATAATCATTGCGGGTGCTCTAATAAGTTTCTTGTGTTCGACATGTCAAGCAGTAACCAGTAATATCTAAAAGAACTTGTGTTTGCCATGATAATTAATTACTCTTCGACAACCGTTTGAAAGGTTTGGCAGTATTAATGTAGCCCAGCAGTGCTTTGCCACCACCAATTGAAGAAGATGAAGCCAGGCATCTGAATTCCGAAACCAAATCCATGATGTACCTCCACCGGCAAGGGCCACCAAACTTCTGGTGTGGGCAGCCTTACCATTTGTGGGAAAAAGCTTGCCAGATAAACGGATCCAAGGAATATCCTGATTCTGAAGAAATTTGAACAACACCGCTTTGTTTGGGGCCTCAGATTTGGAATCCCACGTTCATATGGACATGGTTGCCGGCTTGCCGCAAAAGGTCACCAGAAGAATACCAAAGCGGGTTTACCACAAAAACCTGGAAGAAGATCAACTTTACTGAACAGACAAATTTGAAACAAGCTTAACTGAAGACCGAAAGAAAGCTTCGCTGCAGTTCCTCCACATCTGAGGATACGATCCAATGGGACATCCAGACGCTAGATGATACCACAGACTGCAAGAGGGGAAAAAAATTCACAGCACTTACCCAAGCCGAGACAATTCACCATGCCAATAATAGCAAACAACAGTTCTGCTTGACTGCTTGGCACCCTTTCTCAATTTTCAGAAACCAAATATCGCATCTCATATGTCAACACACCCATGCTCTCGACAAGTGTCATAGAGAAAAAAAAAACTAGAATCTTCTCGGTCTTGAGAACACACACACCATAGTAAAACAAAACCAGCTCGACAGCATGAATCATCATGGGTTCGTGGTCCACGGTTAATCTTCAGGAATAAACCACACTTTAACACGTCTGCATCCTCTGTAAACATTGTCAAACAGTCCTGTCAGGTTTAACCATGTTGACTTTCCTTATTATAGTTAATTGGAGCCAGAGATTCGATAGTGTGTAAGTGTGCTCAGTGAAACCGGGAAATATTACAGAAGAGCAACACACAATTCTTGCATCGTGATTCGGTTGGATACTGTCATGAATGTATCACACGTGCAGTGCCTATGTAAACCAAGATGCTCACAAGATCCCAGAAGCTAAGCCAAGCTAGTCAGACTTCCAAAACTAAACCACTACCCTGTGCTTAGTTACACAACGGCTCAGATCAAGATGAGCGCTTCTTTATCAATATAATGCGCAGCTCTCTTGCCTGTTCATTTCAAAAGGAAAGAAAAAAGATCAAGATGAGCAGCTTCAACAGCAAAGGTGAAACTCCTAGCCTACTTGGTATATTACCTAATAGTAGTCCGTGAGCTTGCTCTCTTGAAAGGCTAAAGGAAAGAAGGATATATCACTCCACAGAGCACAGAGAGGAGATGAAGCAGCAGAGGAGCTGGTGCCCATTCCTCAGGCATAAGCTGATCGCGGTCCTGATCTCCATGGTCGTCCTTGCAGCGATACTCATCGGCTTCCTCACAGGAGGTAACAGCACTGTCGTTTTTTTTTCTCTCGCCTCGTCTATTTTCTTTGGCCATGCATTGCTTCAGCATCGCTATTGTCCTTGGTTCCTTGCCAGTATTCATAGTTTCATTCCGAAGCATCAAGCATATACACATTCCAGTTGCTCTCATCCATTTCAAAAGAAAAAGTCCCCATTCTGAAATTAGACTAATGCAGACAATGATGAAAGCAGCATTTTTTTTAAAAAAAAGGAGCATGTAGCACTTTTTCTTCTCGGGAAATGCTGAACATTAGCTTATGTTCTACTAAACTTATAGTACCAAAGTACATGGGCGGGCGAGTAGATGGCCTGTCGCCTCCGGCGCCAACCTCAAGCGGGAGCCCTCATTCAGCTTCCATATTTCCAGATAAAGGCTAGGCCCCGGTGTGGCATCTCCATGTCATTGAGCCCCAAACTTGGATTGGAGTTTTCATATTCTCCCGTGGTGTTGTATTCTGAGGCAGCAGAGTCGCATGGTTTGTATTGGGTAACAGATGCACACCAAGCTTACTGGCTGATTAGCTCGTAATCACCACAATTCTCTCACAGAAAGACTACCTATAATAATTGGAGAACATCCACTAGCTCTAACTAAAGCAAGTGGTACCGCGATTCAGTTTAAATATCATGGTTTTCAGATTTGAAAGTGTCTCTGTTTTTTATGCAAAAGTTGCATATTGTTTCATTCTGGGGAATGTTGCTACTCTTATAGCACCTTACATAATACTAAATTTACAGCAGCAGAGTCCATGGGTGGGCGATGGCGCGGTGAGCCGCCACCAGCTCCAGTCTCCAGTCAGAGCCATCACCAATTTTCCAGGTACAGGGATCATGGCTTGCCGTCCTCATCACCAGACAAAAGCTAGCCTAACCGTAACTGGTGTGGCATCATTTTGACATTGTTTGTTGCATTGTTCAAGAAAACGAGTTCTTTTCTCCCAATGTGAGAAGGCAGTAAATAAATGGGTTGTGCTGGGTTTATATGAATTAGCGGATGCACATAACAAGGTTTCCCATAAAGTGCAATCATTATGATTTGAGATTGGAGTGTGTTTTCAATTCCTATTGTTCTTTTGCAAATTACCCTAATGTTGTTCCTCTCAAAGATGGATCACGCATTCAATATGGAAAGCCACCGATTCAACCAAACAACAAAGATATGCTGGACACTGATTTTATGAACTGAAACTAATAAGGATTATGGAGTTTAATAGTCCACCTGAAACATGATAGACACACCACCTATTTTTCACTGGAAAAAAGAAGGCATATGGCAACCCCAGCAAACATGCACACCATGATAGACCTTCGTTCAAAGAAAACTAATGACATTTCAGTGATATATGATGCGTGCAGATGCAATGGTCTCCAGGTGGCAACCTGCTCTTCTCAAGACAAATGGCATATGAGCTAAATCTAGAAAAAAAATTGATGAAGAAAATCTTAAAGCGTGGGTAAACCATGAAGTCTGCTGTGATCTCCTAATCCTTGGACCAAAAAACCAGCATTAGCAGTAGCATATAACCTCCCATTTACGTAGATCTTTGCCAAATTCATCCATGTGTGTGTTTTTAGTTTGGGAAATCAAATTGGTTTATGGAAATGCTTTCTCTCATCTTGCCCTTGCCCTTGCCCTTGTTAACGATAGTGTTCTACTTGTGCACAATACATGGTGCTTGGATAATTGGAGGTATGCAATTCCTTTACTTATTGTATGTCTATGGAATATTTCTACTACACGTGCAAGCGCGCGCACGAATCTTTTGGTTGCATTACAACAGTGAAAACTTGAGTTCACTTTGGGTCCCTTTTCGTGCGATGAAATTTAGGAGAGAGTAGAAGAATTCTAGGAGCAAGGCAAGGATATGATATGAGCCCCCACACCATCATTGTGGCACGAAGTCTTCCCACTCAGAACACTATACCCACGGTTCAATAATGGAGCCCTATATTTACAAGTAGTAATATCATAATTCTGCAAGACTGCAGTTACAAGTGATGCACTACTGTACAGTAGCAGAATGTCGATACGAGCATACGACCTGTGCCAGTATAATTTGCTAGGTTAGCTACCTGTTCCTTCTTTGTTCACAATGGTGTAATTAGGGAGGCAGTTAAGCTTACTAGCAGAAGAAATTAGTCGTGCTAGTAGGAAGTGCCTAAGAAGCTCTTCTTACGAAATCACAGTGCAGTCAGTGTCAGTAGTTATACATGGGTGGTATGCCTGTGAGCTGCGAGATGCGAAGAAGGCACCTTTGTGGGGGAGGGGGATGACCGATGGCGATGACATGCCCCGTCCGGCACTGGCCTCGCTGGAAGCGGCTGCGGGAGCGGAAGGGCCGCCACCGAGAGAGCTGTGGCGCTCGGAAGCCGTTCGAGGCAGCCTGGATCGCTGCTACGGCGCTACCGCTGCCGCCGCCGGCCGAGATCGGAGGAGGTCAGGCAGGGCACTCAGGCGGACTGCCGGACGAAGGGAAAGGAAAGGAAGAGGGCCTGTAGATGATACTGTACATTTCTAGCCTACTAGCCCACCAACAGAAGGCAGGCCGGCCCAATAACCGAACAAAAAGAAATGTTCTAGAACAAATCAATGGAATGAAAGCTATAATGTTCAGGGAAAAAATATTCTAGAACAAATAATTTTTTTCGAGCTTGCTCAAAAAAAATCGCGCATAATGTTATTGTTCTAAGAGAAATCAAGATGTTTCATGAAAAACAAAATAAAATATTCCAAAAAAAAGGAAAAAAAAACAAGTGTGCGGACTCCCCGGCTGCAAGTGAGCCGCACTGGCCGCCGGCTACCCGCCTGCAACGGATAAAATCCATACGGATATCAACTTCATAAACTCGTACCCACATGTTAAAATCCGCGTCCGTGCCCCTACCCGCAATTCGCAATGGGTAGAAAACAATACCTATACCCGCTATCCGCGGATACCCGCATACCTGCGAGCACGCCCATATACCCGCAAACTTTAAAAAAATCAAGCCCACAAACACATTTTAATAGCATGTAAATATTAATATATCAATGAATGCACCTCTATATCTCATCACTAATACATTATAACCTACTAAGCAACACTCCAACACCATTTATTTGAGGAAACAAATAAATCTTAGCAAATAAATGAACTAGTCTCATACATAATACATCGCAAGAGTCATTGTTTGTGGGTTTGCGAGTTTACGGATTCGAGTATTAATTTTTCAAACCCGTTTAAAGATATCTGTTGGATTTAGAGTTGTACTCATGTCCGTGCTCACAGACACAAACTTATACCCGTATCCGCGCCCGTCGAGTTTAGTATCCGCGGATACACGGATATTCGTACTCGTTGCCATCCCTACTCCCATGGCACGCGCGGAAGCGAAGCCTCTGCCCGGCGTCAAGGCAACGGGAAGAGCAGGAGACGTGTGGTTGAAGACGCCATTGAACCGCCGATTGCTGGGAGCGCACGAATGTCAAAGCTGCCCTGCGTGTTCATGTAAATAATCTTATGCACCGTTTGGCCAGGTGTTTGACTCCATATGCATGAGAACGAAAGTGATTTCACTACAACAGTTGATGCTGTTAATCGTTAAGGGTCGTCGACACTAAAAAAAAAAGTATAGTGGGCTAGTGGCTATTCGACAACCATAATCCTTGAGATTGTAGCCTCTAATGATCTTTAGATTTGACATGTGTTCTTCGGCATTGCCCGTTATATATGATAATGGTATCAATGTACTTAATCAGTTGACTCTATTTATCGAGGAAATTCAGTGGCAAGCTCCTCGAAGGCGAGTGCAATAGTACAACTGCAGCTATCAGTTTGTGTTCTACTCCCTCCTTCCCAAATAATTAATTATTTTAATTTTTTTAGATATATAGATTTTACTATGTGTCTAAATATAATATATATTAGACGCATAACAAAATTTATACATCTATTAATAAAATAATTTAGAACACAGGGAGTAGCTACTTTCGCCGTCCTCCGAGACTGCACTTTGTTACAGAAGCTTTATTTGATCTCATCAAATGAGCTGTTACAAATGGAGGCCATGAAACATAGTTAAGGCCATGGTTAAGGCTAGGCTAACAACCATGGTTAAGGCTATGCTAACAGCCATTTCATGGCAATAAATCATCTTTATTGCTGCTGTTACAAGAGTTACAATTCCTGAAGTTAGTGACATTGTAAATCTCCCTATATATTGTAATCCTTGAGATCAATGGAATTTGGACTTTTCACCACACATTTTGTCTACACAAAATTTTTCTAACACGTTATCAGCACTGGCCCTAGCCAACTGAGTAGAAGAAGAACAATTATCTTACGCACTTTATGCATTTCCATGATATTTATTTTACAAGTATTATGCAAATGTAAAATTCCACGTCCTTTACATTATTCAATGCAAAAATCCCTCTAATTTGGATCAATTCTTTGAAGTATGCGATCATATGGATTTACATATGCATTAGCATTGCGATAATCCCTCTTACTCGGAATTCTCTACCAAATATGAAGGAAATTTTATTCATTGTTCGAGTTCATTCTGAATTCACAAAATTGAATAAGTATGCCATAATTTCTCAAAATTTTTGGCTTTTCACAATATAGGTGATATGGCAACCAAAGAGTTTGATATTCTCGCTCTTGATGGTTCCAATTTCCCTTCATGGGCGATGGATCTCAAAGTCAGTCTGTCGACCCTTGGACTATACAGATGTATAGACGAAACAGCTGCTGGGACTGTTACCCCTCAAGCATGTCCAATTACTCCGCCTTAAAGGTTACGAGGAATCATATCCATCAAGATCTAAAAATGGAATACATGTATGAGGAGGATCCACGTGCCTTATAGACAGCTCTCAAAAATCGCTATGAACAGCACAAAGCAATTATCCTCCCCGAGGCAACGCAGGAGTGGAACCACTTACGTCTACAGGATTTCAAATCTGTAGACGAGTTCAACCACGCTGTTCATAAGATTTGCTCTAAACTTCGGTTTTGTGAGAAAGAGCCTTCTGAAGCGGATAAAATTGAAAAGACTTTGTCCACAATGCTTTCTTCAGAAAGGATTCTAACTCAACAGTACCGTGAGAAGAATTTCACAGTATATTCTTCACTCATACAGACATTGAAACAGGCAGAAAAGAATCATGAGCTCACTGTATGGAACTCAAATCAGCGCCCTTTGGGTACTGCACCACTGCCTGAAGTTCATGCAAATGTGAAGAATACTGGTTCCAACAGGAACCAGCAATCTAGAAATTCCTCATCAAAGGGCAAACAAAAGAGAGCCAGAAATCCACGTGTTAACGTCCAAAAGGGGAAAGGCATTTCTAAGCCAAAAACTGATAATAGCAACAAGATCGCTTGCTTCAGGTGTGGCTGCTATAATCATATTACTAAGAAATGCAGGACTCCTAAGCATCTTGTTGAACTATACATGAAGTCCATGGGTCGTACACAGAACACCCAGAAGCCTGAAGCACACTTCGTTTCTCAAGTGTTGGAGACTAAAGCTATGGAACCCATCCCTCAAGGAGCGGGACCAAGCAACACCAAGACTCCGCCAACTGACGAAGGCTCTCTGGACATCAACGACATGCTCGTGGATTTCTCCACCAATGACATCTTTGGAGACCTCAAATAGACTCCATACCTTCATATTTAAATTTGCAGAAGTATTCTTGTAATAAAAGACATGATATTGCTACTTTCTCATTGTAATAAATATTAATATTTTCTTATGCAATAAATATTTTGTATTTATATGTACTTTCTATATTATGTATTTATTCTTATGAATTTAAATTCTGCATTATATAGATTGTTACGGGAGTCAATCTAATGGAAGAAGAAATGTGCCTAGTGGACAGTTGTACCACTAACACTATACTTAGGGAAGTCAAATTTTTCCAAACTCTCACCAAGAGAGGACAAATTTTGACCATCGCTGGACGCGATGCTATGATCGTTGGCTCCGGCAGGGCCACTTTCATACTTCCAATGGGTACTCAAATTCATATCGAGGAGGCATTACTATATCCCAATTCAACACGTACCCTACTAAGTTATAGAGATATCCGAAAAAATGAAATTCATGTGGAAACATATGAAGAACACAATGAGGAGTTCCTCCTCTTCACAAAAAATACTGGATATGGCAAGCAAACACTTGAAAAAGTGCCTTCTCTCCAGTCTGGATTGTACTACACATACATCAAACCCGTATCACATTTTGCATACAAAGTGATTTTTCAAAATGTTGATACATTTAAAACTTGGCATGAACGCCTTGGCCATCCTGGCATTGGGATGATGAGAAAAATCATGAGTAATTCTAATGGACGTGGTATGAGTGACAGAAAATTCCCCAAATCCTTAGATTTTGTGTGCACCTCATGTGCAACTGGGAAATTAATTTTGAGACCATCACATCTCAAAATTCAGGCTGAACCACTAAAGTTTCTTGAACGCATTCAAGGAGACATTTGTGACCCCATTCAACCTTTGTCTGGACCATTCAGGTACTTTATGGTTCTAATAGATGCATCCACACGATGGTCTCATGTGTGTCTATTATCGACACGGAACAATGCTTTTGCAAAATTGATTGCACAAGTCATCAGACTTAGAGCAAGTCAACCTGAACACCAGATAAAATCAATCAGATTGGACAATGCTGCAGAGTTTTCTTCCAAGGCCTTCAATGATTATTGTATGGCTTTAGGAATTGAAGTTCAACATTCTGTACCATATGTCCACACTCAGAATGGTTTAGCTGAAGCTCTTATCAAAAGAATAAAGCTCATTGCCAGACCATTATTGCAAAGTTGTAACTTACCAACCTCATGTTGGGGTCACGCAGTTTTACACGCTGGTGAATTAATACAATTGCGCCCAACTGCATACCATACAGCTTTCCCGCTGCAATTGGTTCGTGGTGATCCTCCTAGTATTTCCTATCTGCGGAAATTCGGTTGCGCTGTATACGTACCGATTTCACCACCACAGCGTACATCAATGGGCCCTCACAGGAAAATGGGGATCTACGTGGGGTATTTATCTCCGTCGATCATTAAATACCTGGAGCCACTTACAGGGGATTTGCTCACAGCCCGATACGCTGACTGTATCTTCAATGAAGAACATTTTCCGGCATTAGGGGGAGAATTCAAGTACCACACTGAATGCCCGAAAATAAATTGGGATGCCTTTGACACCCTAAAAGAGGATCCTCGTACCACAGAATCTGAACTACAAGTTCAAAGAATCATTAATTTGCAGAATGCTGCAAATAATTTGCCAGACTCATTTACTGTGAGTAAAGGTGTCACAAAATCATTCATTCCTGCAAGGAATGTGCCGGAAAGAGTAGAGGTACCAAATAAAACTATTCAACTCCCTATCTCAAAAGAGAGTGGGGAAAGTACGGCAAACCCTCGCAAGCGCACGAGAAAACAGAGGAAACAATCCTCTGACACAGTAAATGAAACTCAACCTCAAGTTGAGAGACACCAAGTGGATTTACCCAATCCACCTCCCACATCAACAGTGCACTCAATTTCTGATGATGGGACATTGGAACGCCCTGACGCTGTCGTATTGGGAAATACCGAACCGTCAAATGGGGTACATGAAATTTCCATAAACTATGTTGATTCTGGAGAATCATTCGATCGTAAGACTACAATTGTCGACATATACTTTGCCTCATCAATTGCATAAACCATCCAAAACGATCCAGATCCAAAATCCATGGTAGAGTGTAAGAAACGCTCGGACTGGAACAAATGGAAGGAAGCAATTGAAGCAGAGTTAGCCTCGCTCAATAAAAGAGAGGTATTCTCATCAGTGATACATACACCTACAAAAACCTTCCCTGTGAGTTTTAAATGGGTTTTCGTCCGGAAGCGGAACGACAACAATGAGATGGTGAGATACAAGGCGAGGCTTGTAGCACAAGGGTTCACGCAGAGACCCGGCATTGATTTCAATGAAACATATTCTCCAGTTATGAGTGGAATTACGTTCCGATATTTGATTTCGCTGGCAACTCAAAAACATCTATCTATGCAGTTGATGGATGTTGTGACAGCATATTTATATGGGTCACTAGATTCGGATATATAGATATGAAGGTCCCCGATGGGATCCCAATACCGAATAAAAGCGCAAATCGCAATATGTATTGTGTAAAGCTCAAAAGATCACTCTATGGTCTTAAGCAGTCGGGAAGGATGTGGTACAACCGACTGAGTGAGTACCTTTTGCAAAAGGGTTACTCCAATAATGATGATTGCCCGTGCGTCTTCATAAAAAGATCCTCCACAGGATTTTGCATTATATCAGTGTATGTAGATGATTTGAATATCATTGGCAACACACAAGATATTGATGCAGCCTGCAAACATCTTAAGACGGAATTTGAGATGAAGGATTTGGGTAAAACCAAATTTTACTTAGGTTTGCAAATCGAGCACCTTCACTCAGGAATTTTAGTGCACCAATCTGTCTATATCCAGAAACTATTGGAGAAATTCAATATGGACAAAGCATATCCAAATAAAACTCCCATGGTTGTTCGATCTCTCGATAAGGAAAAGGACATTTTCCGACCACGGGAGGAAGGAGAAAAGATATTAGGATCAGAATATCCTTATCTCAGTCTCATCGGAGCACTAATGTACCTTGCAAACAGTACCAGGCCTGACATTGCATTTGCAGTGAATCTATTAGCAAGACATAGTGCTGCCCCGACTAAGCGTCATTGGACCGGAGCAAAACAAATTCTTAGATACCTGAATGGTACTAAGAATCTTGGCTTATTCTTTCAGAAAACCAATGATCCTAGCTTAGTTGGATACACTGATGCTGGCTATTTGTCTGATCCCCACAATGTCAGATCACAGACAGGTTTTGTGTTCCTTCACAGAGGAACCGCTTTATCATGGAAGTCATCTAAACAAACCTTAGTGGCTACCTCTACAAATCATTCTGAGATTATTGCACTATTTGAGGCATCACGTGAATGCGTGTGGCTCCGCAGAATGATAAACCACATTGAGAAATCTTGTGGTATTGATTCCGCAGAATCACCTACCATTATCTATGAAGATAATGCCGCTTGTATTACACAGATGCAAAAAGGTTACATCAAAAGCAATATTACCAAACATATTGCACCTAAGTTGTTTTATCCCCATGAGCTTCAGCAAAGTGGAGAGATAAATATCTTACAAACAAAGTCTTGTGATAATCTAGCAGATCTCTTCACCAAATCCCTGCCTACTTCCATATTTGAGAAATGTGTTAAGGGAATCGGTGTGAGACGGTTCAGAGACTTACAAGTTTCAGGGGGAGACTCTCTGAATGATGGACCCAGCTAAACGCTTCACATTGCACTCTTTTCTTTGATGAGTTTTACTATCAGGTTTTCTCATTCAAAGTTTTTAATGAGACAATGTTCAATACAAGCATATGTCTTATCTCATGTTTTCCCCACAGGGGTTTTTCTAGAGATAAAATCAAGGCATATATATTACTCCCTAAACCTTGCAGGTTTATGGCACTGTAATAATCATTCATATTATTCCTAATTTTTTCCCACAGGGTTTTTAAAAGGAATTTAAGCATATTTTGATCCCAAGATGGATTCGATCAAAAGGGGGAGTGTTACAGAAGCTTTATTTGATCTCATCAAATGAGCTGTTACAAATGGAGGCCATGAAACATAGTTAAGGCCATAGTTAAGGCTAGGCTAACAGTCATGGTTAAGGCTATGCTAACAGCCATTTCATGGCAATAAATTATCTTTATTGCTGCTGTTAAAAGAGTTACAATTCTTGAAGTTAGTGACATTGTAAATCTCCCTATATATTGTAATCCTTGAGATCAATGGAATTTGGACTTTTCACCACACATTTTGTCTACACAAAATTCTTCTAACACACTTGTTAGTCCATAGCACAAACGGCCCAACAAAGCGCAGATCAGCGCCTCATTGCTTCGGGGAAACGTCCGTCATTTTACAACCCAACCGGCCGGTTTCCTTGCTGGTCTCGCGGAATCGCAGCGGCAGAGAATAATCTCACGTCAGCGGGCGCCCGCCGCTCGCCGGAGAACAAGGGATGCGCCGCCACGCGGGGCGCGACTCGTAGTTCGTCGTGGTTCAGGGCTTGGTCAGCAATGGTCGGCTTCCATAAAAGGAAATTATGGGCTCAGCTGTTGTTTTCAAAAAACAGATAAGATAGTATGGGTCAGCTGTCGAGCTATAACTAAACCGAGTGCGAACAGACTGCATCCAACCAAAACCTACACGTTTGCAGTCCGGTATGCTAGCAGCATGAAACACAGCGACGGCAGAGGCCGAGTGGATGGGACACCGGTGACTTTGGCAGATTTTGGTCATCTCCGGGCGGCTAACTGCACCCTTGATTGAATGGTAGCTACCTATTTTCGCCAAAGAGGAAAGCACAGTCACAATCACAACCTGTTGACTGACTCGCAACACGTCATCACGTCAAAGTAAACGGTCCATCCATTAATTGGCGGATCAGCTTTGAATATGACATTTATTTTTCTTCCTTGGAATGACTCGACCTTTCGCTTTCCTTCTGAACCGGCATTTTTTCGAGTTCAGATAGCAGCGGGTATCATTATCAATGAATTTGCCTTTGAGGAGCTTGATTACCTGAAATTTAGGAAGTGTAAAAGAGGGGGGGGGGGAGGGGGAATGGTATGATTCTTAATTAACAGAATAAGTGACGAGTATGAGAACATCTATCTGGAGACATCCTATAAAGCCGACAAAAAAGTTTGAAGAGGCAAGCAGCATTCGAGTACAACAAACAATACAGATTTCAGATTCTAGCTACTTGTTTGTATAGCACATTGGCGATTCACCTCGTGGAATCAGCAACACTCAACTCTGATATTGCACTCAACTCCGAGGTGGAGAATTGGAAGCTGTCGGCTGAAGAATCCTGCTCGAACCCACAGAAGAATGGCTCGGGTGGTATCTGCAGGGCATCAACGCCAGCTTCAAGCATCTCTATGACCTCAGCCATTGTCGGCCGATCATGAGGTTTCATCTGGATGCACCATAGACCGACAATGCACAGCTTCCTCTCCACCTCATGGATGTCAAAAGCTTCGCAAATCTCACCTACTAACTCTTTCCGAGATATATGACTATACACCCAAGCTGGGTAGTATGTCTGGCTTCTCCTTGCTGCATGCTGATCCAAGTTTCTCCGCCCCCCAGCCATCTCCAGCAAGAGCATGCCGAAGCTGTAAACATCTGATTTGCACGAAACAACACCAAAGTTACGAGATATCATCTCAGGAGCTATGTACCCAATCGTTCCCCGAGCAGCGCTCACCAGCACAAAGCTGTTGTCCCTTGGGTACAGTTTGGCCAGCCCAAAGTCAGCAATTTTAGGAGTGAAGTTACTGTCTAAAAGGATGTTGTGTGGCTTGATGTCGAAGTGCAGTATCTGCATATCGCATCCTCCATGCAGGTAACTGATTCCTCTGGCGATGCCTAGAGCTATTTCATTGAGTTTATCCCAGGAAAAACTTCGCTCAGAGGAGAAGATGTACTTATCAAGAGATCCACGGGGCATGTACTCGTAGACGAGCGCCCTCCTCATTTCCTCCGAGCAAAACCCCACGAGGCGCACTACATTGACATGGTGGATACTTCCGATGGTGGAAACCTCACTGATAAATTCGTCTCCATTGCAGAACGAATTGGCCAACATTTTGACAGCAACAAAAACATCACCAGGAAGCGCACCTTTGTACACAGACCCGTAGCCTCCTTGGCCCAGCTTCTCTCTGAAGTGCCCTGTGATTGCAGTGATATCTGTATAGGCATATCTTGTTGGGCTAAGAGTTTGTTGCATTTGGAGAAACTTCTCAACTGCATCAATGGATATCCTTGTTTTCCAGTATTTGTAGGTGAGGAAGGTGAATACAGCTAATGGTGAAAACACAAACCTTGATAGCATAGCAAGTACTGTATAAATAAGATTACAGACTTAAGTTAGATAAATGAAAGGATACAGGCTTGATGATCAGAATAGGTAAAATCTCTCATACCAATCATGAACTTCACAGTGTCCATTGTAGAAATTATGGTGAGGACGGCCCAAAATAATTTAGTCCGGTAGGAGTAATCATTTACACATTTCAAGAACTTCCAGTCGATCCCAAAAATGGCGGTAAACGTCCGATCCACAATGCTAGAATTAGATATTCGATCATGGAAATAACTGCAGGTTTTGCCAGAGTACACAGATCAGGATTAATGTGCAGAAAGCAGCTTAGGACCTTTAACAAACGAAACCAAATTCTGAAAGGAAATGGAGAGATAAGTCACCAGATCCAAAACTCACCTCATCGAATTGTCCATGCATTCCTTAATGATCTGACGATATGTCATGTCTTCATTTTGGTAAGGAAATCGAACAGCAAATCCATTCCTCATAAATTTTGCAACATCTTCAAAGGTTGCATTATATGGTGCCCTCAGTTGCCGATTGCCCAAAGGAATCATGGACAAGTAATTACATGAAGGTTGATGTATTGAACCCAAGGAATGAATGTAGTGGTGAAGACATAAACAAAAGAATTCTTTGTACTCTGGCAATCGACAAGCCTGTAAGTACCACTACAGCAACCGGTGGACGAGGAAATTACATCACTTCTTAGCATCTCTGAACAATTCACAAAAGCAGCCCAAGTAACTGTATCAGTATCCAACAGGATGATGCCATTGGTCCCTGAACTGTTTATATAGGGACGATGATTGCTCGCAGGAATGGGACAACTGCTATTATCCAAATTGGCATCAACAACCCAGAATATATTGTCAGTATAGGAGATGTTGGTCACAAAGTACTTTCCACTGTTGATGTAAATTATAGCCTTGTTATCAATACAAACCAGCTCATATTCTGGAAAACCGCAACCAGGTGGATCACCTCGCTTACGGAAAGGATATCGAATGTCTTGGAGAAGCCCACAGGAAGAAGAAGGGCAAATGATTTGCCCTTGAACATCTAGCAGTTCAGTGTTCGTTAGAAGGGCTGAAAGTGTGGAAGCCATGGCTAATGCTTGCAGGGCAACACAGAGAAGAAACACACGAGAGCTAGCCATGGAAGCTTAACAAAGGCAAGATCAGGGAAGAAAGTGGAAAGCAGAGCAACGAAGAAGATTATCTGTGGCTTGAGTGCTTCACCTATTATACGGTTGCGGTTGCGTGATGGTTAAAAGAGAAACTTTTGGTGTACATTGAAGGAAAGAAGAAGAAAAGTCAAGCCTGATGTACTGTACTGATAGTGAACTGCAGCACGAAATGATTCTGTTGATACAGTTTTCAAGATGAAGGATATGGTTTAGTCGATATAATGGTTAGTCAAAGGTTATTTGTGTGAGACTTAGTCCAATGTGGCAAGCGGAATTTCAGAGTGCATATGAGACAGGAGAAGGGAAAACAATTGTGAATTCTCCTCCTTAGGTGACTAGTCCATTCCAGTTTTATAGTGCTAATAATACTGACAAGGATTTGACTTGTATGGCATCTCTGAAAGAACTATCCAAGAAATTCCATCTTACGAAGCTGCTGAGTAAATTCTTGCACCAATATATTGGGCAGACCCATCACGACAGATTCACTGAAACCAACAAAATACTCAATTTCATAGAGACAACATCACCTCTTTCCCTTCTGTCTTCCTTCAACAGTTCTACCACAAGTAATGTGCAAAGCATTAGCTGCAGCTCTGGTGCTCTCTGTTCTCAACTACGGAATCACGATGGCCACAGCAAGCAGTGATGAAAACTTCTTCCAAAACTGTCCAGCATCCAGTTGCAGAGAAGGTGGACCGGAGATCCGGTTTCCATTCCGCCTTGAAACCAGCCCTCCATCATGTGGTGCACCAGGAATGAAGTTACGCTGCTCTAAGGAAGCAGACACCATCCTTGTTCACCCAAATCTTGGTTTATGCAAGGTGATTGCCATCGAGTATAGGTACCGTTTTATTGATGTTATCCCACTTGCAGCCTCCAACTGCCCTCTTCAAAAGATCATCTCTACCAATCTATCAACTGATGTATATAGACCTTATGGAGATCTTGCGACCCTAGTGAGCTGTTCAACAGAGTTCAGGCCACGTAATCAGGACCGTGTTGTTGGCCCCATCTCTTGCCTTAGCAACACAAGCGAATTTCCGTATTTGGTGTCTTCTTTTCAACCCATGGATGTCCTTCCATTGGATTGCATGGTGGTTTCCAAAGATATTTGGATACCTTACATTCTTAAGAATGAGAGAGAGGTGCTCTTTAATGAAACTGCAAAAGTAACCATTGCATTTGGTAAGACGATGTTCAGGTGGTCAGTTCCCAACATAACAAATGTTTGCCAAGACTGCGAAATTGGAGGGAGGCCTTGTGGATTTCGCTCAGAAACAAGGCAAGCATTCTGCAAGAAACACAGTAAGTTTCTAATTAGCTCCTGCAACTTCCAACTCATCTTTATCAACAGATCATATGCTATGGTTTACTTCTTATTGATTTCGGCATGGAAACACAACGGCCTAAGTAATACAAAATATCATCTTCCATTCCTTTCTAAGCTCTTTCAGCTAGTTGGCGCTGTTATGTTTGTTACTGCAGAGTATTCTTTGTTAAAGGGGCGTACCCAGTGCCGTAGGCTTCCCGCACTGTGCGGGGTCTGGGGAAGGGTTGTTTTTAAGCCCCAAGCCTTACCCACACAAATGTGCAGAGGCTGGGGCTCGAACCCGGGACCTTCCGGTTACAGACGGTAGGCTCTACCGCTGCACCAGGCCCGCCTTCTTTGTTACAGAGCACTTTTGCTGATTCCAGTAAAATGGTTCTGCTATTTCACTAAAAAGAAGTCATAACTAGTGACAGAAAAGATTAGGTCCCTATGATTAGTTCAAAATACCACCACAGCGCAAAATCCAAATTTGGCCCTTTTGCAAGATATCCCTACATGCCAATTCAAAAGCTATGTTCTCAACTTGCACATCACCGCTTTTATAAGCCTGCCAGCTAATACCCTGAAAAATTAAATTATTATAATTTCCAGATGCATATCAAATGAGTGTTGGAGACATGTTGCTGTCAGATACGTGGTTAGCATTGCTCTGGGGGCGAGTTCTCTAACTCTTTTGAAGAACAAGCTCAACGTTTCATATCTCCTCCAGTACCCAGTTATTTGGCTGTGAACTTAAAAGATTCCACCAAAAAAGAAAGCCATGACATAATCTAATTCTTTTCTTTCCTGCCTGCAGGATCACATGTCAAAGTCATTGCAGGTATGCAATTTAAACCCCTCTTAACCCATGGAGTTATTTCGCTGCATACAACTTCAATTGCCACACTATCATTTACAAAAGAGATAGTATCTGATGGATAATTGATTTTTATCTGACTACCTGATTTTCTTCATTGTGTTTGTTCAGCAACATCATCAGTAGCCATGATTTTAGTTGCTTCAGTGATTGTGTCTGCTGCATTATATCTCGCGCTGAAATCAAAGTATAATGAAGAAATACATTTGAAAGTTGAAATGTTCCTAAACACTTACAGCACATCAAAACCAACAAGATACACATTCTCTGAAGTGAAGAAGATAACAAGACGGTTCAATAATAAACTTGGCCAAGGTGGTTTTGGAAGCGTCTACAAAGGTGAGCTATCCAATGGAGTACCTGTGGCAGTCAAAGTGTTGGAGAACTCAAAGGGAGAAGGACAAGAATTTATCAACGAAATTGCAACCATTGGAACAATCCACCATGCCAATGTTGTCCGGCTTCTAGGTTTCTGCTCTGAAGGATCAAGACGTGCTCTAATTTATGAATTTATGCCTAATGCATCACTCGAGAAATATATATTCTCACAAGCATCTGATACTTGTTGCCGGGAAAAATTAATACCAAACAGAATGCTTGAAATAGCCACAGGGATCGCCAAAGGGATTGAGTATCTGCATCAAGGGTGCAAGCAGCGCATACTCCATTTTGACATTAAGCCTTCCAACATTTTACTGGACTACAGCTTTAAGCCAAAGGTTTCAGATTTCGGACTAGCAAAGCTGTGTGCAAGGGATCAAAGCATTGTCACAGTGACAGCAGCAAGAGGCACAATGGGCTACATTGCACCAGAACTATATTCTCGAAACTTTGGCATGGTATCATATAAGTCAGACGTTTACAGCTTCGGCATGGTGGTATTGGAAATGATGACTGGACAAAGTAGCTCAGACCCACAGACAGAGAACAAAAATGATGTTTACATTCCAGAGTGGGTATATGACAAAATAATCACCGGGCAAGAACTGGAATTAATCAGAGAAATAACACAAGAAGAGAAAGATATAATGAGGAAGCTAGCTATCATAGCGCTTTGGTGCATTCAGTGGAACCCAGCGAATCGGCCATCTATGACAAAAGTGGTGAATATGCTGACGGATAGCTTGAAGAGCCTAAAGATGCCTCCTAAACCATTTGTTTCATCATTTGGCTAGCAGACATGAAGTAAAAGCTTGAGACCACTCAGTCTTTCAGATATTCGTACCCATCAGTTACCGACATGTACCAAATATGCCTTATGTCTATCACATTTTGATATTTTTACCATTGTGTTCTGTACGTTCTGGATTCTGCACAATCAGATTCTTTTTTTAACCATGTTAATGAATATGTAATTCCTTGGGTAGGCTTTGGCTTCTAGAACATACAAAGCTGGTAACCCGGGGTACTATGCTTTGCCTTCTGTGAAACTAGGTCAAGTGCCTGTGGTCTAAAAACCAGGACTCAGCAAAATTGATTCAGTAGTTGTAAAACTTATAACAAGTTGCTGCTTACATTGAAGAAAGCTGCTGCTGTTCCTGCGATTTATTGACAAAGATTACCCGTCCTTAGAGAAGAATTCCTGCCTCCTGAAGAAGTTGTTGGTTATCACCCTTTGTTTCTGGAGAAATAGGGACCGATTAATCTGCAGGGAGGACCGGAGGAGACCCTCACCATTACGGAGCTCGAAGGCGGCATCGATGAGGTCAGGTACCCCCAAGGTCCCCTTGTAATGCGGTTAGGATCGACGGCGCACCATGGGCGCCGCGACGGTAGATGCTGCAGTGGTGCGTCGGCACGGCAAAGTCGTCGGGCAGATCGGCGCCGCCGCGGCCCAGCACCGGCGGCGGAACGCGCGTGCGGCGGTCGGTGGAAGGTTATGCGGAGCTATTTCACCATTCAGATTGCTCTCCAAAACAGCTTTCACCGGTTCACGCTGGTGAAGTAAAACCTCACATCTTCAACAAGGTGGAAATTCTCGTATTTCGTATGAAAATAGTAAAACAGCTTCTATTTTATTTTTATTTCAATTTAGGAAACGATTTCATGCTATCAAAATTATTTTGATCTGTGCAAAATAGATGAAATGAAATCGATTGAAGCCCTCCCAAACGATCTGAGCTGCAATATTGACGTGGGCTTCGGATAGGTGGACCGGACTTTCTTGCAAATAAATAATCAGACCGACCTCTCAACAAGAGGCAGTAGAAGACGAGGTTGGCCCATATGGCCATAGCAGCTCAAGTGTGTGTGCTGGTATGGACCATGGAGTGATCACTTATCTGAAGGACACATTTTTACTTACAACGTGATCCTAAAAAACATAATAATTAGGTAGCCTGTCCCGATCCTGGACATCGCTTTTAAGTGTGAAGGCAAGATTCAAATGGCACTAAAAGCTCGTGTTGTTGCCAAAGTTTTCCAATCGGAGTGTTGCGACACAAAAACTTTTTTCTTAAAACAACTTTTTACAGTCCACCTAGCAAGACAGTTCGTTTCTTCGTCGGGTAAGGCTTTGGGAAAAAAGTAGGCTTTTTTTAGAAGTAGTTAGGAGTACTGGTCCATTATATAAGAGTTAGACACCTATATTGACTAGATTCAACGCAGATGAGACTATCTAAATAGTTTTGGGACGCGTGATACCGAAGCACTCTCGCACGCGCACACACCTACCCACACGCCCACCTCAGCACCCGGTGGGAAATCACGCGTCGAGCAGAGCTCGAACGTGCGATTGGTGGCATCCGCACCTGGAGCCCTCACTAACCGAGCTATGGCTCGGTAAAAGAAAAAACAGTAAGCTCAGAAATGCCATTTCATCACAACTATCTGCAACAGGTTCCATGAATATCCAAAAAGCTCATGCGTCGATCTTCGGCCAGTTGCCAAGCATGTATCATGCATCTGCTCTCTTCCTATCCTACGCAAACCTAAGCGTACATGAGGCAGAAAATCAAGAGGCCTAGCCTGTTCATCCCGTTACACGGTTCGGTTCATCATTTGACAATTATATTGTGCATTTTTTCAGAAAAAGAAATCAACGTCCCAATCACAAAATCATGTGATGAGTGAGACTTCTTGGCACATAGCTGGCGGCACAGTTCTCCAGTCAAGCCGCCTTGAACCTTGTTTCACGCGGTTGCATGTGAATACTTCCCTCAAGTCTCGGTCCAAAGCTTGGACAAAGGTGCTGCCTCTAGGGTTACAGGTGATCTGAAAGGAAAAGAGAAGCAGTTTAGGGTTGAACAGAGTTGCATATTCTGCAGATGAGCTAGTATGTTATAGCAGTAAGAGTTATCATGCACTAGCACTGATAAGATTTTAATTTGCATTCACATATAGTGCTTGACATGTGAGAAATGGTATTACTCAAAAAATCACAGGCACAGTAGCTTTGTGCGTCTATGATTGATGATGCAACAAGTAAACAAGTTGAACAAGCAAGTCCCGGCCATGTAAAACTTTTTCCAGTGGATCATCTAGTTCTCCAGCGTATTACGTGTTTGGCTGTACGCCCCTGACCAATTCAACACGCAAACCTTGGGAATATCTATTACCCATGCCTCCTTGGATTTTTCTTTTCTTCCCCTCTGCCACAGGGCCACAGGGGCCATGGCCATGGTACAAGCCAAAATGCAACCCAACAAGTAGGCCAATGCAAGGAATCCAAAACAAGATGACATCCCTGAGTTCTTCCTGGACTCTCCACCTCCTGCATCTCTTCCTGCTCCTACCAGTCGGCAACACCATCACATTCAGCATCAGCAACAGATGCTCCGACACCATATGGCCAGCCGCTGTGCCGGGCGGTGGCGTGAAACTCGACCCTGGAGAGTCCTGGACCCTCAACATGCCGGCCGGCACTGGACCCGGGCGTGTGTGGCCGCGCACGGGCTGCTCATTTGACAGCACCGGTAAGGGGTCATGCCAGACAGGAGACTGCGGCGGCGTGCTGGCCTGCACAAGCAGCGGTCAGCCACCCGTCACGCTTGCTGAGTTCACCATCGGAGGAGGGACGGATTTCTTTGACATCTCCCTCGTCGATGGCTTCAACGTGCCCATGGACTTCATGCCGATCCCAGCAAACGGACAGGGAGGGCAAGCATGCAGCAGGGGGCCTCGCTGTGCAGCAAATATCACATCGCAGTGCCCAGAGAAGCTGAAGGTGCCTGGGGGCTGCAACAGCGCGTGTAGAGTGTTCAATCAAGACAAGTACTGCTGCACCGGGAATGTCAGCAGCACCTGCGAGCCCACCACCTACTCAGTGTTCTTCGTGCGTGGGTGCCCCGACGCCTACAGTTACTCCAGGGATGATAGCTCGAGCACTATCTTCAGTTGCCCATCGGGCACCAACTATCAGGTCGTTTTCTGTCCCCCTGTTGACATTTCAGCTTCGCCTCCAACTACAAATCCTCCTGCACCTGATGTTACTGGATCAACACGCACGAACCACTCATCTTTTACAAAAAGCAGAGTTTTGGGTGCGGTTCTAGGTTCCATAGGCAGTTTGATAGTACTTTTCGGATTTGTCACTTTTTTTGCATATAAACTAAGAAGGCAGCGACACCAGGAGATGCATGAAGGGGATGAAGAGTTCGGAGACCTACCAGGAATGCCAACGAGGTTCACATTTCAGCAGCTACAAGAAGCAACTGACCAATTCAGACACAAGATTGGGGAAGGAGGATTTGGGTCTGTTTTTGAGGGGCAATACGGTGAAGAAAGAATTGCGGTTAAACGTTTGGATCGAGCTGGTCAGGGTAAGAGAGAATTTTTAGCAGAGGTTCAGACAATTGGCAGCATCCATCACATTCATCTAGTGAGGCTGATTGGTTTCTGTGCAGAGAAATCACATAGGCTTTTGGTGTATGAGTATATGCCCAAAGGGTCCTTGGATAGGTGGATCTATTACTCATATGACAATGATGCTCCCTTGCTGGACTGGCAAACTAGATGCAAGGTTATTTCTCACATTGCTAAGGGTCTATGCTATCTACATGAGGAGTGCATGAAGAAGATTGCTCACTTGGACGTCAAACCACAAAACATCCTCTTAGATGAAAACTTCAATGCTAAAATTTCTGATTTCGGATTAAGTAAGCTCATTGATCGGGATAAGAGCCAAGTGATTACAAGAATGAGAGGCACACCTGGATATTTAGCTCCTGAGTGGTTGACATCCCAAATCACAGAAAAAGCCGATGTATATAGCTTTGGCGTTGTGGTCATGGAAATCATTAGTGGCAGAAAGAATCTTGACACTTCACGGTCTGAAGAAAGCATCCATCTTATTACCTTACTGGAAGAAAAGGTGAAGAGTGATGAGTTAGCAGATTTGATTGACAAGTACAATAGTGACATGCAAGCACACAAGCAAGAAGTATTAGAAATGATGAGGCTTGCAATGTGGTGTTTACAAATTGATGCTAAAAGAAGGCCTCAAATGTCTGAGGTGATCAAAGTCTTGGAAGGTCACATGAAGGCAGAAAGCAAAATTGATCATAACTTTGTGGCAACAAGTCAAACAATGTTTGGTATTGTTGAAAATACAGGTTCCTCAGATCCACCTCAAGCCTCACATTTATCAGCCCCCAGGTGAAATGGGGTAACTGTGAGAAGTTTGTAGCCTAGGTTAGACACAGATATGTGTATCTAGGAAAAGCCATTATCAGTTTTATATTTTTTCCAAGTTACTATAATTCTTTTGTTTGGTTTTCCATTGTAACACAAATCTGTTCTAGCAGCTTTCTTTTTCTGAAAGCTATAATCAAAATGCTAATATGAACAGGCTCAAAGCAAATTGGGAGTTGGGTTTTTTTTTATCTCCAAAATGCTGAAGTGGAAAGAGAGAGAAAAAACAAAGCAGTACTAGTGTTTACAGCCATGGATTTTCTACTGAAACTAAGTTTCCTGTCCTAGCCGTGTACTACTTTTCCGTGTATCGCAAAAGTGTTCCGGCCTTGCTGTTGTGGGGATTTATCTCCACTGCAAACCTTGATTATCCCAGTATCGAGTGACTCCTATGCAGCTGCACAACGAATTAACTACCACCTCATTGCACAAGCCATCCAGAGCGACCAACCGGAAGGCAGGATACGCTCACCTAAATTAATGCAGAGAAGCGATGCGGCAGCGATGGATGAGGTGCCCTGCAGGGCGGCCTCCTTCCCCTATGGTGGTGGCCGGTGAGGACCGACTTTTTACCGGGGGTGCCTGAGAGGACGAGAAGCAGATATGCTCCAGCGGAACAGCACAACGGCGGATCATGCAAGGAGAGCAGATTGCCCAGATCCCTGCCATCGCCGCCTCAGTCGGCGCACCGGCACCGCTAGGACGCGTGTGCTAGGACGCTGTGCGATGGGACTTGGGAGGAGGAAGGGGCTTATGGAAGGTAGATAAGTCATCTATCTCTAAAGCCCATTTGATCCAATTAGATGTTGCAAATATGTTCAATATTTTGATAGAATTAACTCAGCATTTTGCTTAAATAGATTCAACATTTGACGATCAAAATGTTGAAACTGTACAGACGAATGAAATTGGAAGTTCGGAATCTTGAAAATGTTTGAATGCGAAATGTTGAACGCAACGAGGCATCTTCTTCTCCAGCGAGGCGGCGGCATGGAGCTCGTACGCTGGTGGCACGGCGCGCGCCGGCGACGGCGCTGGTGTGCGTGGGCAATGGCGCGGCAGTGCGGTTGCAAGATGGGGAAGCCATGCGTGGCAACACGCAGGGCGGCCCGGCCGGCCGTCGCCACCGGCAGCTAGGAGAGAGAAGGTTTGGGAGAGAGAAAGAGAGGGGAATCTAAGGTTTGGGTTGACTCCAAAGGCTGTGGTTGTTTACACGAATCTCAAACATTGGAAAGTGGGGAAGGAAAAATCTCCCGGAAGAGCAAGTATTATAGCAGGCTGCAAGCAGGCTAAATGCTGAGGTGGAGGAGAAAAAAGAGAGGAGAAGTGGGCTGCAAACTTGCAGCCAGCTTGGACACAAGAACCAAGAAGACTTGTGAGAGAAACAGGTGGGTCCTCACATTAATGATGATGGGCTAACTACTATACAAGTGGGCTGAGAGGTAGGCTGCAAGAGTTCTTACAGCCAGCAGTTGGCTGTATTATTAACCTTGCTCGAAGATGGATAGAATTGGCGATTTGGTGTGGAGATGGACGAGGATGGTCTCCCCGCAACAGTTTGTGCTGAGGCTCTCTATAGTTGAGGTGGGATTGCCTTCCCTGCAATAATATTAACTGGGCATTGAGGCCTAGGTACACCAAAGCAGTCACAGTCCACCAAAGCTCAACCCACAGAGAGTATGCCCTTACGAGGACCGTGTTACTTTGCTAAAAAAACATTAAAGTGAGCTTATGGTCAAACAGCATATCAAAGGATCCAGGCTGTTTCTTGTGGTCAAAAAGTTCGATGCTTACAACTTCA
Organism: Panicum virgatum; assembly: GCF_016808335.1. NCBI lineage: Eukaryota > Viridiplantae > Streptophyta > Magnoliopsida > Poales > Poaceae > Panicum > Panicum virgatum. The sequence goes on along the minus strand of NC_053149.1, from coordinate 10,783,085 downwards.
ACAAACAGATGTGTTTAGGGCTAGTGAGGGTGCAATGCATTGTGGTTGTGGTGATCAATCTGTGCAGATCAAAATGGCATAGCAAGCATCGGCATGCATGACAGAGGCTGCTGCAGCACAATCACTGAATGAAAAAAAAAAACATCTCTGGCAATTCACAAACATGAAGTTATCCAACAGCCATACTGCTACTATTGATCTCCTTCATACGGATAAATCCAGCCTGCAGAGGTCACTGGTTCTGCCGTTCTGGTTATAGTGGATTGAGGCTGGAGATCAAGCACGAATGCCCAAATCTTTTTGGCCTTTCCTTCATACTTGTAATAATCTAGCTAGATTATAGTAACCTATAGTAGTCCGGTCCTTAGAAAAGTACAGCAAAAATAATCGACGTCACAATCGCAAAGCTATTTGATGAGTGAGACTTCTTGGACCATAGTTGACGGCACGGTTGGCCAGTCAAAGTGTCTACGTCTAGAGCTTGTTCCGCGCAGGTGCATCTGAATGTATGCCGCACGCGATGGGCCAAAGCCTTTTTGTTTTCCACCCCCACCTCATTGATCGGGATAAGAGGCAAATGATCACAAGAATGAGAGGCAAACCTGGATATTTAGCTTTTGAATGGCTGACATCACAAATCACAGAAAAGGCAGATGTCTATAGCTTCGGTGCCGTGGTCATGGAAATCATCAGTGGTAGAAAGAACCTTGATACTTCAGGGTCTGAAATGAGCATCCATCTCATTACCCTATTTGGAAGAAAAGGTGAAGAATGATCAGTTGGCAGATTTGATTGACAGGCACGGTAGTGACATACTGACATGGAAGTACACAAGCAAGAAGTGATTCAGAAGATGCTGCTGGCAATGTGGTATTTGCAAATTGATTGCAAATTAAGGTCTCAAATGTCTGAGGTGGTCAAAGGTAACATGGATGCAGAAACCAACATTAATTGATCTTAACTTTGTCGCAACAACTCCAGCAATGTTTGGTTTGCAGAAAATATAGGTTCCTCAGGTCAAAAGCCTCAGATTTACCAGACCCTAGGTGAACTTTGGTAATTGCAGGTAGTTAGTACCCTAGACTAGATGAAGGAATATGCAACGCTAGGGGAAGTCTTTATTTGTTGTCTTTGTTTTTCAAGTTACTGCAATCGGAAGGCCCTATATTTTATTATTTTACAGTAATTTTACTTACAGAAATCACAGCGTTGCAAAGGTACATTGGTCTACACAAGATCAAAAACCCTTTATTATTTTTTTGTTTGGTTTCCCATCATAACACAAATCTCTTTCCAGTTCTCGCAGTTTCTTGAAATCAATTGTACAATTCAAATGGTACTATGCAGTATGCACATGCCTAAAGCAAATTAGGAGTCGAGGGGTTCCCAATCTCCCGTCTGCTGAACTAGTAATCTATTTAGTCTAACAGTGTAATGCCTTCGACAAGATATGACACGGAATCACTTTTCTTTTTTTTTTAAGAACTATTTGTGGCTCTTCTCTAAAACTTTACTTTCTATCCTAATGAAGGGCAGTGCTTCAGCCAATTTGATTCAAAAAAAAAATCTTAAAAGATTTACAGCTCAGTAGCGTATAAGAAGCCGCTGCTTACTTTGGATTGCAGTCGTTGAGATTTAACTCCATTTTGCGAACCTTGACAGGGGGTTACTTACCCCTCCGTAACGAATTAATCCTGCACGACTCCACAAGCAGTCTGTTATGACTATCACCTCGTTGCTCAAGTCATGTAGAGTGAGTAATCGGCAGTAGGAGAGAAACCTTTATCAATGCAGAGAAGGAAGGCGTCCAAGGCGGCGTTGGATGAGGAACCCTATAGGGGCGGCAGGGGCCTCTATGACGGTGGCCAGTGAGGACCGACCGCATGCTTCGGGGGCTCGAGAGGCCGAGACGCAGCGATTCTCCAGCAGCGCGCGACGCTGAAGTAGTTGAGAAGGCCGTCCAGATCGCCGCCATTGCCGCCGCGGCCGGGGCACCGGAGCCGCCGGCGCCGCCTGTGCGGAAGGGGATGGGATGGTTTCCCCGCGAGAGTCTGGGCCTGCAACTCTGAGTTGGGCTGGGCTCGTGAGTGGGCCCTGCTTATTTGACCAAAACCAAACAGAAAGGGCGTGCACGAGTGGGCCCTGCTTATTTGACCAAAACCAAACAGAAAGGGCGTGCCGTGCATGGCTCGGACCTGGAAGTTGGAAGTGCAGCAGAACCCGTGGATGCGTGCCGCGAATGCGCACTGACCACTGGGGCAATGGAAAGTTCAGAAATGCTGCAGAACATATCCGCATGCATGTCATGATGCCTTCCGCTAACCATCAGAAGAATTTGTTCGTTCACATGTACGAACGAACCCACAAACTAGGGGAAAAAATATAATTTAATCGCGAACAGCAAGCATGTTTCCCGAGCCTGAAGTGAACATTTCACGATTTGTGAAGTACAAGGGTATCTACAAATAATGTTAAACGTGAAATGTTAGCAGTTGTCTCCATGAATCGGTCAATAACAACCGATGTAAGTAGTTATACTATAAAGATCGAAAATAATTGAAAACATTTCTTACTTGTATTAGGCCTGCGATACCCTCGGTCAATAACAACCGATGTAAGTAGTTATACTATAAAGATCGAAAACAATTGAAAATATTTCTTACTTGTATTAGGCCTGCGATACCCCTCACGTTGAACTCGCATGTCGGAGTTGAGGAGGATGGAAGGGAGGGTAGACCCATAAAAACCGCAAGTTAAAAGATGTTTCTGCCCAAAATCAATTGTTTTCCTCACCGCCTCTGCAGTCTACCCGCTCGCGTACCCATGATTTCACACACCCCTCCCATCGCCCGGGCTCGGGCCACACCGCGCCGGACCTGGAACCAACGATGCTGTTCGAGATGGAGATGGAGATGGACGCTGGCGGCAAGCGCGGGAGGTTGTGCTGGAGGGCGCCTTGCGAACCCTCAAGGGCCGGACATATCGCGGGTGCGCAACGCCATCTGGAGTCGGACGGGCTTCGACGGATGACGGGTCAACGCCGGCCATCGAAAGCTTGGGTTTCGATTTCCTTTTTCCTCTTCACCACTTGCTCTCAGATTTCACCTCCTCTTTTTCCAGGATGAAAATTTAACACGCACGAGTTGCTTCTTGTTTGTGGCCTGCAGGAGCTACACCTTAATCTCCTAAGCTGTTCATAAAATAGATGTTTTGTAACCCCATAATCTTAGAGTATTACCCAGAATTCCTTTTCACCTCTCAGCCATTAGTTCATTACACAGAATCACCCCATGGAATCAGTCTTAATCACTTTTTTGCCCAAAAAAAAAGGGGATGTTTGGCAAAGTTTTGCCACCTCCTGAATTCATCTATGATTTAAACTGAGTTTAACCTTTGATTTAATAATATGTTCAGACAAATTATGTGGCTTGCTGTTTATGCCGATTGAATAAAAAATTCCTATGAGGAGCATTTATGAATATAAATACGTGTTCAATATTTTTTAAAATACGTGCGATACGCACATTTTACTAGTCCAAAAAAAAAGGTAAGAAGGGGATACTAGAGGAAGGGAATGATAGAGCTTGCGTCCTGTTTCTGAATCTATTTATTGATCGATGATTGCCCTGATAATGTATAGCCCCCTGCCTGTGACTAGCAAGTTGGTTGGGCCAATCCCATTCCAGTGAAGGCAGCCTCCAGACCACCATATGAAGATTCAGATGAGCCCTAAAAGCGAACTCCGCAATCGCGATGTTACCTGTAGTTATCCAGCGACCATATGACATGACAGTGTTACCTGCAGCAACATAACTGAATGAAAATACCCTCCTCTCTATAAGAGCAAGTATTATAGTTGGCTGTAAGCCGGATAAATGATAAAGTGGAGGAGAGAAGAGAGGAGAGAGAGGAGAAACGGGCTGTAAGCTTACAGCCGGCTTAGGCAGAAGAACTAAGAAAATCTATGAGAGAGACATGTGGGCTATATATTAATTGTGAAGAGCTAACTATTGTACATATGGGCTGAGAGAAGGTTGCAAGAATCCTTACAGCCGACTTATTGACTGTATTATTAGCCTTGCTCTAACATGCAGTACACACTAATAAAAAAGCTTATCCAACATCCATCATACTTCTCTAAATCTCCATATCAAATGAAATGGACACACTCACTCACAGTCATAAACCACATGAGCCTGGAGATGCTCGCCTCATTATCTATACTATCTACTAAAGTGCCAAGAATTGATGCAATCTCATGAGCCTTGGCCCCACGTGGGCCCCGCATACTGTTTATGCAGGACCCATGTGGGGCCCACATACTCTTCAAGTGGGGTCCACGTAGGACCCACATACTTTTTTAGATAGGACCCACGTACTATTTAGGTGGGGTTCATGTGGGACCCACATACTATTCAATTGGGATCACACATATTATTCGGTGGGACCCATAGTTCTATTGAGTCGATCTCTTTTCCTTTAAAAAAATATTGCTTCCATTACTTGAAAATATAAAATATATTTAATTATTTTTTATAGATAAAAAATATTTAATTATTTTTTGGATTTCGCTTTTTCACTTCGTAAACTCACAAAATATAATTGAATCATTCATTCATTGCTAATTTTATCTTTTTTTTCTTACCAAAACCAATAACCAATGTAAACCCAACCATTAAATATACCTACTAACACAAAATAAAAATCCTAAAAAAATATCTGTACATCCATACTAGAAGGTTTCGGATTGGTACGTTCTCGGACTCTGAATTACTATGCTGATTTACTGTAACTTTTAGATTTGATTCAATACATCAATATAATGTTGCTTTGAGCATAGTTAACAGATAATATTTTCCCACTATTATGTGATCAATATTTTGGTATAGGTGCGCATAGCGCGCCAACCGAACTAGTTAAGATCAACTTGCCAATAATTTTCTTCTGTTTTTGGCCTTTCTCCATAGGATAAGCATGGCATGCATATCTTTGTCATAGAAACATTTCGTTATCTAGCTAGATTACAAGAATGTCTAGTAGCCAGGTCATAGAAAAAAAATCCACCAGTAATGGCCGACGACGCCACAATTGCAAGGTTATGTCTTGGAATGAGACATCTTGGCCCATAGTTGAGGGCATCACTGGTCAGTCAAAGCAATTAAGGCTGCATCTGAATAGTAGCTTTCACATATGCCGTGCCCGCTGGGTCAAATATTAATTTTCACTCCACTTGCCACTGGGAGGCTGCAGCAACGCGTGCATGGTGTTCAACCAGGAAAAGAACTGTTACAATAATAGGGATGGTGCCAAGACTTGCTGTTTGGGATTAATTTCCATCTATTCCTCCAAACCCATCTAGGGTGGGTAATATGGTAGCCATTACATGGGCATCTAGATGAGGCTAAACTATACACACCAACACTTGCGAACCGACCACCGACTCGGTGCCGATCCTCATCCGATATGCCAAGACGCCTGGAGCTACACCTTTGACAGTAGCTCGAGCACTGTGTGCTCAATTGGAGTCAAACTTCATCCCAATCCATTAGCTCACATTTCATAACTCGCGTGACCTGATCAACAAATCCTCATCGTTTAACTGCAGCCTCCCATGATACGAGGCATTTCTTTTTTATATAGGATGATACAGAGCATTTCGACTACGCATCCTGAATTCCTGACCCATGTTAAGGACAAGATGAACACCTTACTGGAATGTGCAGAGAGTAGTCCACACATATGGAAGGGTGCAGAAATCATGTCAACTAGTTTAGGAATTTAGTGAAATGCTAAATTGGAAATTTGGAACTCAAATCTGATGCAATATGTTTCTAGTTAAGTGTATTACATGGTGAAGACCGGCAACTCTTGCCTCAGGAGGATAATACAGTGGAATGATAAAATATTAAATGATAGTGCTAAGCATTAATATTTGTGCATTAAGCATAGCTGCCAAATACTCCAGAGCAGAGGCAAGACAAAACAACGTGTCCTCATCAGAGATAGGAAACTACACAATCACTGTATCACACACTGGCAACCCTGAGCTTAGTATGAGTATATGACAAGCTACAAACGGACAAACATATGTCCTTGTACATTTAAGACACATAGAAACAAAGTATTTCACTCATCTTCCTCCTCTATCACATTCAGTTCGGAGGACAGAGAGTACGAAGCCACTTCAGGAAGCATCTCCTCGTCACAGAAGAACGGCCTCGGGGGCATTTGCAGAGCGCCCGCATCCCCTTCAAGCATCTCTATGACCTCGCTCATCGTCGGCCGATCACGAGGTTTCATCTGGATGCACCAGAGCCCAACGACGCACAGCTTCTTCTCCAGCTCGTGCATGTCGACATCTTCACTGATCTCCCCAACCTGCTCCCCGGTCAGCTGGCCGTACACCAGCGATGGGTAGTACGTCTGGCTGGAGCTCCCGGCGTGCGGGTCAGCATTCCTGCGCCCTCCGGCCATCTCCAGCAGCAACATCCCGAAGCTGTACACGTCGGACTTGCTGGATATGGCACCGAAGCTCCGTGACACCATCTCCGGAGCTATGTAGCCGATCGTTCCCCGCATAGCGCTCAGCGGCACGAAGCTGTTATCCCTTGGGAATAGCTTGGCGAGCCCAAAATCAGCAACTTTTGGGACGAAGTTGCTGTCGAGAAGGATGTTGTGCGGTTTGATGTCGAAGTGTACAATCTGCATGTCACACCCCTGGTGCAGGTAGTTGATGCCTCTAGCAATGCCCAGGGCAATCTCGTTGAGCTTGTCCCATGAGAAGCTCTTCTCTGACGAGAAGATGTACTTGTCGAGAGATCCCCGGGGCATGAACTCGTAGATGAGTGCCCTAACCGTTTCCTCAGAGCAGAACCCGACGAGGCGCACCACATTGACATGGTGGATCTTGCCAATGGTGGCGACCTCGCTGATGAACTCTTCTCCATTGCAGCTAGAGCTGCCCAACATCTTGACAGCAATGGGAACACCGCCTGGCAGCAGCACGCCCTTGTATACGGAGCCATAGCCTCCTTGGCCGAGCTTCTCTCTGAAATGGCCCGTGATCGCAATGATATCTGTGTAGGCGTATCTCGTTGTTACAAGCATTTGCTGCATTCGTAGAAACTTCTCTACTGCGTCGAGTGTTATTCTTGTTTTCCAGTATCTGTGGGCAAGGAAGGTAAACAATGCCAGCGGCACCAATATGTACCTGATAAGAACTGCACAGAAAAAAATGCTTTAGCGGGAATGTGTTAATACAATAGAATGATGCATGGAGATCTGAAGTACGTACGATGAATAAACTTGAGAACCAACAGAGCAGCTGGTAATGTTATACTGATGATGTCGAGGAGAAAAGATGTCACATGATTAGATGACCTAAATTGCTCAGTAACGCAGTCCCAGAAATACATGTCAATCTTAAGAATGTCCCAAGTTTGAAGCTTGGTGCTGCCCCCCTTACGGAAATCATAACGAAATCCACTGCAAGACCATGCCATAGCATAGAAAGAAATTGCATTGGGAACCAAATAAAGCCTCTAACAACACCCCCCGGCCCCCACGCGACGCGCGTGCGCAAACACATAGATAGATCAGGTACTCACCGCTTTGACCATGCGAGGCACTCTCTGATGGTCTCCCCATACGTAAAAGGAAATTGAAGAGCAAATCCTTTCCTCATGAGCTTAATAACATCTAGATAGCTTCCCTCAAAAACATCTGATGCCAACGTCGTGCCTGGACCACCCAAAGGAGTCATAGCCAGGAAACCACATGAGGGCGCAAAATACTCAGCTTCGACAAAGGAATAGTCAGGCCATATTGACACATAGATGAAAGAATCTGCTGTGCTCAGGCATTCGACCGGCCATGAACCATTGTACTTTATTTCCTGCGAACAATTTATAAAGATAGCCCACCAATCACCCCAGTAAGGGTCCAGCTCAAAGCTACCATGTGAGATGCCATCGTAGTGATAATAATAATAATAATCATCATCTCTGTAATCCCACCGCGGAAGGGGGCAACTGTTTTGCATGCCCAAGTTGGCGTCAACAACCCAGAAGTAAGAACCAGTATAGTTGATGCTAAGCACGTTGTATACTCCACTGCCGATGCGGATCGTAGCGCTGATCTCCGTGCAAACCAGCTCGTACGATTGAACACCACACCCATGTGGATCACCTTGCCGACGGAAGGGATATGATACATTGCTAAAACCACCACAGGAGAAAGGAGGGCAAACAACATGATGTCGCCCTCCTACATCTGCAACAAGAACTGCAAACACAGATAACAAGGTTAAGGCTCGCAGGAAAGTAGTAGGGCAATGAGATGAAGCAGACATCGCCATGGCAGGCAGGTTCACGCTTCATAGAACGGCAAACCAGTCAATGGCAGCTTGAGAAGGTAAGGGAGTAGCTACAAGAGTAGCTCCCAAAGCACCTTTACTATTTCAGCAAGAAATTCGCACATAAACTGGCAATATATACATGATTGTGATGCTGCTGACTTGGTAGCGGTCTTTCTTTTTCGTTTTGTTCTGTTTTCATTTCTAGTTTTTCATGTGATGGCAACGAAGAGGGAGAGACAAGTTTACCATTCAATGGAGCTTTAAACTGGCACACTACTTGGATACTGAATAAAACTTAATAAAGTGTGCATTTGTACCGTGTTTCCAAAAAAAGGTAATAAAGGGCCCAAAAAGCTATCCGGATACCAATAGTTAGTGTTAATTTGATTTGCAATTGAATCCGTCAAATGGAATCCTCAATAGAATGATATGAATTTTTCCCAAGGCTACGGATCAATAATTAACCAACAATAGGCACCGGCAAAGACACACAAAAAAAAAGAAACCACTAATAATAGTAAATACTGATACCCAGGACACATCTCAATTTTAGTCTCAGCTGAACCCAACGAGGGCAGCTTGGCTTATAGCCGCTTGATTGAAATGTAAAAGCAATTGTCTCGCGGTTACAAAGGATGGCAGCTGCTTATATAGAGCAGGGCCTCTACTAGCAAAGAGCTTCTTGGGAACCAAGACATCTCATGATCAACTTGAGAGCCAAGGCACCCCTACTGATAAAGTAAAAAGTGCATAAAGTAAGATACAAGTGCTAGCTTAACACTAACAAATACAAAAAATATGCGACTTTCCTCGATAGAATTTTCAACCATACACTGCAACCACTAGAACACGGCAGAAGATTCCCACTTAAAATTTAAATACTCCTTACCAGTCACTTAGCTATCACCACAAGCCTTATCACAACTTGGAAGCATATTACTGCTGAATGGAACATGGCAGGAAAGCATTCATAACAATAATAATACAAAAAAGCACATCACTTTCATAGGCACAACTTTCAAGCATTTTCGTAGTTTTTACTGCCAACGAAGGATGGATTATAACCATACAGACACACACTGCAACCACTGGAACATGGGAGAAATCCCCCCCCCCCCCCCCCCAATAGCTCTAAATACTCATCACCAGTTACTCATCTATCACCGGAAGCTAGACTTTAACAAGTTAGTCAACAAGGTATCTGCACATAACTGATAAGATAGTTTGGTGTAGTACTGTAGTGTGACGACAAAAAAAATGATCACTCCCTTCCTGAAACCACATTACCACAAAACTCTGTAATCCCGCCGCGGAAGGGGGCAACTGTTTTGCATGCCCAAGTTGGCATCAACAACCCAGAAGTAAGAATTAGAACCAGTATAGTTGATGCTAAGCACGTTGTATACTCCACTGCCGATGCGGATCGTAGCGCTGGTCTCCGTGCAAACCAGCTCGTACGATCGAACGCCACACCCATGTGGATCACCTTGCCGACGGAAGGGATATGATACGTTGCTCAAACCACCGCATGAGAAAGGATGACAAACAACATGATGCCGTCCCTCTACATCTGCAACAAGAACTGCGAACACAGATAACAAGATTAAGGCTCGCAGGAAAGTAGTAGGGCGATGAGATGAAGCAGACATCGCCATGGCGGGAAGGTTCGCGCTACACAGAACGGCAAACCAACGAATGAGGCAAAGATGGGTGAGTAGCTACCAAAGTCACCACTCGTGTAGCAGCAGGGGAGCAATCAATCATTATTTGTGCGAGAAAACTGCTATACTAGCACTACATGATTGTGATACCACTGACTTTTGACTTCGTAATCTTTCTTTTTCGTTTCTCTTTTTTGTTCCGCATGCCCCCTTTGATGGGACCGAAGAGAAAACAAACAAGTTTAACCGTTCAATTGAGGTATAATATATTTTTTACTTGGATATTGAATTGTGTTGTGTGTGTTTTTTATGAAATACTCCCTCCATACTCGAAAAGAATATCATTTTGGACAAGGTTTTGATCAAATATTGGGAACATAAATCATGAATAACTTTTAAGTTGTTGAGTTTCAAAATACATAAATCATATGAATAGATTTTCCTTGAAAAATACTTTCATAAAAATATAAATATATCACTTTGCGATAAATATTTTTATAGAAATAAGAAGTCAAAGTTAAGCTTTGGAGACCGTATCGCTTTCTAAAACGACATTCTTTTCAAATATGGAGGGAGTATAGTACAAACACGGAATAGTTTGGAAAAATGTGATCACCCATACCGAGTCAATAACTCGAACTCGAATATGCAAATTCCACCACAAAAATTTTACCAGCTAAACTACCTTCAATCTGCCTGTTCTTTTAAGTTTTAGTCCTTAATGGGAAATAACACACTTGGTGTGTTCTAAAAAAAATGCATCCTTAGTGGCATGACATGAATTTTCGGTAGGCTACAGAACCACAGCAGGCATCAGAACACTAGCAAACAAGATAGAAAAGAAAAATAGTTAATTAATGATAGTGGTAGAAAATACACAATTTCAAATACTGTAAGAAAAATATTATTGTTTTAAATATATGATATTAGTTAAACTTAATGACGGGAATAATTAGTGTATTCCTCCAACTCTAGATGGGTGGGTATATATAGAACATATACATGGGCCTCTAGATGGGTCTCTATACACATGGGCTCAATATACTCCAACACCCCCCCGAATCTGAACTACCGGCGCAGCGGTGTTCAAGACTGGACAACAAGAAATCTAACACCCCCCGCAGTCTGAACAACCGACGCAGCGGTGTTCAAGACTGGACAAGATGAGAGTACAAGTAGTGCACAAAAAGGGCTAACCCCCCCCCCCCCCCCCCCCCCGCAGCCACAACTAGCCACCGGCTACGTTGAGGCTGGATCGAAACTCCGAGAAGGTCGACGAGGGCAGCCCCTTGGTGAAGATGTCAGCAAACTGGGAGGTAGTCGGGACATGGAGTACCCGAACATCGCCGATGGCGACTCTGTCGCGCACGAAGTATAGGTCGATCTCCACGTGCTTCGTCCACTGATGCTGGACGGGGTTGGTGGAGAGATACACGGCGCTGATGTTGTCGCAGTAGACGAGCGTGCTCTTGGCGAGCGGGCTGTGGAGCTCCGCCAAGAGCTGTCGTAGCCAGGACGCCTCCGCCACGCCGTTAGAGACAGCCCGGTACTCCGCCTCGGCACTAGAGCGGGAGACAACCGGCTGTCGCTTGGACGACCAGGAGACCAGGTTGCCGCCTAGGAAGACGGCGTAGCCGGAGGTGGAGCGACGAGTGTCCGGGCAGCCGGCCCAGTCAGCGTCCGTGTAGACCACCAGCTCAGCAGAGGACGAGCGGTGAAGTACCAGGCCGAGGTCCACAGTGCCACGGACGTACCGGAGGAGACGCTTCAGCGCAGCAAGGTGTGACTCCCGGGGATCATGCATATGGAGACAGACCTGCTGAACAACGTAGGTGAGATCCGGTCTGGTGAAGGTGAGGTACTGCAAAGCGCCGGCCAGACTCCGGTAGGCAGTAGGATCATCCACCGGAGCACCCAGATCAGCAGACAGCTTCGCCTGAGTGTCGACTGGGGTGGAGCAGGGCTTGCAATCAGTCGTCCCAGCCCGCTCCAGAATATCGAGGGCGTACTGCCGCTGGTGAAGGAGAAGACCAGACGGACGAGGCTCAACAGTGACGCCCAAGAAGTGGTGGAGCTGACCGAGATCCTTCATAGCGAACTCCTGCCGCAGAGAGTACCAAGCCCGAGGAGACTTGGCCTCAGTGAACCCAGTGTCATCATGAACGTGGCGAACCGAGAGTACCAAGCCCGAGGAGCTTGCTTCAGCCCATAGAGAGACTTGTTGAGCCGGCAGACCATATCCGGACGACTCGAGTCCACAAATCCCGCAGGCTGAGAGCAGTAAACAGTCTCTGACAAGGTGCCGTGAAGAAACGCTTTCTTCACGTCCAGCTGGTGCACAGGCCAAGTGCGCGAGAGCGCAAGCGAGAGAACCGTGCGCACCGTAGCGGGATTCACGACCGGGCTGAAGGTCTCATCATAGTCCACACCAGGCCGCTGAGTGAATCCCCGGAGAACCCAGCGAGCCTTGTAGCGCTCCAGTGTGCCGTCAGCCCGACGATTATGCGTCCAGATCCACTTGCCAGTCACCACATTGCAACCAGACGGACACGGCACGAGGTCCCGCGTCTGGTTGGCTAGAAGAGCCGCGTACTCCTCTTCCATCGCGCGACGCCAGTGAGGAACCGCCAAGGCGTCGCGGACAGAGGAGGGTACGGGAGAGACCCGCGGCTCTCCCTCGGCGGCGGAGAGAGTCGCGGCCTGGGACGCCATCCGCCGAGTCACCATGGGATGGATATGCCGAGGATCCCGATGGATGACTGGCGGGTGGTACACCTCCGGCTCGGCTCGAGAGGGAGCCGGAGGAGGCGGCAGCGGCGACGGCTCCGGTGTCGGTGTCGCAGGAGCCTCCGGAGCAGGAGGCGGCGCCAGTGTCGACGTTGAACGACGCCGGTACACCTGCACCGGCTCAGCGTATCGCTGTGTCACCGGGTTCGGCGCCGAACGACGCCGGTACACCTGCACCGGCTGAGCGTACCGCTCAGGTGCAGGGGAAGGCACCGTGGCCGCGCATGGCGCATCGGGAGACACCGGGTCCGTGCGCGTCACGACCGGAGGTCCGGGGGCCGCGCGTGGCGCAACCGCGGGCACCGGGGCCGCGCTCGGCGCAGCAGGGATCACCGGAAGTGGTGCCGGTGCGCCGGGAAAACCTGCAGGAAAAGGACAGACAGGTAACGGTGGCTGAACCACCAGGTCAGTCGGAAACAGAGACGCCAGCTCGGGATCAGAAGAAGGTGTGGAAGAGGTGGAGTAGGGGAAATCCGACTCGTCGAAGACGACGTGTCGGGAGATCAGAACGCGGCGAGAGGTGAGGTCAAAGCATCGGTACCCCTTGTGGTCAGGGGAGTACCCGAGGAACACACAACGAGTCGAGCGGGGCGCCAGCTTGTGAGAAGCGGTGGCGGAGGTGTTAGGGTAACACGCACACCCGAAGACCCGAAGGTGGTCGTAGCGAGGAGGGGTACCGAAAAGAGCATGGTGTGGTGTGGGAGCAGGAGAAGCAGTGGACGGAAGGCGGTTGAGGAGGTAGGTGGCGGTGTGGAGGCTCTCAGCCCAGAAGCGCGGGGGGAGAGAGGCCTGGATCAGAAGGGTGCGCACGACGTCGTTCGTCGTGCGAATCATCCGCTCAGCCTTGCCGTTCTGAGGAGAGGTATACGAACAAGACATACGCAGCTGAACACCCCAAGACAGGAAGAAAGACCGGGAGGTGGAGTTATCAAACTCCCGCCCGTTGTCACACTGGACGGCCTTAACGGTGAGGCCGTACTGAATGGACACCCAGGCAAAGAAGTGGAGGAGGGTGGGGAAGGTCTCAGACTTGGCGCGCAAAGGAAAAGTCCAAGAGTAATGAGAAAAATCAACAACAATGACTAGATAATATCTATAGCCAGACATACTGAGTACAGGAGATGTCCACAGGTCACAGTGAATGAGATCAAAGGCATGCGCAGCATGCGAAGAAGAAACAGAAAACGGAAGTCTAACATGACGACCTAACTGGCACGCATGGCAGAGGTGCTCAGCAGGAGCCCTAGTACATGGAACACCGGTACTACGGCGGAGCTGAGCCAAAACGTCGCGTCCGGGGTGACCAAGCCGGCGGTGCCAGGTGGTGGAAGAAGGCGTCACGGCAAAAGCAGAAGACGAAGAAGCCGAAGGTGAGGCAGCAGAAGCAGGAAGCCGAAGAGTGTAAAGGGGCCCCGGGCTGTCACATCGGAGGAGCGGATGCCGGGAAGCCGAATCCTTCACAGTAAGACCAGAGGAGTCAAATTCGATAGAACAAGAGTTGTCAGCAGTAAACTGGCGAATAGAAAGAAGGTTGTGAACCATTTGAGGAGCAACAAGAACATTAGGAAGATGAGGAGCAGAACCCATGGCGGTGACAGGAAGGCAAGACCCACCACCAACCATGATAGAAGAAGGACAAGAGGGGTGTGGGGGTCGGACAGAAGAGAGGATACCAGCATCGGGAGTGGTGTGGAATGAGGCGCCCGAGTCGGCGATCCACTCGGTGCTGGTCGGCGGCGTCAGTCCCATGGTGCTGAAGGACTGCGCCAGAGCGGCCTGGTCCCACCCCCCAGGCCAGGTCGGCTGCTGGCTGGGCTGAGTGGGCGGGGTCCAGGACGGCGCGAAGAGTGGAGCAGCACCAGTGAACATGGCCGCCGGCTGGAGCTGAGGACGAGGCCCTCCTCCCGGACCCTGGAATGGCCACATCGAGATACGCCCTGACCATGGGTTGCTGAAGGATGGCCATGGCGTACCTCCAGCGGTAGGGGCCGGAGCGGGAGCCGGAGCCTATGTCGGCGCGCCCCGACGGCCCCCACCCGTACCGGTGCTCCCAGAAGCAGTGCCACCACCACCACCCCGTCGCCGGCGACGTCCATGGCCCCCCTCCTCCAGTCTGCCCGGCGGGAGCAGCACCAACGAGGGAGGTGGCAGGAGCAGCGGAGGAGGCCGGTGGAGTAGCAACGAGCGCGGCGGGGGTGGGCGAGGACGATCCGGGCGCGAGACCCCTGGTGATCTCCTCGAGGGCGAGGTCGTCCCGGACCTACAGGAAGGTGGGGAAAGGCCTCTGGCGGGCGATCCAGCCCTTCAGGTGGTCGTAGGTGCTGCTCAGTCCCCGTAGGACATTGAGCACCAAGACCCGATCGGACATCGGATCCCCGAGGTCGTGAAGACCCATGCTCTTCATCCGCCGGCAGTACTCACCGACGGAGAGGTCCCCCTGCACGAAGGTGCGGAAGGTGGCGTCGAGCTGGAGGGCGCGGTACTCGGCGTTGCCACGGAACTGCCCCTCGAGCGCCACCCAGGCCTGCCGCGCGGTGCCGCCGTGTGTCCTGACGTGGTCCTGAAGATCCAGGGAGATGGTCCCGAAGATCCAGGACAGGACGACGCTGTCGAGGCGCAGCCACGTCACGTCACGCGCCTCGATTGGCGAGTCGACGAGGACGTGGTCGTCGAGTGCGTAGCGGCGGAGGGTGAGGAGGACCTGGTCCCGCCAGCGGCCGTAGGAGGAGGACGCGGGGTCGAGGAGTACGGAGACCAGGGCCCTGATGTTCTGGACGCCGGCGGCCTGAAGGTGGAGCTGGGCGACCATGGGGTCGGTCGGGTCGTACCGGGGTCCAGAACCAGCGGGCGGGGCCTGGTGGGAGGAAGAGGCGCCGTGCTCAGGGTCGACGGGCAGGCCGGAGGAGACGCGGAGGTAGCGCTCCGCCTCGGCGACCAGGAGAGCGAGGGCGTCGGCCGTGGCGCGCTCGCACTCCCAAGCGAGGGCAGCCGCGCGGACCCGCTCCTGGGCCGCCGAAGCCTCCGACTTGGCGGCGAGGAGGGCCGCGGCGAGAGCAGCGTCGGCCTGCTGCCCTCGGAGGGCGGCGGCGGAGAGCGGCGCATCCGCAGGGGTCATCCCAAGGGCCAACCACGCGGGATCGAACGCAGCGGCATCGGCGGTGGCAGTCTGCTTGCCCGCAGCGATCGCTGCTCGGTAGGCCACAGCGGCAGCGGCGGTCGCATCTTCAGCCAAGGGCTGCAGCAGGGGCTGCAAAGGGCCGGGAGGACCCCCACTGCCCCCTGCGCCTGCGCCCCCTGCACCAGCGCCCTGCAAGGGGCTGGGAGGACCCCCGATGCCCCCTGCGCCTGCGCCCCCTGCAGCAGCGCCAGCCGTGGCGGCGGCGGCGGCAGGGGCGTGTTGTGCAGGCGCGGCGGCACTCGCGACCCCCCCCCCCCCCCCGCGCGCGCGCCCCCTGCGTCCGCGCCCGCAGAGGCAGCGGCGGCGGCAGGGTGCAGGGCGGGATCCGGTCCTGGATGAGGATGAGGCGGGCCGCCCGCGCCTAGGAGGCCTGCGTCGCCGGCGGCGGCCATCGCAACCGCGGCGTAGGGCGGTCGCGGGCCACGCATCGCGGCAACAGCAGAGGAGTGGAGGGGCCAGGCGGCGGCGGCGGCGCCCTGCGCGCCCGGCGCAGCGCTCCCCGCGCCCGGAGCAGAGGGGGAGGGAGGGAGGGGAGGGAAGGAGGAGAGGGGAAGGGAGGGGGCCGGCGGCGCCGGCGGCCGGCCGGCCATGTCCGGCGGCGGCAGGGGCTGCGGGCTGGTGGGAGGGAGAGAGGAAGGAGAGAAAAATCCTAATCCTAGGCTAATGATACCATAATGACAGCCTCCAACCCTAGATGGGTGGGTATATATAGAACCTATACATGGGCCTCTGTACACATGGGCTCAATATACTCCAACAAAACTTATTAAGTTGTCCATAACACCATATATTTAATATCGGAGTACGTGATCTTCCTTGGTAGATTTTTCAAGCACTTCTATGGTGTCTGGTTTTTTCTTATCAGCTAAGATGCACTGCACACGACGCAATGCAAGAGCTGTTCCCAATAAGATATTGATATTTTTATAGTTTCCCAATATCACTTTCACACTCACACATCTTGACTCGGGAGGTGCGTGCAATTATGAGCTGAGCCCATTTTGGATGGTCTACCTGTCCAAAAAGAATGCAACTTTCGCTTTTCAATAAATCAAGGCAAAATTTGCTGCAGGACACCGTTGAAATGCTGCCTTTGCCACGAGCCACTAAAAAACCGTGTCGCTGCTCAGGGACACTAGAAAATCACAGCTCTTTGCTGGAAGACACCACACCCACTATTTTATTCAATTTAACTGGAAAGAGATACAAAATGACAATATTACCCTTACTGCCTTATCCTCTCCCGTGGCTTATCCTCTCCCATGGCCCCGACACGGCGAGGAGCAGCTGCTTCACGTACTCACAGCCGCCGCCGGCCAGCTTCCGCTGCTCCTCCACACCCCTGCCATCCGCAGCCTGCTCCTCGATGTCGTAGCCGTCGTTGTGGGAGTTGCCGTTGGCATCTGCCTCCACCGTCGAGCAGGTGCGCCTAAAGCTTGTCCTTCATGAGCCCTGTGACCATCCACGCGAGCAGCCCAGTGGCCTCGTCGGCCGACGCGCACTGTGGCTCGAGGATCTTGCGGAGAAGGAAGATCGGGACCTGGTTCTCGTGCTGTCGTGCATGAGCATGTCGCGGAGGAGTGTGCACAGACCTCCTTCCGGCAAAGTCAACGAGGTGTGCCATCCTCGACGACACCCACCGCAGCGCCCTGCCGTACCCCTCGGCCGCCGTGTCTCACCGCTGAAGTCGAGGTAGCAGTGGTAGTGGGCACGGACCTCCAGCCGCTCGCGAGAACTGCTGGACGAGGCCCTCGAGCTCCGTCGCTGCCCACCTGCGCGCTCCACTGCCGCGGGGCATGATCCGCGCACCCCACCGCCGCCGCTCCGCCCTGCCGCGCATGGGAGCGCCGCCACCCACTCCTCCCACCTAGCCTCTGCGGGGCTGCGCGCGCATGGGAGAGGCAGAGGGCTGCGCGCCGAGAGGCCTCCCGCCGGCGTGGCCGTTGCCGGGAGGGGCCAGCCGCTGGGGAGAATCGACGCGCCGTCGGTCGTCATCTGTTCGCGTTGGCCGCGGGGAGAGAGCACCGCCGGAGATGCACACCAGCACTCCTACGCACTGGGAGGGGCGTCCGCCGGGGTTGCGCGTGGGGAGAAGACGCCGGGGATGCGCATGGGGAAGGGGCTACAGTTGGAGGGCCGCCGGCAGCCGTCGAAGCCGTCGGGGAGGAGTCGCGCCTCGCGCCGCCTCCTGGTTCGCGAGCATGAGAGATGTCCGTGGATGGGTTCGGCGTGAGGGTGAGAACAAGGCAGAAGGGTAAACTTGCCATTTCGCGTTGCTCTCCAATTGAATTGAATAAAATAGTGCGTGCGGTGTCTTCCAGCAAAGAGCTGTGATTTTCTAGTGTCCCTGAGCAGGGACACAATTTTTTAGTGGCTTATGGCAAAGGCACCATTTCAACGGTGTCCTGCGGCAAATTTTGCCATAAGTCAAATAATTTCAGTTTTGACCAAATTCATACAAACTAATATTAATAATTATATTACAAAATAAATACCATAAGATTAATCATGTAATATATTTTCATTTGGAGACATAAATGCTAGTAACCTTTTGTATAAATTAGATCAAATTTAAAATTATTTGACTCCTCAAGAAGAAAGAGTCTTTTAATTTTTTTGGGACGGAGGGGGGTAGACGGCTAGACTAGACTGCACCAGTTCACCCCATGTGCAGATATCGTTTTTAACTTTCCACATGCGACCAATCCCATAGGCTGCTAGGCAGTACTCCGTAGTGACCAGACCATCACATAGCAACAATCAAGTTATTCCTCGCCATAGGTCCTCCAACATCTCATCAGCAGCTTCCAGCCGGGCCGATGGACGACCCTTCTTCAACATTCTGGACGCTGGCACGCTGCCATCATGGCCGTGACCACCACTTTTTGTTGTGCACTGCCGTCGTGGTTGCGCAGGTGCCAAACCAACTCCGCCACTGAAACACGGCAGTAAGTTCCCCCTAATGGCCGTAAAGAATCATCGCCAATTACTCATCTATCACAAATCCATCAGAATTCAAAGCTCTCATGTGGAGTAATGCTTTAACTATGGAAAATATTAGTCAAGAATGCATAAATACCAAGTAACTGATAAGAATAGTTTCGTATGATGTGACCACAAATAAATTATCACTGGTTCCTGAAACCCCATCACTATCCCACCTCCTGTTCGGCTAGGCATAAAAGGCTGGCTGAAGCTGCTGGACGAAACACGAGTCCACCACCAGCTCAGCACCAGCCGCTCTCTTTGCCAGTCAACCGAACAGGAGCCCAGTCATTAAAGTTCCATTGGCAGCAGGAATTCCAGCAAGCAGCTATCATGATAAGGACGGCATCCGTCCGTCCAAGAGGTTAAAGCAAACAGGTGCTCATTCTGAAGCACTTGCAAACCTTCTCTTCGTCCACCTCCATCCCCACATACACTCCATGGATTTGCATAAATTTCTTCTCACAGCTCTGCTGCTTTCACTTCTGAACTATGCATCCTATGCTGCCAAATCATGGCAAGAAGACTTCCTCAAAACTTGTCCATCACATAGATGCAGCAAACATCATGGGCCAGAGATCCGGTTCCCGTTTCGGCTTTCAACCCACCCTCAATCATGCGGCGCACCTGGGATGCAGTTATCATGCTCTGGCCATGACACAATCCTAGATCACCCAGTTCTTGGTTCCTGCAAAGTAATTGCAATATATTACAGGCATCTTGTCATGAACGTCATCCCACTCGTGTACTCATCATCACGCTGCCCGCTTCAGAAGCTCATCTCAACAAATCACTCAACTGATGTGTATAGACCTGTCCAGTTGGCTTTTCGTGATTCAGTACTAGTAGGTTGCTCAATTGATTCTGTAGCAACAAATCAAGAAGATATAGTTGGCCCAAGCTCTTGCCTAAGCCTTAGTAACAATGCAAACCAGTTCTGGTATCTGGTGCTACGTCAAACAGATATGTCTACTCTTCCCTTAGGGTGCGAGGTGGTCGCAAAATCCATCCCAATACCCTACGCTTACGATAGAAATGGTCCAAAGTTCTACACATTCTTTAACAAGCCACTCTTCAAAGATAGGGCAAAAGGAGCAATCAACTTGGGCGAAACACCATTGAATTGGAGCATCAGCAGCATTACCAGCATTTGTCAAAGGTGTGAACAGGAAGGGAGACATTGTGGATTCAGTTCAAACCATGGACAAGCATTCTGCCTGAATCACGGTATTGTTTTCCCAGCCCAGATCACATATACTATCGTGGTGTTCCATTTTAAGTTGTAACTGCATCTTCATTTAGCATTTATTAGCCTTAGAATCTTCTACTTTATCAAATGTCCATGTCCTCACACTTCCCACAAGGTCACCAACGGCTGAATAGTTTCACAAAGTTATAATGCGAGCCTTCTGTTTGTGCACAGTAAGATAATGTTAACGCTCCTTGTTTATCTATCTTATGTTGTAAGGGAACTTTGCGTTATGTTAACCTACAGTATACAGATTTTTGCATACATATAAATTGTTTTACAAAATTCAACTGCAAATTGAGTCCAAATTGGCTCTTTGGGTCACTGGCTAGTGTTCCGTTGCAGATCTTTGCGCTAGCTTAAAGTAAGTGTAGAGTCGGTAGAAACTAGAGACATCCAATGCCCAATGGCTAGCTTCTGGAAACGCAATAAGGCTGTAGAGTCATCCTAGGCAACAGATGATATTGTTGAATTATAATGGTGATGGCCGGTGAAATAGGTAAACAGACAGTTGCAATCATCTGTAAATTGGTTAGTGATTTAATCACGAAAGTTTATGTCTGATGGAGTAATAGCTCTTATACCATATATCTGCATGTACAAGTGAAAGTGATGTCATTATTATGTAAAACACTTCTATAATATACATTTTTACTAGTATACAATTATAAAAAGCAGTTGTCAAAATCTTGCAATAGATACTGCAAAGGGTTAAGAACCTTGATTCAGTGAGAGCAGCAAGGGTGTACCGTTGCAGGCAACATTTTAGAAGTGCTTTAAATTTTCTTGTAAAAACAAACCGTGGGAAGACTAATTTTCACTCTTCATACCTGCAGGTTCGAATGTCAAACTCATTGCAGGTAATGCTGCCACTGAAAATTACCTTTCTGGCTGAATTTTTTGTTGCTAAACCCCAAATTTTATCCTCTAATGTTCAACAACCACCACTATATTATTTTCCAAACAATAATTTGTCCACAGGACGTAGCTATTCATGTTTGTTGTGCAGTTTGCTCATTTATTTTCTTTTAATTCAGCTACAACATCGGTAGCCACTTTTGTTGTTCTGGTGACCACTGCACTCTATCTTTTATTGAAGAAAAGATATAATGAAGCAATACATTTGAAAGTTGAGATGTTTCTCAAGACATATGGCACCTCCAAACCCACAAGGTACACTTTCTCCGAAGTTAAGAAGATAGCAAGACGGTTCAAGGAAAAAGTAGGCCAGGGTGGATTTGGAAGTGTTTACAAAGGACAGCTACCAAATGGTGTACCAGTGGCAGTCAAGATGTTAGAGAACTCTACAGGCGAGGGGGAAGATTTCATCAATGAAGTAGCAACCATTGGACAAATCCACCATGCAAATATTGTCCGCCTCCTAGGATTTTGCTCTGAAGGTACAAGACGCGCGCTTATTTACGAATTCATGCCTAACGAGTCATTGGAGAGATATATATTCTTGCATGATTCCAGTATTTCCCAAGAGCTTCTAGTACCTCACAAAATGCTAGAGATTGCTAAAGGCATTGCTAGAGGAATGGAGTACCTACATCAAGGATGCAACCAGCGCATCCTCCATTTTGACATCAAACCCCACAACATCTTGCTGGACTACAGCTTCAATCCAAAAATTTCGGATTTTGGCCTTGCTAAACTGTGTGCAAGGGACCAAAGCATTGTTACCTTGACTGCAGCAAGAGGCACAATGGGCTATATTGCCCCGGAGATATATTCTCGGAATTTTGGTGGGATATCATACAAGTCAGATGTTTACAGTTTTGGCATGCTGGTGTTAGAGATGGTGAGTGGACGAAGGAACTCAGACCCAGGTATTGAGAACCAAAATGAGGTTTACCTCCCGCAGTGGATCTATGAGAGAGTAATCGCTGGGCAAGACATGGTACTTAATAGGGAAATTACAGAAGAGGAGAAAGAAAAGGTGAAGCAGATGGCCATTGTGGCACTCTGGTGCATTCAGTGGAACCCCAAAAATCGTCCATCAATGACAAAGGTGGTAAACATGCTGACAGGAAGGTTGCAGAATCTACATATACCACCTAAACCTTATATCTAGTCTGAACGCCGTCCTATGCCATAAAACATGGAGGACTTCTTTTTGTGGAAGTTTAAAACATAGAGTACCATGATTTAGCAAGCATGGTCAGGAGTTATGCTTAATTTCACTTGTGAACATCTGAACATAGTAATGCCTAGACGTAGCATACACTTTATTTGGATCATTCCAGTGTATCAGGTCACATGAGTGTGCCTTTGTCAGTCTTTGCTGTGTAATAACTTAATTTGAAACATATCACATCGAATTTGGTTTCCAGTGTCATGGTTCAATTGTTGAGATTACCTAGAAAAGCAGTTACTATAATTTGTCTGCACTCTTCAATATTGTGTATTACTCCTCTAAATGACCAAATCCCTATTGCACACCTCAGTAAGGTTCTACTTTACCAGATCATTGTTCAGAATGAGGCCGAAAAATCAGAAGGGAAACATCATGCAGGCCGCAGGGCAGTTAAGGAATCAAACCTCAATAAGGTTTTACTGCATGTCCTTCCCACAGGTTGGAATTTCATCGAGATGTGGCGATATGCCAGCATTATCATCATCCTGGGATATGAAATTGTGCGTGATCGAGCAACTGTCCTGAGATCTAGCAACGAAGAAGCAAGAGCAAGGGTGCTACTGTTACCTCTGTCAGTACCGAGTAGGAGGTGGGTCCGGAGAGCTGCGCCAGTTGCCTCACGTAGCCCTCGCCGGAGCAGAAGGTGGCAGCGACGAGGGGCGGGCCCGTTCCGGCATTCAGAGGCGGTGGTGGGGAAACGTGGAACTTCCTGATCGGCCGCCAAGTTTCGGTATGGGCTTACTGGAATTCGTCATTTGGTGGGCTACAACTGCGATCAGCGGGAAGCGGTGGTGCAGTGCAGCGCTTGACCGGCGCGCCGCAGCGCCGGTGGCGGCGGGGTGCAGCGAAGGAAGCGCTCGGGTTCGGCGGTGCGCCGGAGACAGCGGGGAGGTACAGGTCGCGACTGGCAATGAGCGCGAGGAGGTCCATGGCCATGGGCTTGGTTGGGCCCGTGTATAAAGCCCTTTTTACCTCCCTCAACTTTAAGCGAAATCTGATTTTCCTCTCTGGACCGCAAAACCAGATGAACTGGCTCCCTGGTCTTCCCATACCGGGCACGGGTCCACCTTTAGTGGGTTTGAGCCCGATTTCATCCGACGTGGCACAGGTCGACGACACGTCCGCCGGCTCGCGTGGCGTCGCGTGGCATGGGGCCTACTCGTCAGTCCCCTCTCACTCATAAACGCTCCCCCGCTGCCGCCCGCATCCTCTCTCTCCCCCATTTTCCTCCCTGTCTTGGCTGCCGCCGCCACGAACCCTAGCCGTTTCTCTACCGCTTCTCTGCCGCTTAGGGGGTTCGATTCCCCGACTGGTGGAGCAGAGAGGGTGGGGGCCGTGGAGGAATAAGGTGAGTTTGGAATCTATATATGTTCTTAGGCTTCGATTTTGGGTATATAGATGTTGGATTCGGTATTGGGGTTGATTTACAAATGTAGGATTTTGAGCATGGCTTTGGTCTTAACTGCATGTGCGTAGGTAGATCTGGTCTGAGGCATGAATGTCCTAGATACATTGGCGGTTAGGTTCCATTTTAGGGGTCAATTTGTCTGCCATGGCCAAAAGAAATCATATGTTGGAGGAATGGAAGCAATGTCCTACATTGACAGAGAATTGGTATTTCTTCCAGAGATAGTTGGCCACCTGCGCGACCACTACTCGGTATATGAAGGGGGTTTGCTGCATTGGTTGTTTCCTGAAAAGAAATTGGAAGATGGTCTGCGTGTGTTGTTTGATGATGATGCATGTCTGAAGATGTCACAATGCATTGTAGAAATGGGGGTTGCTGAGATTTTTGTGGAGGATGGTGGAGCAGAAAAACAGTGTGAAGTTGAGTCTGATGCAGAGAGGAATGTGAGTGACTTTGAGGATGAGCTGGTTGATATGGAAGAGAAAATGTCTGAAGATGATGTTGTAGAAGCAATTGAGAAGCAAGTAGTCAGTAAAACCGAGTCAAGAGCTGAAGTTGAGAAGCAGATAATGCGTCTGCAAGAATTCTACAGAAGTCCAACTAAGAAGTATCAGCAACTCAGTGGGTCTGTTAATGAGGAGGTGAAAGGAAATGATGGATCAGATGACTCAGAAGACAGTGACTATATGCCTGGGGATGCATGTTCCTCAGAAGAAGATGATGAAGCTGCAGAGATTCTCAGTAAGTACAAAGCTTTCAAGAAGAAGTTGAGGAAGGGTGAAAAGATGTCATTAGATGATGTGGTCTTAGACAGTAAAGCTACAAACCAAGTTGAAGAAGATTCTCAGAGTGAAGGTTATGATACTCCCAATGTAGAGTCAGATGTTGATGACTTATTTGAAGAGATAGGCAGTGATGGGGAGATCAGGCAGAAGAAAGATCATTACAGGAGGTTCAAATCAAGTGATGATGTCCCCAAATTTGAGTTGGGGATGAAATTATGTGGGAAAAAAGAATTCAAAGAGGCAATCATCAGGTATTGCTGCATGAAAGAAAAATTGTCAGATTCATCAAGGATGATCCTAAAAGAGTTAGGACTATATGTGATTGGCAACACTGCCCTTGGGTCTGTTTGTGCTCCAGGAACTCCAGAACAACCAGCTGGCAAATAGCAACATTCAGAGATGAACATACTTGTCCCCCTAGGAGAGATAACAAGCATGTGACTGACAGGAGGATTGCTGCCAAGTATGAAAAGTTTATAATGGCCAACCTTGGGTGGAACTTTGCTCAGATGAAGAGTACTGTGCTAGAAGAGATGTTTACTGATGTCTCCATCTCCAAGTTGAAAAGAGCAAAGACCATAGTCATGCAGAAAGCATATGATGCAACCAAGGGCCAATATGAATTGCTTTATGACTACCAGCTTGAGCTGTTGAGGAGTAATCCTGAAAGCACAGTGGTGATAAATAGTTTGCCTGATGTTGAACCACCTATGTTCTGGAGGATGTTCATTTATTTTGATGCTTGCAAGAAAGGTTTCATGGCTGGGTGCAGGAGGGTAGTTGGTCTTGATGGTTGTTTTTTCAAAAGTGCAACTAATGGAGAACTGCTACAAACTGTTGGTAGAGATGCTAACAACCAGATGTATCCCATTGCATGGGCTGTAGTAGATAAAGAGAACAACAATAATTGGGATTGGTTCTGTGACTTGCAATTTAGGGTCATTCAAGTTGGTGATGGCAGAGGTTGGGTCTTTATATCTGACCAGCAAAAGGGAATTCTTAATGCTGTTGAGAAATGGGCACCAGAAGCAGAACATAGAAATTGTGCAAGGCACATTTATGCAAACTGGAAGAAAGAGTTCTTCAAAAAAGAATGGCAGAAGATGTTCTGGGCTTGTGCTAAGGCTCCATGCCCAATATTTTTCAATCTAGTTAGAGCCAGGTTGGCAAAAGAGACTAGGCCAGGAGCTCAAGCCATCTTGAACACTCATCCACAACAGTGGAGCAGGGTTTGGTTCAAACTGGGCAGCAACTGTGATTCAGTTGACAACAACTTATGTGAGTCATTCAAAAAGTGGATAGTGGAGGCCAGATTCTTTCCTATCATCACCATGTTGGAGGCTATAAGGAGGAAGGTCATGGTCAGGATCCAAGAGCAGAAGAGCAAAGCAGAAAAGTTGAACTGGGGAATTTGTCCCAACATCAAGAAGAAATTAAATGCTTACATCAAGATGTCAGGCTACTGCCATGCCATAAGTAATGGAGCAGACAAATTTGAGGTGAAGCATTGGGATCACAGATTCACAGTTGACCTTCAGGCTAAAACATGCAGTTGCAGGTACTGGCAGCTATCTGGAATGTCATGTTGCCATGCCATATCAAGTATCTATTTCATTTCAAATTCTTTGGATGCATACATTGCTGACTGCTACTCGGTGGGGAACTTAAGAAAGACCTACATGCACTGCTTGGAGCTAGTTGAAGGCCAAGATAGCTGGCCTACCTCTGATAGACCAAAACTGAGAGCTCCTGGATACATTAAGATGCCAGGTAGACCCAAGACACAAAGGACTAGAGAACCACATGAGAAACCAAAAGCAACCAAGATGTCTAGAGTTGGAACTGTCATCAGATGTGCAAAGTGCAAATGTACTGGCCACAATAGGAGCTCTTGTGACAAAAGGAGTGCCACTGCCCCATCTGATGGTGCTGCATCTGGTTCTGCTACTAGAGGCATGAGTGGCACTGCACCATCTGCTCCACCTGGTGCTCATTCTGTTCCTAGTCATGCTAATGATGCTTCTAATCAAGTGCCTACATCCAGCAAAAGGAAGCTGTCCCAGACCATTGGAAGTCAAGACTCTGTTGGCACCACTACTGCTAATGCTAAGGTACATAGATCAAATATTTCATTATTATCAACTATTTTCAGTCTGTTATCAACCAAATAAAGCTCTGTTCTTTTGTAATGAAAAAGCCTAGGTTTGGTGCACAGCAGGGCAAAGGCAAGGGTTCAAACTGGGCCATCAGGGTCAGCAACCATCAAAATGAATGCACATGGATCAGCACCATCTAATGTCATTGTTCAAGTCAGCGCAGGATCAGCACCAGGATCAGCAGCTGCACAATGTTCAACTCAGGAACCAGCAAACAATAAACAAGTTCAGAAGAAACCAACCACACCAGGACCAATGCTTCTCCTTCCTCCTTGGGACTCTGCCAAACTGTGAAGTGCTTCCATGCCTACTAAATGTAGGCCAAACAAGTTATTTCCATTTGTGATGTATGCCAAACTGTGTGGCTATTTGTGTCATTAAACTGTCATGTTTGTTCAGTGATGTATGCCAAACTGTGTGGCTGTTGGTCTCATGTATGCCAAACTATGGCTATTGCTGTTGTGCATGCCAAACTGTGTGGCTATTTGTGTCATGTATGCCAAACTGTGATGGCTTATGCCCTATGCAAAATGCCAACCTCTATGGCCTTGAATATTATGTGTGCCAATAATATCGTTCATGCTGTTACCTTTGCAATCTTGACAATTTACTTGCATCACAAACTAGAGGCATACACGTACATCCCAGGATAGCTAAAATTCATTAAGCTAGACAATACTGCCATTACACACCAGAGTTTCAAAGTGCACAGCCATTATAGATGCATCACAAAAGAGGTGGTACCACACAAAATACAACCTACCACACAGATGCACCATCTAGTCCCATTACCATGTCCACTCCTAGATCACATATCTAGATCATTAGCATTCCTAACATAAACTACTGGCAGCACAACAAGCCTAACCTAAGAACTAGGAAGCAGCAGCAGCACCAAATCCAACAACCAAACCAACAATCCACAGCTTGTTCATCTTTGCCTTCTGAGACATCGCCAAGTTGCCAGCATTCAGAGCTTCGTTGGCTTCCTTCAGAGCAACGATTTCCTTCTTCATCTGCTCCATCTTCACCACAGCATCGGCAATTGCAGACTTCAGGTCCACCCTTTCACGCTTCAGTGCCCACACAGCGTCACGCAGGTCCACCAGCAGGGTAGCGACGAATGGATCCACAGGCCCATCGTACCATCCCATGAAACCACATCCTCCAGACTGCAATGTTCACGGCGTGACAATAGTACCAAACGATTTCAAGTACATTGTATTACGGACTACCATAACTAAATCCGGACTGTAATGTACTTACCCGAGCATTGTAGCACCTCAAGTACCTCCGTCCCGGATTGTCATCGCTCCAGGAGATCCAGAGGGCCGCCTTCGTCCCACAGTGGCAGTTCACGGAGGGTTCGTAGTTGAACGGCCCTCTACGGTACGGGATGGGCGACTGGCGGCGCCAGCCATCTCCGTTGCATGGTCCAAGACCTGCACTCGAGCTCATCGAGCTCGACATCCTAGCTAGGGTTCCCGACGACAGGGATTGGGTCCGCGGGACCTAGGGTTTGGGATGAAAGGGGAGGGAAATGGGGGAAGAGGATGCGAGCGGCAGCGGGGGAGCGTTTATGAGTGAGAGGGGACTGACGAGTGGGCCTCATGCCACGCGACGCCACACGAGCCAGCGGATGTGTCGTCGACCTGTGCCACGTCGGACGAAACCGGGCTCAAACCCGCTAAAGGAGGACCCGTGCCCGGTATGGAAAGACCAGGGAGCCAGTTCACCCGGTTTTGCGGTCCAGGGAGAAAAATCGGATTTCGCTTAAAAGTTGAGGGAGGTAAAAAGGACTTTTTCCTTTGTTGAGAGACTTCAGAGAGAGGTAAAAAGGACGAACTGAACACCATCTCTTGAATTTTGTTTTCTCGAGTTATCTTCCGGTCAAAATGGGCCAAGCTGCACGCATTCAAAGAAAGCAGGCCCACTGCTCTCTCACACAGTCACACTCACATGGTCACACCCATCCGAAATTTGAGTTCACGGTCACGGCCTCACGGGTACGCGATCCACATTCAAATTATGTGTAAACCTACTCCCCATCCCAATGGTGAGCATCTCCATCAGTCTCCCAATAATCCTTTCCCAATAACTGGTATTGGAAGATGTTACAATAGCAATTTTAGGATTATTGGGGGAGTTGCTTTTGCAGTCTCCCAATAACCTTCTCACGATCCAACTATTTTATTAGGAGAGTCACAACTTCCCCTTTATTTAGGGAGAGATGAGGTGAATTATTGAAATGTCCCAATAACTATTGGGGAAAAGGAAAGGTTTTGGGAGACTGCTGGAGCACTAGTTTCCTATTTACTCTTCTAATACGGTAGTTGGATTGGGGATTAGGAGACTGGTGGAAATACTCTAAGGCCAGTCTAAGTGAAAGTTTCATAAAAAATTTTGTCGGTACCTCTGGACTAGGGTACCCCCTCTTGATGTGTCAAGACTCGTGTAGTTATCCATAACTACGCCCAAAGGAGCTGAGCAGCCGGACCCCTCGGGTCCGACTCCATCTCACCGGACCAACGGTCCCGGACCCGCATCCCGCTCGGGGACGGGTCCGGAGTCACCACGTGTCCCGGAGAAGGGAGCGCTCAGCCAAAACAGCTGGGAGCCCCGGACCTCCCACGGGGTCCCGGACCCCCATATACTGTCCGGACCCCTCAGCGGGGAAACAGACACCCCGCCTGGGGGGTCCGGAGCCTCCACGTGTCCACAGACGCAGGCACGCGCGCGGCTACAAAGCTTCCTCGGGAAGCTTCGCCCACCTACCGCGTTCAATGCGGGAGACGTTAAGAGCGCTCTGCCACAGCAGAGCCCGAGGTGACTTTAGCCAGGCTGTACTGTTGATCGCGCGTTACCAAGGCGCACAGTGCAGCCGTTGGCACCGCCCACGCCACGCATGTCAGTCTGCTACGCCAGTTAGACACGATAGCTCGGCGACGGAGTATCATAATACCTACGCGGTAGACCCAACAGTCTACGCCGCAACCTACACTGCCTCAACGGGCGCCTCGTTGATAGGACAAGTGAAGACCCCCCTTTTTCGGTCAAAGAGTCTACAGTGCGATGAAGCGTATCCGGGAAGAGATTCTCAACACTGTAGCACCATTTATGTCTTTTTCGTAGTACACTATACATCCTTGTTGGGCCCACATATCGGGGTCCAACACCTGTGTACGCGTCCTTCTTGTGCTATAAAAGGGGAGACGCCCGCTAGAGAAGGCATCAAGTCTCAAAGGGACTTGGAGGCAGAGGATAGACTCATCCACGAACACAAGAGCAATATAACTCTCAGTGGACGTAGGGTATTACGCTCCGGCGGCCCGAACCACTCTAATTCCCGGGTGTTCTTGTGTTCTTGCTTCATGAGTAGATCTGATGAATCGCTTGCACTTCCCCGAGTAACCACCCTCTGGGATTAGGCGGGTGCACTACGCCACCCGGCTATGGCCCTCCTTCTAGAGCCACGACATCTGGCGCCGTCCGTGGGGACAGCGCAAGCGTTGGCCAGATCTTCGCTCACTTCCTGGCTTCTGAAGTTGAGCTCATCCTCTGCAACGATGACGAGAAGATGAAGAGGGGCACGACATCACCTACGCCGCATGCCCTGACACCAAGGCAACAATGACCTCAGTGCGGTGGCGCACGGCAGCGGCGCCTGCTATGCGTCGCCACTACGACACCTCAGAGCCGGCACGGTGGCGCGCAAGAGCGACGCCTGCTGCGCGTCACCCTGCGACACTTTAAGCGTCGGCTCAAGATTTTCTCTCAACCAACCACCCGGGGTCCCCTGCGGCGGCACGACGTCGGCTCGAGGTTTCCTCTCAGGATGGAGCCTGGAGCCGGAAGGATGTCTGTCGCCTTCTCCCTCGCCTGGCTCAAGCCTCCCTTGGAGCTGCTGTAGACAGGCGTCAGCCTCCACCGCAAGGCGCGGGGGCCCTGTGCCAGCACCAAGAGGGAGCCGGCGAACGACCGCCCTTCTATACGCTCCGTGCTCGTCCAAACGAGCACCCGTCCTTCCGCTGCGCCAGGGTATCAAGCTGGCTTCAGCTCACTATGAGCAGCCATCAGGCTGGCTTTCGACGGTAGCTGGCAACGGCAGGGCCACTCCCATTCAAAGCCAAAGAAGTTGTTCTCATGCAATCTAAGCATGAAGCAGTTCTTGTGCAAAGGAGGGGCCTGCAAGCTCCCGAGGTGATGCTGGATGATGCTGTATAAGCACGTCCAGGGCGCCTCCGCCCCCAACAACTGAGGAATCTCCAAGATGGCAGTTCCACTCCGGCCAGGGACGTGCATGCATCACAGGGCGACGGCTGTAGGTTACCACTAGATAGGATTGAGTATGTTTCTCCTATGTAATGATGTGGTGCCTACGTGTGGTCCAGAGCGGTAAAGGTCCGCCCTTGTAAGCCCGATCTCTGGCTTCATCGCACAAACAGGCGACACCAGCAAGTGGTCCAAAGCGGTAGAGGTCAGCCCTCGTAATCCCGACTTCTGATGTGCACCATGAATCAAGTAATGAAGGAGATTGGCTTTCTCAGTCTTATCTTAGCATTAACTTAATGGCACTTGTCCGTTGAGCTTGCATTTTTTCTTCTCCCATGCGGAGTCTTTCTTGTCGCTAACGATCCAAATTGAGTTGTTGGCTTGTGGTCAGGCTGGGACACCCCTTCTAGCTGGAAGGCGGTCCAAACTCCTAGGGACCTGCTCCGGAGAAGTGGTGCTTGCATCCTGGGGTGGAGAAGTTCTGTGTAGCCGCTTAGCCTGGTAATGTACCCTAAGCCTATGCACTTCACTGCCCTGTTACGAGTACCCTAGTATCCAAGGCTGCCGTACCTAGGGGTTCGGGCTCCTTTCTAGTATAAGGCATGGTTTTCTATGCCTTACCACGTGGTCCGGTGACGTATCTCGTTGATCGATGGCGACAACTCAAAGTCCACTCCGGTGGCCCGCTCCGGCGGAGACCGCTCGCCACGGTCGCTCAAAGTCCACTCCGGTGGCCCGCTCCGGCGGAGACCGCTCGCCACGGTCGGTCAAAGTCCACTCCGGTGGCCCGCTCCGGCGGAGACCGCTCGCCACGGTCGATCAAAGTCAGTCTGCTACGCCAGTTAGACACGATAGCTCGGCGACGGAATATCATAACACCTACGCGGTAGACCCAACAGTCTACGCCGCAACCTACACTGCCTCAACGGGCGCCTCGTCGATAGGACAAGTGAAGACCCCCCTTTTTCGGTCAAAGAGTCTACAGTGCGATGAAGCGTATCCGGGAAGAGATTCTCAACCACTGTAGCACCATTTATGTATTTTTCGTAGTACACTATACATCCTTGTTGGACCCACATGTCGGGGTCCAACGCCTGCGTACGCGTCCTTCTTGTGCTATAAAAGGGGAGACGCCCGCTAGAGAAGGCATCAAGTCTCAAAGGGACTTGGAGGCAGAGGATAGACTCATCCACGAACACAAGAGCAATAGAATTCTCAGTGGACGTAGGGTATTACGCTCCGGCGGCCCGAACTACTCTAATTCCCAGGTGTTCTTGTGTTGTTGCTTCATGAGTAGATCTGATGAATCGCTTGCACTTCCCCGAGTAACCACCCTCTGGGATTAGCCAGGTGCACTACGCCACCCGGCTGTGGCCCTCCTTCTAGAGCCACGACAAATTTCATGTATTAAATTCTATATGCCACATAAGCATTTCTGATGACTTGACATGATCATTATGAGGAGAGAGCAGGGGGAGTTTCATGGGATGAGGGGAGAGTTTCATCCCCATGAAACCCACCTGGCACGATTACCTAGTTCTCTGTTTTTGAAAAACGTGCGATGGAACTTGCACTGAGACTGGCCTAAGGGTGTGTTTAGTTGGTGAAAAATTTGGATTTTGGTACTATAGCACATTTCGTTGTTACTTGATAAATAATGTCCAATTATGAACTAATTAGGTTTAAAAATTCAGCTCATGCTAATCAATTAGACTGTGTAATTAGTTATTTTTTTAACTGTATTTAATGTTCCATGCATGTGTCTGAAAATTCGATGTGACAAATACTGTACAAAACTTTTTAGGAACTAAACATGGCATAAACTAGCTTAGAACAAAAACGAAAAACATTGCCGACTACTAAGACCAACACAGGCAATGGTCTCCTACGGGCTACGGCTACCAATCCGTTCCCAGTTCCCAGTGTGTTCTTAAGAAAACGATGCAGGTTGCTGGAGCTCGCCTCCATTCCGCGCTGACTCGCCACCGCCTCCATTCCGCGCTGACTCGCCACCGCCGACTTCCATGCTTGCTTTATTTATGGTCATCGCCGAACTCCATGTTGACGTCGCCAGCAGCCAGCGTCACCGCGCTCGAGCGCGGTTGCAACGTTCACTACTACAGAATCGGCCCATTTGTTCCAGTTCCAAATGCTCATTTGTTCTGGTTTTGGAACCGGATTCGGGCTGTCGGGAGTCTTTTGTCCCGGGTGGTAGAACCGGGACAAAATGTCCCTCACGCTAAAACATTGTTTGCGCCCCGCGAGATTCGAACCCAATACCTATTGCTAAGCGCATAGTTTTCTTGTCAACTCACCTAAGTAGTACATGTGACTCAGTAAAGAATAACTTCCTTTTGAACTATCACGTGGAGGGGTCTTTTATCCGGGTTGGTAACACCAACCGGGACAAAAGGGTCCTTTAGTCCAGGTTGATGCCACCAACTGAGACAAAAGAGTCACCCTTTAGTCCGGGTTGGTGTTACCACCCGGGACAAAAGTGTTAGGCCTTTTGTCCCGGGTGGAGCCTCTTTTTGTCCCGGTTGGTGCCTCCAACCAGGACAAAAAGCCCATGTCCCCCGCTGGCCCGGCTAGCCGTTGGGCCCGGAACAAAAGCCACCTATTGTCCCGAGACCAAAGTCAGCCGGGATAAATGGCCTAGAACAAAGGCATGTTCTATAGTAGTGGTTCTTTGCTTGGCTGCACTTCCTACTTCAATTCAGATCACTATTGTTATGAAAATTTTCTTGTGGGGTTTTATAACATGACTTCAGTTCAGAACACATCACGCTTTCACTTGAATAGGAATTTCCCCAACATCTACAAATATTCATCAGATCACCACCACCGCATAAAAGTCATGTGGATTTTTTATATTACTGGTGTCAATACCTTCTCTAAACATAAAAAGAATATGAGATATAAAACACACATGCCAGGGATATTTCCACGTTAGCATTTACATTAAAGTCTTTGTATAGTGACCCAGAGCCTCAGACTACCCAGCAGTCACCCAGAGCATCCGTAACATTAGCTATCGAGTTTTGAAACGGCAAATTAGTAACACATCATAACATGCTTCATCCTATCTTCTATCGCAATGTTCAGAATGGATGCTGAAAGTATCAAGAGGCCACCTTATATAATAAAATAAAACATGAGAGCTTTACCCAAACCATTTCTTCCACCCCTCATCAGTCCGTGATAAATTCTTCCACCAAACCAATATTCTATTCACTTATGGTACCTCAGCGTTAAGGAAATTCTAATCTTTAATGCCTGCGATTTCTATCTCAATATGATATCAGGCATCGTAATGTGGCTGCTCTCAGCTGCCACAAGTTATCACAATTTGAAACTCACATTTTTCTGCTTTTGATAAAAAAAAAGAGAAACTCCCATTTTCCTAGTGCTTTGCCATGTCTTTTTTTTTGAGTAGTAATTCTTGATGCTTTATTCAGGAACTCCGAGCTCAGCCAGATCGCGAGCCAAAATAACATTTACAAATTCAGGGAGGGGATCCATCCAGACACTCGGATGATCCGGGTCCCGGCATCGGCCAAGTTTAGCCAATTCGTGAGCAGCAAAATTACAAGAACGAGAAACATGTTCCACACTAGCAGAATTAAACAAAGTTGACATAAGAAACTTTGCCTCTCTGAAGAGCACACCACCTAGCGCTTGATCATGTTCAGTCGACTGCAGCGCCTTCACCAACACAAGCGAGCCCGATTCTAGCACGATGTTCTGCACCCCCACCTCTGCTATCGCATTCAGAGCCTCAACACATGCATGGGCTTCAGCACAGAGAGCATCTGCTGCGATTTCGATGCATCCAGCCCCTACCATGGCCGCCTTTCCTTCCGAGTCCCGCATCAGAAAGCCCCAAGCACCTCTCTTATTTGCCACACTGAAAGCCCCATCAATATTAACCTTCCAAACACCTTCCGATGGAGGATCCCATTTTTTATCCTGACTTACTGACTCTGACACAGCATTCCCCATAATCTCCATGTCAGTGGAGATGTTGATCATCCGGGCTCTAAACAGCACCTCCTCCGTGAATCTCAATTTCTCCCCAGCATTCGCTTTGTTCCTGGCATCCCACCATGACCAAAGCAGGCCAATAATCGTCAGCTTCTTTTCTTCCTTTTGAGACAGGATGCACTCGGCAACCTGTGTTGCACAAGATAGTGAACACAGCTTGAGCCTAACGTCCTCCAAGTTCATAGCTCTCCAGCATGCTTTGACATATTTGCACTTCAAGAAACAATGTCCTCCATCTTCATCCAGTCTCCAACAGATGGGGCATCTCGTATCAATCACCATCCCTCGCCTAGCAATGTTCATTCTCAGAGGCAAACTATTATGTGAAAACCTCCAGAAAAAATGGCGAATTTTGGCGGGCACTTCAGCTGTCATACACTTCCATTTGAAACAAGGGGACCTTGACGACAGAGAGCTTGATCTGCTTTCCCCTTGTTGACGGATTTTGTCCCTTGTCTTGCCATCATCTAACACATGATAGGCTGATTTTACTGAAAAGACACCCTTCTTGTCATAGTGCCAAGCCAACAGATCCTCCATGCCTTGTTTAACAGGGATACACAATATACGAGCAACATCCTCTTCCCAGAACACCGACTGGATTAAGGCCCTATCCCAGTCACCACTTACTGGATCAATCAGCTCAGAAACCCGACGCAAAAGAGTATGACCACGTGGTGTGACAGGTCTTCTGGTAATGCCATCAGGTAACCAGGGATCAGACCAAATGTCAATCTGTGTTCCATCCCCTACTCTCCAAATTAACCTCTTCTTAAGAGCATGCACACCTCGAACAATACTGCGCCAAGAGTAAGAAATACCTGGTTTCTCCCTAACATCCACCAGATTTCCATCAGGGAAATATTTTGCGCGTAATACTTGAGCACACAAAAACTCTGGGTTAGTTAACAGTCTCCATCCTTGTCGGGCTAGCATAGCTAGATTAAAGAGATGCAGATCCCTGAAACCGAGCCCACCATTCTCCTTTCTAGTGCATAGTTTATCTTTAGATAGCCAATGCATTTTATTCTCCTGATCTTGTTGTGCCCACCAGAAGCGACAAATCATTGTCATGATATCATCACATAGGGTTTTTGTCAAATCAAAACAAGACATAGCATAGCTCGGGATGGCTTGCGCCACGGCCTTAATCAGGATTTCTTTTCCAGCTTTGGACAGCAGCTTCTCCTTTCCATCCCTGTATCCTTTTCCACACCCTATCCTTTAGATAAGTAAAAGTTTTCTCCTTTGATCTTCCCATATACAAAGGCAGCCCCAAATATTTCTCAGTACGAGCCTCCACATTTATTTCCAAAGCTGACATCATATGTTGTTTCTCTGCATTTCTTGCATTTTTGCTAAACATTATGGAGGACTTTTCCTTATTAATAATCTGCCCCGAGCAATCTTCATACAATGAAAGAATATGTTGCACACGATTTGCACTCCGATCATCTGTTTTCAGGAGTAGCAAGGAGTTGTCTGCAAACAAAAGATGATTAATGCTCGGTGCATCCTGGCATACCTTCACTCCCACCAAATCACCATCCTCCTCAGCCGCCTGGAGTAGACATGAAAAGCTTCAGCACACAGCAGAAACAAATACGGTGAGAGCGGGTCCCCTTGCCGAAGACCACGCTCAGGTATTATTTCCTCAGTGAGACCACCATTCACCTTAATTCGGTATTTGACCGTGGTGACACACTTCATGATTATATTCACCCATTCCTCACAGAATCCCAACTTATTCATCATCATCTCCAGAAAACACCATTCCACACGGTCATAAGCTTTGCTCATATCAAGTTTAACCGCAGCAAAGCTTTCTCCCCCACCACGCTTGTTCTGCATGAAGTGAGTCAGCTCATATGCTAAAAGCACGTTATCAGTGATTATGCGGCCAGGCACAAAAGCACTCTGATTTAAAGAGATAATATCAGGAAGAATAAGCTTCAGTCGGTTAGACAAAACCTTGGATGCAATTTTGTAAGTCACATTGCACAAGCTTATTGGCCTCAGATCCTTCAACCTCTCCGGGTTAGAGACTTTGGGGATCAGTACCACCATTTTATCATTCCATCCCTCTGGCATGGCACCTCCCACAAGTAGGTTCTTGACTTCTTTGGTGATATCAGCACCCACAATATCCCAAAATTATTTGTAAAAAAGGGCCGGCATCCCATCCACTCCTGGGGCTTTGAGATCACCCATGCTGTCTAGGGCTGATTTAATCTCCTCGTCAGAATACTCCCGCCTCAAGAACTGATTCATCTCATTAGTTACTCTCGGATGAACCCGCGAGAGCAGCTCATCATAGTGGCTACCTGCACAGCTGCGAAATATTTTTTTTATAAAAGTTAGTGATGATATTCTGCAGCTCCCCCTCCTCTTCCACCACCACCCCATCGTCCTTCACTAATCTCCTGATTCTATTCCTCCTTCTCCTTTCTGAGGCATACCCATGGAAGAACTTTGTATTTCTATCCCCCTTCTGCAACCAGTTTGCATGCGCTCTTTGGCGCCAATAGAAATCTTTTTGGCTTTCTAGTTTCTCCAACTTATATTTCAAAATTTCCTCCCTACCAACACTATAGGCGTCAAAACTTCTCCTACGACATGCCTCCAACTCCCTCTTCACCCTCTTTATTCTTTTCCCCAAATCTCCAAGTATGTTCCTGCTCCAATCCCACAGTTCGGCTCCCACCTCACGGACAGCTTCCACCACAGTACCCGATCTGGCCTCCATCGTCAAATTCCACGCATTGTGCACAATCGTTCGGCAATTGTCCTCCTGAATACACCCAGCCTCAAACCTGAACGATTGGCCCCCCGGCTTCGGCCGATCTGCAGCTTCATCATTCATCACAACAATAATGGGTCGGTGGTCCGAGTGGGAAATTTGGGAACCGAGCACACCATTCATCATCAGCAACCGCTCTATCCAATCGTTCCCGAATATATTCCTCACTTTGGTGGTTATTATTTTGCCATGTGAATGGGTCCCCCACGAATCCTAGGTCCGTCAGCAAGCAGTCCTCCAGCGCATGCCGAAAGCGATCCATACAAACCTAAGATTTTGCTTGTCCACCCTCCTTCTCACACCCCAGCAACACCTCATTAAAGTCGCCCACACACAGTCATGGACGTCTCCTAGAAGCATTCAAAACCCTCATTGCCTTCCAAGAATCTTCTTTCCGATTGGTTTTTGGTTCACCATAGAAACCTGTGAACCGCCAAACAAATCCATCAGCCTCCACCACATCCGCATCTATGTAAAAACGGGACACCCCCCGTAGATGCAGATTAATTTCTTTCCTCCAAAAGACTGCAAGCCCGCCACTTTGCCCCTTGCAATCTTGCAACACCAGATTAGTTAACCCAAGCTTCCACCGCAACCCCTCGATTCACCTTCTGTCCATCTTCGTTTCAGACAGAAAGAGTATATAAGGTTCCTCCTCCTTCTGGAGATCCAGAAGGCCGCGAATTGCTAGGGCGTTCCCCGAGCCCCGACAATTCCAAGCTATTAGCTTCATTGGTCCTTGCAGGACTGCTC
This sequence comes from Panicum virgatum, assembly GCF_016808335.1. Classification (NCBI taxonomy): domain Eukaryota; kingdom Viridiplantae; phylum Streptophyta; class Magnoliopsida; order Poales; family Poaceae; genus Panicum; species Panicum virgatum. Next base: position 10,744,511 of record NC_053149.1, on the reverse strand, counting down.
CGGCAGTCCCGCTTTCATGTTTGTGTTTGCAACATCCTCATCCACCCATTCCGCCACTCTGCTCCTCTTTACACCTTCCATCGGCACCGGCTCCTCCCCATCCAAATTCCTCTTTTTACCTTCCTGCATAGTGGAAGAAGGGCTTCCAGCCTCTACCACCACCTGTCTCGGCTTCTTTTTATACGTCTTGCGGTTAGATTTTACTGAGGAATCCTTCACCTTCCCCGCCGCCCCCTCTTCATGCACCACCTCCAACTCTTTCCCCCCTAGCTTGATCGACGTGCATGAGCTGCATGGTACTGTTTGCATGCTTCTTCCCCTCCTTATCCCCTTTAGAGTTCAGCTCTTAGGCATCCGCCCCCACAACAACCCCAGTATCCCCAGGCTTTGTCCCCAGTTTATGCACTGCGTCGGCGTCCGGATTGTCGCCGAAAGTCAGCGCCTTCTTTGCACCTTTGTCAAGCCCCTCCTCCTGAACAGCTTCCTTGCCATCATTCTTCAGTGGGCTCGTCACCTCGTCCTCCTCCCCTACTTTCCTCCCCGTCAGCAAACCACCATCATTACTGCCCCTCCTCCATGTCGGGCCCTCACTCCGGGAGCCATCATGCCCCCACTTTCCACCCGATCCACTCGAACCACGCCCCCAGCTCAACCCAGATTTCCCTCCCCCGCCTTTTTCCCTCTTCGATCTCCTCTGTCCATCAGAATCAGGTCTCCCTCTCCCCGGCAAGTACCTCAAGGACTTGTCGAACTGTGGGACTTCCCCCTCCTTCAGCCTAACCGAGCACGCCTTCTCAGTGTGGCCAATGATGCCACACACATAGCAAAAATCTGGTAAGTACTCGTACACCAAAGGACACCAGCGATCCGGCGCACCATCAACACCTTGCACTGATACACCCCGCATGAGAGGCTGGCGAACATCCAGCCTAATACGCACCCTCAGAAAAGCGCCGGATCGGCACCTCACCATCCTCCAAATCCAGCATCATAAACTCCCCAATCGCTTCTCCAATGGTCTTCCCCGCTTCCTTATTCATCATGCCAATGGGGAGATTTGAGATTCTCACCCAAATTGGCACCGAGATGAACTCAATCTCATCTAGGGTTTTCCTCCGATCCACATCCGAAACTACCAACAACTCCTTTAATATCATCCATGGCCCTTCATCCAACGCCTTCCTCTTCCCCGATTCTTGTAGGAAGTTGATGAGGAACTTGTTATCACCCAAGGGTTTGCACTCAATCCCTTTAATGGGGCACCAGATCCTACCCAAAGCCTGCTCCACAGTTTCGGCGTGGATCATCTTCTCCGACATCACCTTCCCCAGCGCCTTGCACAGCAGAAAGTTGCAGATTCTTCATCATTCCTTCCACACTCTCCATCGCCTTGCACCAGGGACGTAGACCGAACGACACGACGAAAACCAGCGTTGCCACCACCATTAAACCCTAGGCTAGCAGGGGAGGTTCACGGCTGCGAAACGCAGAATATGGGGACACGATGGCGTGGGAAGTTGGGAGATCCAGCACCGGGTGATGCGGATCCGAAAGAGGGGAGAGGGAGGAGAAATCGGTGGGAACGACGGTGGCCGGCAAACGATCGCCTCGAGTCGCCTAGGGGAACCCTAGACGCCGAGGAAAAAAGATGGTTCGCGTGCTTTGCCGTGTCAACTTCGCGAGAGTTTGTTTCACTAGGAAAAATGACAGGACACGACCACATCCCGACATCCGATCGAGCTCGGCCGCATCGCCGACGTCCAAACAAAGGCCTTGTTTGGCTATTCCACGATTCTAGCGCGCACATTTCCCGAGGAGAGAATCTCGCATGCATGGTTTACTAAATAAAGTCTATTTGTAAAATCTTTTTAGAGATGGGTGTAACTTTTCGCGATGAATCTAATGACGGTAATTAATCGATGATTGGCTACAGTGATGCTACAATAATCATTCTCTAATCGCGCGGTCAAAGGCCTTATTAGATTCTTCAGGGTCACTAGCGCCGGGGTTCTGGACTTAGTTTTGTAAACTGACTTTGTTTGATACCGTAATTAGCGGTCAAAATATCATTAGCACGCTAAAATTCTAGGACGGACAAGGCCAGGCCGTGTTCGGTTAAGGCTGTAAAAATTTTCGCGAAAACTTTTTGGTCTTTTGACCACTAATTTAGAGTACCAAATGAAGTCTATTTACAAAACAACCTCCACAACCCCCGTGTAAATCGCGAGACGAATCTAATGAGGCCTTTGACCGCGTGATTAGAGGATGGTTACTGTAGCATTACTGTAACAAATCATCAATTAATTACCGTCATTAGATTCATCTCAAAAAATTACATCCGTTCCTGAAAAATTTTGCAAATAGACTTCGTTTAGTACTCCATGCAAACATTTGTCTTTTTATGTAAACTTATTCGATGGTTTACCAAACACGGCCTGAAAACCGCTCCGACGTTCCAGCCGATGCTGACCCACACCCACACCAGTCCACCACCCACCCGTCAGTCCGTCACCAGCTGAAAAACCCTCGGCGCCCCTGCACCCGCCGCCACGCGTGGCCGCCCGGACGGCGCCTTCCACGCTTCCACCCCAATCCACAAGCACAAAACCGAAACCGACCGAAACGCCAAACCCAGATCCCTCCCCCCTCTCGTCTCGTCCTTCACCCGATTCAAAGTTGCAGCGCCGCACAACGCCAAGGGAGAAGCGAAGCCTCCGCGAAATCTTAAAAAAGCGAAGGGAAAATCACACTCCTCGCTTCCCCAGCTCAAAAATTTCCCCTCCGCTACTGCTCTAAACCCTAGACTTCTCGGCGCCGCGCCGCGCCCCGGTCCCCACCCTCTCAGTCGCTTCTGGTCTGCTGCGCCGCGGCGGCGGCGGCGCTCCTCGCTCGACCCAGCGGAGAGGAGATCCGCACGGGCGTGGGTTAGTTTCGCATCGTTTTTGTGGGTAAGTAATCTTGAAGCTCGCCTGGATGGACTCCCGTATCCTAAGAGTTGCCCTGGCTCCCGCATCAATCTCTACCCACTCCGTTCATTAGCCGTGGATTCGTGCGCTGCGCAGTGGTTTGGTTGGCGGGTTCGATTAAGTTCTTATTTAGAGCAACTCCAACAGTTTGATTTTCCCCTTTCCCCTTTCCACCTTTTCTCAATATAGGGAATTGATGTTGAAAAAACCCATTCCAACAGATTGATTTTCCATCTCCTTTTCCTCTTTATTTTTTCTCAATCCCCAATATTATCTATCCAATCCCCAATAGAAAGGGGGAGAAAACGAGTCTCCCTTTCCGTCCCGACCGTGCTGTGCCGCCAGTGCCGCGCCCTCCGGCACCACCCCGTCCATCGCCGCCGCCGCCTCCTGATGGCCGCCGACGAGCACGCCTGCCAGCAGCCGCCCGCCTCAAGCGACTCGGGTCCAGAGCGAGTTCTTGAAGTAGAAGATGGCCTGGATTCGGTAGGTCCAGAGCGAGTTCTTGAAGTAGCTGGTGGCGTTGTCACATGTTACCTGGAAGGCTTGGTGGCCGCCACACTCCGGCGGATGCATGCCGGCGAGCCAGAACGGGTAGGAGATGCTCAGGTCCCCGCACCACGCGCGCCCGCAGGGAGCCGTCGTGTTCGGAGCACCTGTCGTGGTGGATCTGGTTTGGGGAATGAGCAGTAGCAGGGCCAAGCACAGCGAGGTAGCAGGAGATAGGTCCATCATCCTAGCAACGCAATGGGAAAGGAGAGTATTGCAGGCTGGCCTGGTTCTTGGCTCGCGTGCTGCGCACGCTGCAGTGTGCAGTCCCTGGCCTGGTTCTTGGCTCACGACTTTGCGAGCTCCGCGCCTCGGCTCCTGGGCGCTCGCGCGTCCCTGCCGCGCGCTAAAAGCAACGTCAGAAGAGCGTGGATGAAGTTCTGCACAGATTTATCTAGGCTGAAAGCAACGTCAGAAGACTGAATTTTCAGATTTATCTAGCCTGAGTTGCTGTAGTTCTTTGGAATGTCACAAGAGCAATATCATGCCAAAGCAACATCAGCAAGAGGATGCTGCTCCCTGTGACTGTGAGTAGAGACTGAGTGTCAAAAAGAGCTTGTACTGAATCATGAGAGTATGTTGCTTGTACTGAATCATGGTCCGAATCATGGTCCTTTTTCAGAGTTAAAATAATTCATGAGAGTATCAGATTCGGATGAATCATGGCATGAATGCAACATGAGAGTATGTTGCTTGTACTGAATGCAACATGGCCTGAATGTTTCAGTTATTTTTTGCTCACTATTTCAGTCATTTTTAAGTTATTTTTTGCTCACTGAATGTTACCTCTATGACCAGCGCCATCTCTGAATGCAGATGCTCGCTCTGACCAGATTTTCTGTTGCATAATAGTATTCTGTTACATTCAGTATCCAGGAAATAAATGAAATTAACACTGATATTCTTGCAACACTGATATTCAGTCTCTTATTGACTGCTGAAAGAGAGAAAAAGAGAGAACCTGATATTCAGTCTCTGAATTCAGAGACCATAACACTGCATTTTGTCAAACATTCCATTTCAGGTTCTGGGAGTGCATAATTTTCAGAATTTATGCTCATTCCAGTTCAGGCTGACAGGCTCGATCTGAATCTTGCAAGAGCATTTCTGTTCAGTTCAGCATTTCTGTTGCTCGAATATCTGAACATCTTGTGTCTTAGCTGTGATTATTGACTAAATATTCTGATTCAGTTGTTTGTGTGAAATATATATGTACTTGTTCCTTTGTTTCAGCTCTGAAATATATATGTACTTGTTGTAATTGAGCAGAACAGATGTTCTGATCTATAATCATGGTCTTTAGGATTCAGTTTAATTCCTTTGTTTCGGCCACTTTGAAGTTAACTATTGTAACAGGTTCAACAGATTCAGCCATTGTCCTTTGTGCTCTGCTTTCAATTCTTGGTCAGGCAAGACCATTTAGTAGAGATCTGACTTCTTTCTGATGGTTTTGTAGCAACTGGAACGATGTCTCTGAACCTTCTAGGAAGGACACCACACTGAATGCAGCCAAGGCAACCTAGTACCTGAAACCTGATGAGTTGGTGTGCATGGTCACTGTGTCTCAGAAAAAGAAACATGAACTTGTGAAAGCAAAATGGTTAGTAGCAGTTCAAATGAAAAACAAAGACACTTCAATTTTAGCCTGTGAATATTATTAGAAGAGAGAACACAGAATCCCAAGAAACAAAAAATAGCAGTCCTTTGCCCAATTCAGTTTTGTGTGCTGTGTACAATTCTTCTGATCGCAAATGACACTTTTTCCCTGATAGCAGTAGGAACAGCAGAAACATTCAGTATCAAATCAGGTGGCGGTGGCCTGCCGCCGGACCGGGCGTTGGCCCGCCGCCGGACAGGGCGCTGGCGCGCTGCCGCGTTCCGGCACAGGAAGGGCGGCCCTGCACTGCTGGTACTCTGCTGTGCAGTCCGCGCCTCGGCTCCTGGGCGGTCGCGCGTCCCTGCTGCGCGCGCGTCCGAAGTGGAAGATGCGTGCAGCGAGCGCGAGGATGACGACGGGGAAGAGGAGGACGAGCTTGTTGCCGAGCAGGACCTCCTGGAGCTTGGTGCCGAGCAGGACCTTGCGGAGGAGGGCGAGGTCGGGCTTCTTGCTGAGGGAGGAGGAGGGCGCCGGTGGCGGCTCTGCTTGCGACGGGGAAAGGAACGCGAGGGGAGGGGAGGGGAAAGGAAGATGTGACTGACAAGTTGACCCCACGTGACAGGAGAGGGAAAGGGGAAAGGGAAAAATCTAGCTGCTGGAGTACTTCTCCCCTATAAGTTGAAAGTTGGAAAGGGAATTCCCCTATATGATGAGAAAGGGGATAGGGAAAAATCAAACTGTTGGAGTTGCTCTTAGTGCGTGAGATCGACATTGCTTGACACCATATGACTTATTGGTACCCATTAAGTTGCTGGTGTAGTTTATTCTACGACATGTTTTGGGGGTTCAACTGAATCCCCATTCCCGACCAAGTGCGCCCTGCACTGGAACAAGACATCAATAGAGGGAGTTCGCTGGAACTTCCATTAGTATTTCCTCTGATTAGCTTGACAGTAACACTCGACACTCTTAACTAATTAGCTCGTCCGCTACAGTTGAACTGTGGTTTGTAACAGGTGGACTGATGCCGGAAGGTACAGTTTTAAAATACCTTAGCATACATTGAAACTGTACAGTTCTGGACTCTTTTTCACATTTGGATTGCACACTCTGGTTCTGGAGTTGGCTGGTACCTAGATGTTTTAAGTTGTCGTCATAATGGAAACAAGCCCTATTGAGCTGACATGGCTGCATCCTTGCTTAGAAATGCCATTGCTTTAGGTGGTGTTGCAGTGCATGGTGATGATACTTGGGCCATGTGGTTTTTCTGAATCAGTAGTCTGAGTGTTGTTTTAAGCAACATAATGGACCTATAGGAGTTGACTAATCGGACCTCTATTGTCAAGATGATTAATCAGACATACTCCACTCCAATGTTTAGATATGATCATCATCTTCTACATCTGATAGTTAAAGTGATTAACCAGACATACTTCATTCCAATTTTCAGAAATGATAATCAGATGCACCTTATAGATGTTTCTTCTAAAATTGATTTACTTTTGCAGTGCTGCGAGCAAACACTTAAATCCTGAGCAGTTATCACAACATTTCTTCATTCCCATGAAATGTCACTGCTTAGTAGATTCTTCTACAAGAGGCCTCCAGATGGACTACTGGAGTTTATTGACAGGATCTATGGTATGCATAGAGAGGTTTCCTATATTGAATCACTTCTTAGATCAAAGTTTATTGTTTACGACTGCTTCAACTGATCATATCTTTTGGCATTGCGCAGTTTTTGATTCATGCTTCAGCACTGAAGTTTTGCCTCAGGGAATGTATCCAGTCTATTTAAATGAGATTCTCACGGAGTTGCATGAAGAACATGTAGAATCCTCATTCCTGGCGATTAATTTTAGAGATGGAGATAAGAGAAGCCAGTTTGCTGATATACTGCGTGAATATAACATTCCAGTCATTGATTACCCACGGCATTTTGAAGGCTGCCCTGTGCTTCCTTTATCTCTGATTCAGCATTTCCTTCGTGTCTGTGAGCACTGGTTATCTAGTGGGAACAATAAGAACATTATATTACTCCATTGTGAAAGAGGGACCTGGCCATTGTTGGCTTTTTTGTTATCTTGTCTTCTCATATACAAGAAATTGCACGGTGCTGAGCATAAAACTCTGGACATTATTTACCGCGAGGCACCTAAAGGGTTCCTACAACTCTTCTCCGCACTCAATCCAATGCCATCGCAGCTCCGTTACATGCAGTATGTAGCCAGAAGAAATATCTCTCCAGAGTGGCCTCCAATGGAAAGAGCACTCTCTTTGGATTGCCTGATTCTTAGAGCCATTCCAAGTTTTGATTCTGATAATGGATGCAGGCCATTAGTCCGCATTTTTGGGCGAAATCTTCTCGGTAAGAATGGTAGCATGGCTAACATGATTTTTTCTATGCCAAAGAAGAAATCTCTGCGGCACTATCGGCAGGTAGGTGGTACATGGAATTTAACATGAACAATTCAGTTGCTTTTCTGTGACTCTATTTTGGGTTGACATCATTGAGGAATCTTTATCATGCAGGAGGATTGTGATGTGATAAAAATTGATATACAGTGTCTAGTCCAGGGAGATATTGTTCTGGAGTGTGTACATCTCGATCTTGATCCAGAGAAGGAAGTTATGATGTTCCGGATAGTGTTCAATACTGCTTTTATACGTTCAAATGTATTGATGCTAAATAGCGATGATGTGGATATACTGTGGGGTTCAAAAGAGCGGTACCCAAGGAATTTTAGAGCAGAGGTAAAATTTGATGCACATACATTGAAATCGCCCTGGACTAAAATGGATCACTAACACGATTTTGATAATGTAGGTGCTGTTTTGTGAAATTGGGGGCATGTCTCCCACAAGAGCTCCAACAGCAACACTGAACGGTGATATGAAGGGTGGTTTACCAATTGAAGCCTTTTCAGCTGTTCAAGAACTCTTCAATGGAGTTGACTGGATTGAAAGCAGTGATGATGCTGCCTATTGGTTGCTCAAAGAATTCTCAGCAAACTCGCTGCAAGAGAAATTTCAAAAGCTTATACTCAATGACATGAAAGAACTCTCAAAAATGCAAGCTAAAGTTGGTCTACAGATGCCACTGATGTCTCCACTTGATTCTGATGAAGAAAAATATTCTGTGGCTTCTGATTCTGTTTGTTCAGCTGATCATGAGAAGGTTCAACATGGTGGAAACTCATCTGACTCGGAGAACATTGATCGTGATCTTACTACTGAAGATTCTGAATCCAGTGGTATAACTTCTTACATGAACCAATTTCTGCTTTGGAAACTCAGTGACAATGTTACACAGTCTATATGAGGTTCCCTTTAGGAGAAGTTTTGTTTTATGTTGCTGTGCATGGTGCCCCATAGATTTCAGGGTCTCATCACCGTCATCTTTTCTGTTGTTTGTCTTTTATTAACTTTTTTGTTTAATTAGAAGTCTGATTCTAAACTATCACAACTTTTGCAGCTACTCTCACAATGAACAGCTCATCCCCGCCTCTCCAGTCTCAACCACCTCCACCTCCTCATGGGGTACCTTCTAGCCTTTTGGATTCATCTGTGTTGGCAACTGGGCCAAGTGGACCCCTAACAAAACCACTGCAGGAGCTACCAAGTAACAGGTCACCATTTTCACCACCCGCTCCTCCTCCTCCACCACCACCACCACCACAAAATGGTAGGAAACCTGCTTCACCGCCACCGCCTCCGCCGCCGCCACCACCACCACCAAGTGCAAGTAAACATGGTTTCTCATCACCACCGCCTCCACCGCCGCCGCCACCACCTCGCATTAGCAGTGTAAGTCCTCCACAGCCTCCTCCACCTCCACCACCACCACCGCCGAGTGGAAGCAAACATATTCCGTCACCACCACCGCCTCCTCCTCCGCCACCTCCTCGAGTTAGCAGTGTGGCTCCTTCACAGCCACCGCCACCGCCACCAGTGCCAAATTCTGGGGTAGCAAAACAGCAAAATGTTTGTACAGCTCGACCACCACCGCCACCACCGGCTCATGGAATGGCTAATAAAGGCCCTCCACCGCCCCCTCCTCCCCCTCCCTTTTCTAGCAAAGCATCTACAACTTATGCTTCTACTTCAAAAGGACCACCTCCTCCACCTCCACCTCCACCTTCTACTTCATCAAGAACTGCTGGCCCTGCTGCTCCATCTCCACCCCCACCCCCACCCCCGCCACTGCCTGGTACTAATAAAAAAACTCCTCCAGCCCCACCGCCGCCACCTCTGATGACAGGAAAGAAAGCGCCTGCACCCCCGCCCCCACCATCTCAAGCACCAAAACCTCCTGGAACTGTACCTCCTCCTCCACCCCCAAGCTCAAAGATATCAAATGCAGCAGTGCCACCACCTCCATTATTGGGAAGGGGACGTGGCAACACAACTGGATCAACTAAAGGCCGTGGCATTGGATTGGCACAACAAAGTAACCCTCCCAAAAAGACTTCACTAAAGCCTCTGCATTGGGTGAAAGTTACTAGAGCAATGCAAGGAAGTCTCTGGGCTGATGCCCAGAAACAAGGGAATCAGGCTAGGTAGATGTTTTTTTTATAGCATGGTTTTCTATTCATAATATGTCATCACAAAATTTTGCAGCTGTTGATTTACTAGTGACTAGTTCAGATTTCTTATATGACTAGTTAATTAAGTATGAAATCTGGTATTTGTGATTATTACTAGCTAGTTCTAGTATCTGCTATTTTTCATCATAAAATCTATCTCTTTTATTCTGGGCTGGAGTTCCTTTTACTTATTTAAGATACGGACGGTCTCTTCAACAAAGTTGTGTTCTCTTTTGCACTGTTTGTCAGCGCTCCTGATATCGATTTATCCGAGCTGGAGAGCTTGTTCTCCACGGCAAGTGTAACCAACATAAGTGAAAAGGGGGCGACAAGACGTGGTTCAGCTATTAGCAAGCCGGAAATTGTTCACCTGGTATGAAAATTCCCAATCATCTGTCTTACTGCTATCTCAAAACACGTAAAAGTTTCCACTTATAATAGAGTGTTTTAAAGTTCTCATGCTGCTACCAAAATCAATTGGTTCCTCTCACACTTATTTCATAACCTTTTCTTTCCTTATTTGATATATCAAAACTTTGAAACTCAGACTGTTTTATTATTCTTGATAAAACTACTGCATGCTATATGATGACGATATTGTCACCAGTGTATGTTTGCGCATAGCTGATTGAAACTAGCCCACATGAGGTTTTTTAGTTTCATTGGTGTTGTGTATATTGTACATGCATGTTACCTCTGTTGCTCTCTTTTGTGGTTATCCCTTTTTCCTTGGCAGCTCACTACTGTGTTTCCTCTAGTCACGACCCCCCCCCCCCCACTCCCCACCCTTCTCTAATGCAGGTTTGACATTAGTTTGTGTTATAGTGCATTTATGAAATCTGATATAGCCGTGATATAAAAAAAAACTTTTCTAGTCAAATTTACGCATAAGATTGTAACATGCAGATTTGCCCCATCTGAACATTTGTAAAGATATCAACAGCTGAAGTTTCAATTGTTTGAATATATGCGATCCAAAATATCTCTTTCATTATTGAAGTGATTTTGCTGGTTATTTAGCCCTTTTTGGTTGTTTCTAAAACATAAATTTCGGACATGTCACGGCCCCCCAAACACACAGGGACCATTGGTTTATGCTACCATTATGTTCAGAAACCAAATAAAACTGTCATATAATTTTGAAGGGGAATATATACAACTGTGACCATTCATGACATTAATATATAATGATATTATAGGTCAAACTTAGTATTAATTGAATTGAGGTCTCCAAAGTGTCACCTTTTGTGTTTTGGATGGAGTGTATGTGATGATTCCAATTATGTGCAATTGTCCCTTTATGTTGATATGCTCAGTAAATATTCCACTATTTGATAGATAGCGGACTAATTGTTTGTTGTTTCAGGTTGACATGCGACGAGCAAACAATTGCGAGATAATGCTTACTAAAATTAAAATGCCTCTGCCTGATATGATTGTGAGTTTACTTTCTGATTCAACCAATCTCTAGTTCTCTACCCATAATAAAAGAAGTGGGCACTCCAGTTCCCTTTTGTGACACATTGACGACTCTTAGTGACTGCTGTTATTCGGTGTACTTGCCACATTAACCATATACTTTTTCATAATCAATTGATTTTGTTGTATACATAAAGTCATAGTGACATTGACGTTAACTCCCTACATTATATCATGGTTCCATAGAACAGACCATTTTTTTTATGCATGGTAAATTTGGAAGGGTTGGCCTGGTGCAGCGGTAGAGCCTACCATCTGTAACCGTAAGGCCCCAGGTTCGAGCCCCAGCCTCTGGAAAGGCTTGGTGCATAAAACAACCCTTCCCCAAACCCCGTGCAGTGCGGGAAGCCTATGGCACTGGGTACGCCCATGGTAAATTTGTGGGTACCCAAATATGAATGTTATAAAATGTTTAGGAAGATGTGCATTTTTGGCCTCTGGACTATTGTGGAACTCTAATTTTGGCCCTCAAGTGTTAAAGCCGGACCTCCGTGATAGTTCAAGGGACAAAATGCATTAGGACATACTATTTATAATACTTTTTCTTGATTTTAAATTCACAGTGTTATCAACTTGTTTTGCTAATAATGTTGATTAATCAGCATTTTGAATGTTTGTTGTTTTGCTCTTTGCTAATACAAGCATATGCGATCATCTTGTGTTAAAGCTACTGCTGAACTGTATTAGATTTTTAGATGCATGTTTTTGTTTCTTAAGTAATTTATCACACCATAACATTGCTCATCCTTTAATGTTGATGCTTCCAATAAATCCTTGAACAGTCTGGTACTTATTTTTGTACTCCACATATTTGTGATTGTGTCTGGCAGAGTGCAATATTGACTTTGGATACTTCTGTTCTTGATAATGACCAAGTGGAAAATCTCATTAAATTTTGCCCTACAAAGGAAGAGATTGAGATGTTAAAGGTATTCTTCTCACTTGTTTTCTCTTTTGCACCTTATGAGTTGACTTGCGTTCCTAATCATTACTTTCCATCTACTGTTGTTTCTATCTTAAATGGGCTCTTTTTTTTTCTTGTCTCATTTCAGGGCTATAGTGGCAACAAAGAAATGCTTGGGAAATGCGAACAGGTAAGTTCAGCATTTTGGTTTCACACAGTGCCTCCTTGTGTACTGATGGAAGCTTTAAACTACACTGTAGTTCTTCCTGGAGCTAATGAAAGTTCCACGTGTGGAAGCCAAGCTAAGAGTTTTTGCTTTTAGAATTACTTTCTCAACACAGGTTTGGTGACCCCTTTCCCCATGCCAACTTACCTGGAATATGTTGTCTTCTCCATAACTTTGCATTATGTGATTCAGATAACTGACCTTTTGGCAGGTAGATGATCTAAGAACTAACCTAACCGCCATAAACGATGCAACAAAGGAGGTATGTGATACCCCATTACAAAAAGTGAGACATATTATAAACGTGTGCTGGCTCAATGGCTCAACTTATGCAGGTCAAAGAGTCTTTGAAGTTAAGGCAGATAATGCAGACAATTCTCACATTAGGAAATGCGTTGAATCAAGGGACAGCACGAGGTACCATAGGAATGGGGCTTCTATGCTTCACCCCTTGAGACCTGACAGTTCCACTAACCCAAGAGTGAATTTGAACCATTTACCCCTTGGAGGGCTTCAATATTTGTGTAGCTTGCATTGAAGGGGTGAATCATGGAAGCAAAGTTCCAGTCAAATAATTGTAGAGAAGTCATATTCAATCATTTTCTCTGACAGCTTTGCCCAACGCCCTGATCTGTTGATTGATTAAACAGGATCTGCTGTTGGCTTCAGATTAGACAGCCTTCTTAAACTATCGGATACTCGAGCTAGAAATAATAAGATGACGCTGATGCATTATTTATGCAAGGTATTCACTTGTCACTGAGATTTGTTATAGGTGTACTATGTTCAAATGCTATTTATCTTTATTACATATGACACGACCAGTTTTTGTTTGAGATGTCCAAAACAGTAGCATGCCCCTACCCTCACTTCTCTAATGTGGCATAACACACAAGACTATACTCCAGTGGGCATTGACCCCTCTACATGTGCTAATTCTGAACCACACTTATTTCTTGTTAATATTTATCAGCTTATTTAATAGATAGGAGCGCTTGGAGAGACCTTAAGGATTGGAACATCTCTAAAGAGATAGCTTTGGATAGGAGCGCTTGGAGACTAGCTATCAATGTGCCTGAACCTTGAACTTATTTCTTTCGGGTTTCATCTCTAGCCTACCCCAACTTGCTTGGGAAAAAAGGCTATGTTGTTGTTGTTGTTGTATTTATCAGCTTATTTAATCTTTATACACAAACCTTTTAGGCCCCCTAAAAATACCATTCTTATTGATGCGTTACGTATTTTTTTCCTTTTCCCCTTTTTTTGTTGGTGGCTCATGTTCCCAACTTGCAGTGGGACTAAAAGGCTTTGTGGTGTTGTTCGTTGACCTAGGCTAGTCCCAGTGCATCGTATAATGCACATTAAATATGTGCCACATTTTTTAGATGGCATGGCTACTTTTCTCTTTGCATGCCAAATTCGTTTAGCTGCCTTATGCCTGTTAAGTCTCTTGCCTTTTTTTTTCCTTAGTTTGCAGCATTACTTAATTTAGCTAACTTATTCCCATCTATTACATGCTAGCTTCTTGCTGAGAAAATGCCTGAACTTCTTGATTTTGACAAAGACCTAATCCATTTGGAAGCAGCTTCTAAGGTATTTCTGTTAGCTTATCTTTGCACTTCTGGATGGAAAATGAGCTTTCTACTCCTCAAGTATGTTACAGAACAACTTAATTTGTTAATTCCCACAGATCCAGCTGAAGTTGCTTGCGGAAGAAATGCAAGCGATAAACAAAGGTCTTGAGAAGGTGGAACAGGAGTTAGCTGCTTCAGAAAATGATGGTGCAATTTCAATTGGCTTTCGAAAGGTACGAAAGAGTTAATATTTCTTCTTTTTGCAGTTGCTGGATGACCGAAATTAAATCAGTTTACATCTGTCCATATTAAGATGCTTTCATGTCAGCTTGTTTAAGTCAAAAACGACAGATTACTTGTCCCCAGATCTAGCGTTCAGTAGAGTTTCTGTATTCTGCTTCCTCTTCTTACCATGCCACCTCAAAGGCTCTAAATCTGGTGGACCTCTCCACCACTGGTGTTTGGTGAACTGTGAGCATTTGTTTATGTATTTTTCTGATCATTATTTCTATATATAGAGCAGTAAAAGTACATGTAAATGTACATACCATTGACATGATTGAAACAAGTGCCTAAGGTCAGCATGCATTATGCGCTTTTCAAGTGTATCATATTGAAATTTACATGTCCATTAGGTGAATGATAATGATGATCTTTTACAACCAAACTGAGATTGATTAGTTCTACAGGCGTTGAAAAGGTTTCTTGACGCAGCAGAAGCTGAGGTTAGGTCCCTCATTTCCTTGTATGCTGAAGTGGTGAGTCCCTGCTATAAAAAGTATTTATACCATATTGTTCTGTTTTTATTGTAGATTCTGATAGTTATATACTTGCAGGGAAGAAATGCTGATTCCTTAGCTCAGTATTTTGGTGAGGATCCTGCACGCTGCCCTTTCGAGCAAGGTATATTTTAGCCTTTGTATTATTTCAGCATTTTACCAGTCGTTGACTCATTGGTCATTATTCATGCTATCCTATCTGAATTCTGAACATGTAGTTATGGAAGTCAATGCCAACCCAATGAAGTTTCCTTTGAAAAAGCAGATTGAAGCTAAAATTCACCTTTGAGTAATCTTGATTACATCATGTCAAAACATAATTAATACTCCTAGGGTTCCTAGGGAGTAATCAATAACACATTGGTGTCGTAGGGTTCGGGCATCCCCTTTAGCAAAATTATAATTTGCCCAACATTGTTGCAATGTTTCAAAAATTCATCACACAATCATGTACTCCCTCCATTTCAAAATATATTAGTTTGTCTGAACGTCGTATATTTTAAATCGGAGGTAGTATGTAGTACACGCAAAGTTAAATAAACCTGCAGAAATTCAATCTCAAATTCGTCTTTGATTTGATTCAAAAAGCACAAGTGCTACTGTCAGCACATGATGAAAATTACCAGATTGACTGCTTGTCTATTTCGATTCTTGACATTTATGATGAACTTGAAACCGACTTATAGCAGTTATGCTTAACTTTGTGTAGTAAAAACATGACCCCTTGACACATTTTTGAAACACTGCAAAATGATAAATTCACTAATGGGGATGCACACACCCCTGGATATGAAATCTGCACCAATTTATACTCCCTCTGTTAAAAAATGTATGTCGTTTGGTTTTGTGCCAAGTCAAACTTCTCTAACTGTGACCTAGTTTACAGAAAAATCTGTTAACATATACAATGCCATGTGCTAACAAGACATTTCATTATGGATTTCAGGATTTAACTAAACTGAATCGATGTTTTAGATGTTGGTGCATTTTTCTATAACTCAGTCAAAGTTAGAGAAGTTTACTTAGGACAAAACTAAAATGACCTACAATTTGAAATGGAGGGAGTAATAAACCCCTTTTTGAGTCTTGCCGTGATTTTGGTTCTGTCCAAACTGAAAATTTACTGAAGTTGCTAATATTGGCAATTGGTTAGTTACTTGAAGTGACCTGACTGCCTGAGGCCCTGAAGTTCCACTTGGAACTGAATTTAACCTATTTTCTTTCACCGCCGTTTGTAGTTCTTATGTTTATCTGACAGGTTACTGTTCGTTTTATTTTCAGTGACATCGATTTTGGTTATTTTTGTGAATATGTTCAAAAAATCACGTGATGAAAATGCTCGAAATGCTGAGGCTGAGAAAAAGAAACTGGAAAAGGAAAAGGAAAAGGAAAAGGCAACTGTGTCTGCTAAATAAGGCTAGGAATGAGACTGCTGCTATGTCAAAGTTCCATCTTTGTGAAGTTGGACTGTTACGTGGACCTGCTGCTTAACTTGCAGCACTGCAGGACCTGCTTCAAAATATTCAGTATGTGAGAGGTGTGGTGTCAGGAATCTCGCTATCTGGTTGCCATACATTAAATGGTAGGCTCTTAACTACAGTGCTTACGTATCTATACTTACGTTTTAGCAATCGCTGTTTGCATGAATCGCTCTTAACCTCATCTTTCATACTGAATTGGGATATTTCACACTCATGTCCGTTTTCCTTTTTGTGCAGGTTGCGTTCGCGAATTGGCGAATGCCAAGATTTTGGAGCTCGCTGTGCTCACATCCTGTAGGGATCTACGGACATCAGATGACTGAACAAACGTACGGATGCCACGGCTGCTGTAATTTTTGTGTGTAAATATAGCAGTTCCTGGGGTATAGCTTCTTACTTGTACATAAAATTAGCCCGAGGCCCCTCGCGGGAATGAAGCAGACAAAACTAGTGTTCTTTTATTTTTTATTTTTTTTCTTAGAATAAACACTAGTGCTGTACAATGTTACTGTATTATCAAGGAACAAACAAACCAGAGACATTTTAGTTCAAGTCCTTTGCACTTGTGTGCCGCGTTATCGATCGTATCCGACCAATGCGCTGCTAAACATCGCAAGACATTTTTTTACCGCTCGTTTCGCTACACTCAATCATAGGTCGGGTGCTGGTTAGCTGTAGCAAGTTCTAGCTCTTTACAACTGTTGCTGCAATCAACCATTGGAGTGACGCGATTGCTGCCCTAGAGTTTGTCGAGTACTCAGCCAGAGCCCAGAGGCAGCGTTTCGGAGTGAAGAGATGCCAGATGCGACAGCGTTCGTGAATGTACCGTGACGATGGGGAAGGGCAATCATGATCGCTGGAGTCCAGCAGCAGTATCTTTCCTGGGCTCAATGCACCTGGGACAGTTTCGCCAGGAGATGAAGGTCACCTTGTCTGCACAGGAAGCTACCTCAGTTACAGAATCTTCGAATGTAGAGAAGCGTCGTGCAGGATGGACGGAGGGACGGAGCCGAGGACTAGTCCTTGACAAAGTTGCTCAGTCTAGACGGAAACCCAGCTGGTTTGGTTGCAAACTCATTGTTTCTTTCTGCAACTGCCTTCTGTCCTGAAAGTCGATCACAACCCCAATTTCAGGGGCCGTTTGGTTGGTTCCTAGAATAGTCTAGAAAGTACTTTGACCGCTAATTAGAAGTATTAAATAAAAACAGTTTATAAAACCAACTTTAGAATTCCTGCACTAGAAACCCTAAAAAATCTAATGAAAATAGAGAATGGTTACTATAGCATCACTGTAGTCAATCATTAATTAATTACCATCATTAAATTTGTCATGAAAATTACACCCACCCGTGAAAAGGTTTTATAAATAGACTTCATTTAACGGCCCATACATACAAAATTCCCTTCTAGAAGAATTCCAGAACAGAGAAACCAAACAGGGTCCGGATTCCGTCAGGCCTTTTCCTGACAAAGGTGCACAAAGAATCTGATTGGAGTTGAATAGCAGAGCAGCATACATTTCTTCCAAGTTCCAACCCACACAGAGGGTACCAGCTCATGTACTCTAAATTCAGAAAACTGAGAGCTGCTTACATGATCAGTATTTCCAGCTGGAGTGGAATTCGAGCGCTCGTGTGAACAGAGCTGTCAGCAATATGCGATTACAGTGAATGGCAATCTGGGCTAACACACGGACAACTAACGGCTAAAGAGAATCTACAGAAAATAAGTTTACATAAATAACAGGACACCCCACTAACTCAGTTGCATTAGCAAATCAGGGCGCTAACTTCGCACAGCACAGGATGGCCACATTTACACCATACATCAAGCTGCAAAAAAACACACTGATTACAACATATATAAGAGCTTCATCATGAGCGCGGTGACACAAGCTGTGCTGCTGCCCTTCTCCTGGTTGTAGGCCCCAGGCTACGACATGTGTCTGGAGCTCTTGGAGTGGATGAAGCCTTCTTTTTCGTTGTCGACCCTGGAGTGCCTGAGGGAGTAGATTTACTCCCTGGTGCCTTCTGCCTGCCAGGGAAAGTTCTTGTTGAAGGAATTCTGCACCATGAATTGTGCACTGGAAAGTGAAAAGGATTTGGAAATGATTATTTGTCAAACCTTTTTGGTTTGTCAGGGGCTTGTGGTGCAACACTATTGGAGCTTGAAGGGCTCACTGCCCCTTTCCTCTTCCTGCATTTCAGTGATGAAATAACCAATTGGGGGGGGGGGGGGGGGGGGAATATTAGCAGTATGACCAATTGTTGCAGTAAGTGACCAAATTCTTAAGTGAAATAAGTTTAAATTACCTGTTCTCAGTAAGAATGGGTGAAGGAAGCTCATCGCCTAGTTCAGAATGGGTTTCACAGCAAGTCTTCCCAGTACATCCGAACTGGAGGCATCTTTTGCATTGGGAAGGGTTCTGTATCCGTTTATCGCCACTAATTTTTACCCTTTCAACTGCTGAAACCACTCCAATAGGTCTTCTGCCCTGTTGGCTATCCAAACTTTGGAAGCCTCCATTACCTTCCTCCAAGCTACCTAAATACAGAACAAGTATTTGTCAAAAAAAATGATACATCATTTATGACAAGAAAACTACAGGTGACTATTGCAAATTCCGCAAAAAAAAATCAAAACAAAAAAAATGCCTATGTTCACCATGGATGTGCTGCACCACATAGTTTCTTTGCACGAATTTTCCAATCACATTCCTTGTGCACAGATTTTGCCCTGTACCAATCTGTCACTGTGCAATACTTTGGACGCAAACTCTGTTTTGAAAGCATGTTGCCTTATGGATAGCACCAAATATCAGCAAATGTGGAGCCCTTCTCTATTTCTGGACGTCTCGCTTAAACAATGACTTAGCACCTGAACAATTTCAGATCAAAATCTACAACCTCATCATCCTGCCTTTCCCTTTGGTGATGCTGCTCTTCCTCATCATACTCCACATCTGCTCTAGAGGGACCAAATGGAGTGTGTATCAACAAACCCCGGTTCCTCAGGCCAGACAGATCACAAGACCACCATCTGCTGCATGTCTGTCATGGTTCTCATTTACCGATTAAACTAGGAGATCATTCCCCTGAACAATGTGTCTCGAACTTGCAGCCCATTTTCCTCATTTACCGGTTGTTTCTCAGTTTGATTCACATGCTGACACCTATCAATAGTCTTCACAAACTTCACATGCTTTGAAGCCCTCAGCAAAGTTAGAAGCTCTTGATGAGTGGCAAAATTTTCTGTGTGATTGCATTTGCCATCATGCCATAAATATAGCTCTTAGTAGCTTGCCCAGCAACAGTGCGCAACAATGTTTCACCTTTGCCTCAAATACCAAAACAGGAGAAAAGAACCTAAGTAGCAGACCTGGCACTTATGAGTGTGGTCGACCAACTCACTCCAATTAAAAAGTTAATTAACCAAGGTAAACAACATAAGTAGCAGTTTCTGAAGTGCCACCGCTCCAGGCGAACACCAGAGGGCGAATCATTTGCTACTGTCCAAAGAACTGCTGGGACACCGGGCCTAGCCATTGAATACATAATCACTCTTATGCTTTAAAATTTCCCAGGCTTCTAATATGATGAGAAAGTCGAGCACGTTCTGGAGCTTTTGGGGGACTCCTTTGAGAGCACTACACCACCAACTTGAGAAATAGCTTGCTGTTTGCTGTGGGGCAATGGTAATTAGACCCCACTTCTGAAGAATCAGCGACCAAACTTGTCAAGAGAAGACACACAATGTAAGAGCATGCTGTATTGTGTCCTCAGCCTGGTCACACAAGGGGCAAGCAGCAGGGTGTGGCAACCGCCTCTTGGCCAGGCGATCCACAGTCTAACATCGATTATTGATGGCAAGCCAGACAAAGAACTTGCATTATGCAATGGAGCCCAGGTGTTCCAAATTCTCTTCCATGCGCAAAAATGATTGTTCCAAGGAAATAGGCATTGTAGGCTGATTTGCTAGTATAGGTGCCAGGCAGTGAGAGCCTCCACTAGTGTTGATCAGGGATCTCCTGCTGCAGATGCAGCCCTTCCACCAGATCCCGAACTGAAGGTACTCCGTTAGGATTTGGACAGTGAGGGTATATTGATGGCATTAACCCATCTTCAAGCAGCTAAGACTTGAGACACACTGTGCTGCTTAATTGCTCTTTTGGGGATCAGATTGTTAAAATTTGGAGCCAAAACTGAAATAATTTTTCCCTGTAACCAACTGTCTCTCCCAACTCCATAACATGGGGGACTCCCCATTTCCGACAATAGGCTCAACTGCGACATTAAACGAGACCTGAGAGTTTTGTGGAACTTGAAAAGTAAACAAGTCCAAGGGCTATCAGCATCAGTTTTCTGCAGCCATAACCATCTGTTGCGAAATGCCCAGCCAAGAGTTTCAAGGTTAAGAATACCAAGGTTGCCATACTGGATTTGCTGAACTCATTCCAAGAAAAAAAGCAGTTGCCGTCATTGGCCTCCTCCTGGCCCTTCCAAATAAACCCCCTGCACCGCTTGCCAATGGCCTTTATCACCCACTTGGGCAAGTCCATAGCAATCATGAGGTAAATAGGAATGATGATGAACACCACGCACTCACTGTAATGAGTTGACCAGTATGATTCATGACGGAAGCATTCCACCAAATGAGGATATCAGCAACTATGTCAACTAGGGAGGGTAGTTCCACTTTGGTAGGTTTTCTTATGTCAGAGGAAGGCCCAGATGAGAATAGGCATCTTTCAGTGGTAAAGTCCTTGCTAAGTGATTTTTCAGAGGTAAATAACTGAATTTCCTAATTTTAGAACTTCATCAGTTCAAGTCACAACTCATTACTGTAGAGTCTAGACCTTCAGGGACTTTCAATTCCTCAAGAGAATATCTACCAAAAACAGATTTGATTGCCTCGGCAGGATTTTCCCAAAAGATCATAGGCCGCACAACTGACATGGCACTACCTTAATATCCAGATCCAGTGGTACTAGAAACCAAAAGGAAAAGATTATTGGAATGGAAAAGCTAGAAATTTCCCAATCTCAGTTGTAAATAGTGGAAATTCAAACTTCTTTCAACAGAATGTGCCCTCTAAGCAGTAATGATAAGTCAAATTCTGAAAGCTCAATGTGACAAATCATCAGCTCGCTTATGCTGATAGGTGCTGAATTCAAAATCCAAATGTTCACTAATCTCGTTGAGAAAGCAAGAAATACATGCCGAAGCAACCATGAAAATACTTCCATACATTGCTATGTTTCAAATAAGCTTAACATATTCCAAAATCCAAAACCTAAGCTAGCTACTCGAAGTCAATTTCCCAACTTTGGGGTGTGCATCAGCAGAAATATCTGCCATCCTACAAGCACGCATGCTATGAGTGTTTCATCCACGACAACTAACATAAACTATCTAGACAAGTATCTAATGAACTAATAGGGTTGTGAAGTGCCTAACTAGTACCAGGGTCAGTCTGTTCGTCGGGGCTGTACAACAACGTCAAAAGCTCCCGCGGGTTGCCCCATACCGGCAGCGTGGCGATGTCATCCACGATGGCCGCTTCGTGCGCGTCGCAGAGCGCCTTGATCTCGTCGCACAGCTGAGATGCCTTCCTGAGCAGCTCCGCCTGCAAATCGGCCTGCACAGCCACCCGTAGTAGAGGAGGGACACTAATCCGAAGTAGGAAAGGGGGAAGAAGTGGAGACGGCTGAGCAAGGCCAGGCGGACTGCGAGGCGAAGGTTTACCTGCGCGATGAGGTCGTCTAGGACGGAACCGGAGGCGGCGGCGGCGGCGGCGGCGGCGGTGGCCGCGACGGGGTTAGGAGAGGCGGGAGGAGCTTGGGAAGCCGGTGGCTGGGGAGCGGGGAGCGGGGCGAGGAGCTCGGAGGCGAGGGCCTCCCAGCGGGAGAGGTCGCGGAGGCGCTTGGCGCGGAGGCGGAGGAGCGCGCCGCGGCGGCGGCGCAGGCCGGTGATCTTGGGGTCGGGGCCCGCCGCCGCCTGCGTGGAGGAGGGCGCCGCGTCGGGGTAGAGCCTGCTGGGCACCTTGTAGACGAAGCCCTCATCGTTGCAGATGTCAAACTCCTGCTCCTGCTCCTCGCCGACGCCGGCGGCGGGCGCGACCATGGGCTGCGACGGCGCGGGCACGGGAGGGGGCGTGGGAGGAGGAGGCGGCCTCAGCCGTGGGGATCTGCGCATCCGGTGGTGCACGGGCGCGCGGCGGCCGGCAGGCGTGGGGGGATTCGGAATTTCGAATTGGGGTTTGGAAGGCAGGAGCGCGGCTGGCCAATGTGGCGCCCCAGCCCCCACCCCCCAAGTCTGGTCCGTTCGGCCGACGAGCACAAGCGCACTTGCACGGCAACAGTCGTAGCTACCTGCCCTATCCAGCAAAGTAGAGCTGTGTTTACATCTAAAAATGTCACATTAAATATTTAAAGAGAAGTATCAAATAAAAAATTTTTTACAAAATTTTTTTACGAATGGGCTATAAATCGCGAGATGAATCTAATAAGGCTACTTAATCTATAATTTGCAACAGTGATGCTAAATAATCATCCGTTAATTATGGATCAATCATGAAGTGCAAAAAAATTTGTAAATATATTTTATTTAATACTTCAAACTAGCAAGATTTTCTTTCAAATTTTTTTTGACAAAATGATCTAAATACTGCCCTATCCAGCAAAAGTAGGTAGGATTTTTTTTTTGCGGGTAAAAAGTAGGTAGGATTAGATCCATGTTTCTGCGAAGAAAATATTCACCCAAGGTTCCAAAGTCGGATGAGAACGGGTCTCAGCTGCATTGCTTTGATAGGTTAGCAACACTCCTCGGATCCCGGGGTCGATTTCCTGTAGGAATAAATTCCAAGCTAGAGTTATTTTTTGCTGGCGTAGCAGAATTCGGAAGGTTTTCTACCATCGTACCCGGTCGAGTTTTCGAAAGAAAAAAAAAGAAAGCAATAGATTGTTCTAGTATCTTAAAGGTTTGGCGATCTTCGATAACAATATTGTAATTATTTATATAAGTTTTCTAGCATCTTAAAGGTTTGGAAATGTTCAATAACAGTATTGCAATTACTGATATAAGTTTATTTTAGGAAAGGGCTAATTTCTAACAAAAATTTTCTCTTGTCGATTCCTATTTCGAGGTGTAGTGCTTTTCTCAGAGGTTTATTAGACCTACGAAAATTCACTCGTTTGAACTTATTTCATGGATAGATGTGGGTATATATAAGGAAAACTATAAAAACCGGTATTGCAAAGGTTACTTGGTTATCTTGCCGCAAGTGTTCACTCCTGGTTAAACCGATTGCAAAACCATTCCACTTATTTTTCTCAATGTAGAGCCACTGCAAAGCACATAGCATCGATTTGTAGAAGGAAAAAAATCCTTCCAACCTCCCTCAACTATTGCGATTATTTGATTTACCTTCTGAAGCGTCCCCTCATGAGAGAAGACTTAAATGTGATACAAAGCACCAGTCCCAGGAGGCTGATGCCACATTTATTACATCAGATGGTTCAAAACCGTACAAACCTTGGAGGACACTCGATACAGATGATGATAATAATTAACCAGGCTACGACATAACACCAGACCGCGAACCACATAGGGTCTACTACGGGCTCAGAGTACTGCGACAGCGGAGGCATCTCAACAGGGCCGGTTTCACAGGCAAGGTTGGGTGTAGAACGATAACCCTACTCGGCGTCGTCTGGTACGAAGTCCGGGTCTTCTTCTGTAAAAAGTAAGAGTGGGGTGAGTACAAACGTACTCAGCAAGTCCAACCACACCCACGGAGGGGGTTATAACAGAATAATATGCATAGGTAAATCAATGATAAGGTTACGGTTTAATTTGCAGAAAAACGACATTTTATGCAGGGGTTTATTTTACGAAAAACCTTTTAGAAATCAGTTTTTGCAGTAACACAGAGTTCAGGTTTTAAAACTGCTACCGGACTCCCCGTCCGTCGTAGCACACGGCACAACTGCCGGAACCAATTCCAAAACAACTCACACCAGCCCATCCCAAAGAAACACTAGTTATGTGACCACACCATAACTCGCCCAATACCGTGGGCACGGACTATTCGAATAGATTCTTAACTCTGCGGAGGTGTGCAACTTTACCCACAAGTAGGATACCACAACTCGAACACCGTCGTGTCGGTGTAGATCCCAACATAGCCATTACCCACCATAGCTAAGCATGACTAGCCATCACGGGATGCACCAAGGGGTCATTGACCATTCACTTAGGTATAACCGGGCATAAGCCACTCGGGGCTTATCCCTTTTCCTTAGTTACCCGTTGCTCTCAGCTCTCCTGATGGCTACCACACCAACTAGTGGGATTTATGCTACGTCGTTGCCCATTCTACGGTCGAGTGGTTTGCACGATAGTGGAGTTAGGTGAGATGACACACCAACTCGGTCCTTAGACACGACAAGATGGATATCTCCCTTCTTTGCCCTGCCACACAGGCATAAGCACACCAGTCGGCAATTCACACAGAAATGCCGTCCATCCCGTCCATACTCATCTTTCGAAAATCCACGTTTTATCCCTTCCCACACGCACACATTTTCTTTATCAAATAAATTATATTATGAGTAAAGTCCTAAACGTTCTAATATCGATTAACGTCCAAGCAAAATCAGACATTAATCTAGGTGGTCAAGGAATGGTCATCACAAATCAAGGGGTGGCTATCCAACCGTGTTTTCATGCAAGTAAAACATATGCAACTTTATAAAACAGGCCATTGGGTTGTGTTTATAAAAACTAGGACAGAAACATGCATCAAAGGATGGGATTGAACTTGCCGTCTTCGTAGCCTTCGGGGAGGTCCTGTCCTTCGGGCTCGGGGTCGTGGAACGGGTCCTCGTTCACCTGCTCACAGTACTGCTCGTTGACGGGCTCTCCTTCGTTCACCCCGTGGTCTACAGCACACACAAACCAGCACACAATCAAAACACAGAAAATAAAGATTTATCGTTGAGCTCGAATTGGGAACACATGAGATATGGGGCATGGAGTAATATTTTCGGGTGGTTTCTTAATGGCACGGCTGAAACTATATTAGAAATGACGTGGTCAAATTTCGGGATATTTCGAGGGTTTTCGGTACATGAAATGATGGGTTAACGAGAGGTTCAGGGGCTAATCTGGGATAACGTGAGATGAAAATAGGATGAATGGATAGTATATAATTTTATAGGAATTTAGGGAAAAGAATCAATGGAATCGGAGTTTATATGTGTGAGATATGGCTGTATAGTGTGTAACTATTATTTAATTCCGAAAATGATTTGGAGCCTAGCTTGCACGGGATTGGCAGGGGTGGGTTTTGATTTTGCTTGGGGCTCTCGTACTGTCGCATGGGCTGCTGGTTTGGGCTTGTGTTTAGTGGGCCGGTACCTAGTTCACTTAATAGGCTTGCTAGTCTAAACAAAGCAGGGTGGGAGAGAGGGTCACGGGAACAGGGGCTTCGTCCCCATTTTCTCCAGTGCCGCCATGGCAGCATGCCTGAGCTCTCTGAGCTCCACGGGGACGGCGCTACAGGCCTCTATTTTCGAAGCCAAGGGTATGGTGAGAGAGAGGAGGGCAAGGGGGTTCAATCTTGGGGCTTCCCGACGGGGGTTGCTGCTGAAGAAGGAGGGCGCCACGGGCGGCCATGGATGGCGGCCTGCGAGCTCGTGGGGAGCTCTGCTCGGGCAACGAGAGGGTTAGGCGCGGCTTGGGTGAGGTAGAGGAGGGTATGGGGGTGCTCACCGTCGAAGCAATCGAGCTGCGATGGCCTCGCGGAGGAGATCGACGAGAGTGCTCTGCTTTTGGGAAAAAACAGACGAGGCGAGATTAGAGCGAGGAGGAAGACGAGCGGCGGGCTGCGCAGCTTGGTGAGCTCGGTGGTGGCGTGGAGAGCAGCTCGGGGCACGATTTATAGGCAAGGAGAGGCGGTGGAGGGGAGCAAGCTCTGGGCGGCGTCAACGGAGGTGCTGTGCTAGGGTCGCCGGCGTCGTACGTGCACAGGCGGCGGCGTGCGCGGCTAGGCAGGATGTGACGCGACGAGGAGGCGGCGACCGGCGCAGGCGGCGCTGTGCGGAGGTCGCCGGTGCTGTGGGCGAGTACGGCGAGCGGGACCGGCGGCGTGGTTCGGTTGGCGCCGCGGCGTGGCGTGGGCGCGCGCTCGGCTCGGGTCGCGGGGCTGCCTTGCAACGCGCGGGAACAGGGGGTAGGGAGGTGGTGGCGTGAGCACGCACGGGCGGCGGCGCGGCTCGACTCCGCGGCCGTCGTTGAGGTGATCCCGGGCCTGCGTGTGCGCGGGCGTTCGCGTGGACACGGCCCGGGGGCGGGTCGGTGTGCGCCGAGCAGCTGTAGGGCGGGCGCGCGCGGGGAGGAGGACCGGCCGGGCCGGGCGTGCAGCGTGGCCGAAGCGGGGTCCAAGGGTGGCGTGTCCCGGTGGAGGGCGCGGCCGGGTGGAGCAGGGGGCAGAAGGGGCCGGGTCAAGCGCGCGGCAGAGGAGGAAGGAAGGGAGAGAGGGAGGGGAAAGGAGAGGGAAAAGAGAAAAAGAAAAAGAAAATGGGAAAAAGAAAGAGAGAAAAAGGAAAAAGGAGGGGAGAGAAATAAAGAGAGAAAGAGAGAGGGGGGTGAGCGCGTCGGCGCTGATCGCGGCCGCGGTCGGCCACGCGTGGTGTCGGCCGCGTGCGACGCGCAGGCCGAGGGCCAAACAGGGATGGGACAGCGGAAGATTTGGATGTCGGCTCGGTTCCTCGGGGTATCAGGAAATCAGGCGGGAGATGATTCAAGAAGGGGATCGAGCTCAACGACGAAACAAAATTTTAGCGCATGATTTATTTTAGTCAATTTTCGGGATGTTACAAACCTACCCCGCTTAAAATGAATCTCGTCCTCGAGATTCGACTGATTCCTAAATAGGTGGGGAAATTCCTTCTTCAGAGCATCTTCGCGCTCCCAAGTAGCTTCTTTTACTCCGTGTCTGCTCCACTGAACTCTGCAAATTCGTACTTCGGAGTTTCTGGTCCTCCTGGTGACGGTGTCTAGAATCTTGACCGGTACTTCCTGATATCGCAGGTCTGGCTGCAGATCTATTGTTTCAACCGGCACATGTTCCACTTCGGGTATCCTCAAACACCTTCTCAACTGCGAGACATGGAATACTGGGTGTATATCCGACATTTCTTCTGGTAGCTCCAAACGGTACGCTACTGCTCCAACTTTCTTTAGAACTCGGTATGGTCCAATATACCGAGAGGCCAATTTTCCTTGTACCTGAAATCTTCGGGTTCCTCGAATGGGTGATACCTTGAGATACGCGAAATCTCCTGGGTTGAAACTTATTTCCCGTCTTTTCTTGTCCGCATAGCTCTTTTGTCGGGACTGGGCTGCTTTTAGCTTTTCTCGAATCTCGGCGACTCTTTCCTCTGCTTCCTTTATGAGTGCGGGGCCGACTAGGGCACGTTCTCCAACTTCTGACCACATCAGAGGGGTTCTACATTTTCTTCCGTAGAGAGCTTCAAACGGTGACATGCCCAAGCTTGCTTGGTACCCGTTGTTGTATGAGAACTCGGCATAGGGTAAGCTTTGTTCCCAATCTTTGCCATAAGTGAGGACACACGCTCTCAGCATATCTTCCATAATCTGATTCACCCTTTTCGTCTGACCATCCGTCTGCGGATGATAAGCGGAACTAAAGTCTAGCTTGGTGCCCATGGCTTTATGCAAACTCTTCCAAAATCTTGAGGTGAACTGGGTCCCTCTATCTGAAACGATTCGGCTGGGCACACCATGCAATTTCACTATGTTCTCTATATAGAGCTTAGCTAGCTTCTCCCCGTCATAGTTGGTCCGTACGGGTATGAAGTGAGCTGATTTAGTAAGGCGATCCACTATTACCCATATGGAATCGTGTCCTTTCTGGGTTCTGGGCAAGCCCACTACAAAATCCATTCCTACTTCATCCCATTTCCAAACCGGAATGGGTAGGGGTTGCAACAATCCTGCCGGCTTCTGGTGTTCAGCTTTGATTCTCTGGCAAGTATCGCAATGGGCGACGAATCGTGCAATATCTGCCTTCATCCCATTCCACCAATATTTCTGTTTTAAGTCCATATACATTTTGGTGGATCCTGGGTGGATGGAGTAGGCTGAGTTGTGGGCTTCATCCATGATTATCTGCCTGAAATCTCCTTTCTGGGGCACACAAATTCTGTCTTTATACCACAACGTTCCCTTATTATCAACTCGAAAGTCTGGGGCCTTATTTTCTCCGGTTTGCCTCCGGATTTCCATCAGTCCCTTGTCCGATTTTTGGGCTTTCCTGATTCTTTCTTCTAGAGTGGATTGAACGTTCAGCACTTGGCTGGAACCTCGAGGGACAATGTGCACATTTAATCGTGCCATTTCCTCTCGTAAATGGTCATTCTTGGGCCCGTAGGATTTCCGACTTAGGGCATCGGCTACTACATTGGCTTTACCTGGGTGATAATGAATTTCCAAATTATAATCTTTGACTAATTCCAGCCATCTTCTCTGCCTCAGGTTTAGGTCTGGTTGGGTGAAGATATACTTCAGACTTTTATGATCGGTAAAGATTTCGCACTTATTTCCAATCAAATAGTGCCTCCAGATCTTAAGTGCGTGCACTACGGCTGCAAGCTCCAAATCATGAGTCGGGTAATTTTGCTCATGAGTCCTGAGCTGACGGGAAGCATATGCCACGACTTTCCCATCCTGCATCAGCACACAACCCAATCCTTGTCGGGACGCATCACAATAGATGACAAAATCCCGATGAATATCCGGCAGGGTTAGCACTGGGGCTGTCGTCAATCTTCGCTTCAACTCCTGGAAACTTCTTTCACACAACTCCGTCCAGGTGAACTTCTTCTCTTTCTTGAGCAGCTCTGTCATGGGCCGGGCTATCTTAGAAAATCCCTCAATAAATCTCCGATAGTACCCAGCTAATCCGAGGAAACTCCTGATCTCACTGACATTGGTTGGTTGCTGCCAGTTGGATACCGCTTCGACCTTCTCGGGGTCTACTGCTACTCCTTCTGCGGTCAAAGTATGACCAAGGAAGGCTACTTTCTCCAGCCAGAACTCACACTTGCTGAACTTGGCGTATAGCCTATGCATTCTCAGTTTTTCCAAAACTACCCTCAGGTGTTGCTCGTGCTCCTGAATACTCTTCGAGTAAATAAGTATGTCGTCAATGAAGACTACGACAAACTTATCTAACTCATCCATAAATACTTTGTTCATGAGGTTCATGAAATAGGCAGGTGCATTTGTCAGTCCAAAGGACATCACCGTAAACTCAAATTGCCCATAACGGGTGACAAAGGCTGTTTTCGGGATGTCGCTCTCCCTGATCTTGAGCTGAAAATAGCCGGACCTTAGGTCAATCTTGGAAAAGTACTTGGCTCCTTTTAACTGATCAAAGAGATCATCGATCCTGGGAAGGGGGTACTTATTCTTGATAGTGACTTCGTTTAGTGCCCGGTAATCTACACACAACCTCATACTTCCGTCCTTCTTCTTGACAAATAGAACCGGGGCTCCCCAAGGTGACGAACTTGGCCTGATGAAGCCAATTCGTTGTAGTTCCTCTAGTTGTTTCTTTAACTCTGCCAGCTCGGAGGCTGCCATCCTATAGGGTCTTTTGGCTATGGGGGTGGTTCCAGGAACAAGATCAATGATAAATTCTATGTCTCTATCTGGTGGCATACCGGGAAGTTCTTCGGGAAAGACATCGGGGTATTCATTCACTACAGGGACTTCTTCCAAGGTTTTGGTTTCCATGCTAAACACCATCGGGTTTGCTCCACTTTCCCGGGTATGACAGGTCACTCGGACTCCCTCTGGGTTTGTTAGATGTACTACCTTATCCGTACAACCTATGAGGCCATTGTGTTTGCTCAGCCAATCCATTCCAAGGATCACATCTATCCCTTCTGACTTAAGTACTACTAGATCTGCTAAAAACTCTACCCCACTTAAATTGATCCTTACCCGTAGACAACCCAGTTGACACCTGATGTCTCCTCCGGGCGTCCGGGTTAATAGGGGTGTTTTTAGTAGTACTGTAGGTATTTTATGTTTCTCCACAAAACTCGAGGATATAAATGAGTGTGATGCACCAGAGTCAAACAGTACTGTTGCAAGAGTTGAGCTGACAAGGTACTCACTGAGTACAACGCCCTGGGCTCCTTGAGCTTCCTGTGCGTCGATGTGGTTGACGCGGGCTCGTCCAAAAGACTGCTGGGGTTGCCTCTGCTGGTTGTTGTTGTTGTTGCTGTTGCCGCGGAGGGGCACTCGGTTGGCACCGGTCAGAACTGGTTTGGGTCCGTTCACTGTGTTGGAGAAGGCTGAAGTAGCCGGCTTGTTCTTGGCATAGGGGCAGTCGGCAATGAAGTGACCCGTCTCACGGCAGTTGAAGCAGGCCCTAACATTGCTGTTGTTATTGGTGACCTGGCTTGCATTACTCTGAGGGGCCCTCATGGTGTTCTGGCATCTGGGCTGGGTGTTAGGGGCCCGTGGTCCTGTCACTTGAGACTGAGTCCTGTACTGCATTGGGGCTTGGGACCTTGGTGTGTTGTAGCTGAAGCTTCTGGGCTTCTGGAAACGATCCTGCTGGCGTGCCTTGCTCTCCAAAAACTTGCGCTTGTTATCCTTTCTTTCATCGATCTTGGCCCTCTCTGTGAGGATTGCCTTGTTCATCAGGGTGTTGAAATCAGGGTAGATCTGAGGAGTGAGCAGGGTCCTGAGTTCTGGATTTAGTCCCTTCTTGAACATGTCCTGTTTCTTTTCGTCGTCGTTCACTTCTTCGGGTGCATAGCGAGCCAGCTCCATAAATTGGTGTGTATACTCTTCCACCGTCATATTCCCCTGCTGAAGTGCGCGAAATTCATCCGCCTTGCGCTTCATGGTGGCCGAGGGGATGTGGTAACGGCGGAATTCCCTCACGAATTCATTCCAGGTGATGGTGGAGGCATCTCGGGCGGCAGCGCAGTAATTTTCCCACCAGGCTAAGGCAGTCCCGGTGAGTTGATGTGCTGCCAGAAGGACTTTATCCCGATCTTGGCACCCAAAGGGTTCGAGCTTCCTCTGGATCATGCGGAGCCAGTCATCTGCATCCAAGGGGTTGCTGGATCCGGCAAAAGTGGGTGGCTTGGCTCTCAGGAAAGCTGTCAGCTTATCATTGAAGGTCTGCTCTCGTGGTTGCCTGTTTACTAGAGCATTGGCCAGTGTCTCCAGTATGAGAGTCTGGTTATGGATTATTTGCGCCAGGTCCACGAAGGGTGGTGGTGGTGGTGGTGGCTGCTGTGCACCAAGATTTTCTCCTCTGCCCTGACTCACTTCTTGTTCTTCCTGAGGATGGTTTTGCCCGTCAGGGTGTACTCCTGCATCAGCGGCTGCAGGGTCCCTGACTCGGGAGGCCCTTGTGATGCTCCGGGAAACCATCTGCAGATCGAGTAGGGTTTTTGTGAGATTGGGATTAGGTGATGTTTAAGTTGTTTAACTCGTATTTTTGAAAAGGCAGAATTAACCTTCTGCCGAAGGGCACACACAACAAGCACACAACAAGGCAAACAAGCAACCTTCACTAAAGCGAGGCAGGGTACAACACGGGAACACGACTAGAATGCGTACTACACGTCCGGGTACACAACTTTAAAAGAAAAAGGGGCACAGCACTTCTTCGGACCACACGGCTTCATTCCTTGTCGGTTGCTCGCGCTTCAGGCAGACTCATTGGCTTGTGTGGGTTCCTCCCTCGGAAAGGAACTCGCGTTCTCCGGGGAAATGAGTGGTCCCGGTTCGCCATCCTCTAGACCTCCGTTTTACCGGGGTTGCGTTGCGGCTTCTCTTGCGGCGGCGGCCGTAGACCTTCCAGGATTCTCGGGTGGGGCTAGTGGGTTTCCAACGAGTGGTCCCCATCCTAAGATGGGCATTCCGAGCAGAACATGGTCTTCCCCTATTGCCGGGACTGGGGTTCCACTACTAGTCCATTCTTGCATACGCCGGTCTCGGGCTTGCCTGAGGCTCTCCTGAGCAACTGCTTCACTACTGACCGCTGCTGCGGCTCTTGCCTCGGCTTGGACTGCTCGGATCTGCTGCAATCTTAGCGCGAGCTCTGCTTGCTCGGCTCGATGGGTCTGTTCCCTCAGCAAGTTGGCTTGCTCGTCAAAGAGCTGATCCAAGGAGGCTAGGTAGGTAACTACTTGGTACAGGAGGACTTCTTCATGGCGGCGCCGTTCCAGGCTTCTCATTCGAGCTTCCCAAACTGGAGTCCTGATGGCTGGTGGGAAGAACCTCATTGGTGTGGGGGTGAGGTATCCTTCGAAAATCCGGCACAGATAACGAAGTGCTTTCCTGACGGCTAGGGGATAGGTGTCCTGGTGCCTAAACCCTGTAGCAGTCACTCGCCATGACAGGATGTCGGGGTAGCGGTCACTTCTGGCGACGACTAGGATCACCCTGCAGCGGAGAGTGCCATGATGCTCATACTCTCTGCTGTAGTACCTTGGGCGTTCCGTGACTCCAAGGCTTTCCAGGGCATTGATCAAGAGGCTGGGGAAACCAGGTGCAGCTTGGCAGTCGCCCTGGGTCCATCCTTCCTCAGCCATCTGAAAACAAAGATAGGGTGAAGATCTTGCACGATTATTTGAGGTACACAAAAGGGGTAGATGATTTTTATTTATGGCATCATGGGGGGGGGGTACAACTTCATGGGTACATGATTATTATTAGAGCAAAGGTCCTAGCTTGGAGACAACTCCTATCATGGAGACTCTTCCTCGATCCTAAGAGGGCGATTCTTCAGTGGGAGATACTGATCCATCATGTCATCCTCGGTCTGAGTTCCTTTATCCCAGTGGGTTTCTTCAGGTTCTTCTTCTTCAGTTTGAGTTCCAACATCCCAATGGGTTTCCATGGGCTCTTCCTCTTCGGCCTGAATGCCTACATCCCATTGAGCCTCTTCGGGTTCTTCTTCTGCGTCTTCTTCTATCCATCCGCCTATTCCCCAGCGAGCCTCGTACCTCCGCATACGAGCTTGGAGAGCGGCTAGCGAGTCCTCGGCGCGTGTGGCTCTTGCCCGCTGTTCTTCCAGTTCTTCCTCTTTTTCATCCATTTGGACTTGGAGGGCGGCGGGAATACTCGGCATGTACGGTCCTCGACCGTTGTTCATCCAGCTCCTGGGTTGCCTTTTCTGCTCTGTGGACTTGCTGCTTCAGTTGTGCTGCTTGCTCGCGATAGAGCTCATCCAGGCCGGTGAGATAGATGGATAGGTGAGAGACCGTGTCTTCCAGGTCTTCTTCTTCTCTTCCAAGTCCTCTCATCCTGGCAATCCATGTGCGTCCTCTTCCCTCAGTCGGCGGGAAAAATCCCATAGGAGTCCGCTGGAGGTGATGTCTGTAGATCATTCGGAGCCGTCGCAGGGCCTTACGGGCGGCTTTCCGATAGGTATCCGGGAAACGGAATCCAGTGGTGGAGATGAACCATGGGTCCACATCAGGGTAGCGGGTGCTTCTTGCTATGAAGATCATCAGGTCACACCGAAGAGTGCCCTTGGAGTCGTACTCCCGGTAAAGAAAATCTGGCGGATCCACAACTCCAATGCGTTCCAGGCTGAGTATCAACAACTTAGGAAGGCCGGGCTCTGTGAAACAGATTCCGCCGATCCATCCATCGTCAGCCATCTGGAACAGGGCAAGAACCAAGGGTAAGTGTTTGTGTGAGGAAAGGATTAAGGATAGAAAAGTCCTAAGGTGAAAGGTCCTGAAAACGGGTTTCGCTCCTAGGGTCACGTCCTACGGCCAACCTTCGGCTCTGATACCACCTGAAGAGTCCCCTCATAAGAGAAGAATTAAATGTGATACAAAGCACCAGTCCCAGGAGGCTGATGCCACATTTATTACATCAGATGGTTCAAAACCGTACAAACCTTGGCGGACACTCGATACAGATGATGATAATAATTAACCAGGCTACGACATAACACCAGACCGCGAACCACATAGGGTCTACTACGGGCTCAGAGTACTGCGACAGCGGAGGCATCTCAACAGGGCCGGTTTCACAGGCAAGGTTGGGTGTAGAACGATAACCCTACTCGGCGTCGTCTGGTACGAAGTCCGGGTCTTCTTCTGTAAAAAGTAAGAGTGGGGTGAGTACAAACGTACTCAGCAAGTCCAACCACACCCACGGAGGGGGTTATAACAGAATAATATGCATAGGTAAATCAAGGATAAGGTTACGGTTTAATTTGCAGAAAAACGACATTTTATGCAGGGGTTTATTTTACGAAAAACCTTTTAGAAATCAGTTTTTGCAGTAACACAGAGTTCAGGTTTTAAAACTGCTACCGGACTCCCCGTCCGTCGTAGCACACGGCACAACTGCCGGAACCAATTCCAAAACAACTCACACCAGCCCATCCCAAAGAAACACTAGTTATGTGACCACACCATAACTCGCCCAATACCGTGGGCACGGACTATTCGAATAGATTCTTAACTCTGCGGAGGTGTGCAACTTTACCCACAAGTAGGATACCACAACTCGAACACCGTCGTGTCGGTGTAGATTCCAACATAGCCATTACCCACCATAGCTAAGCCTGACTAGCCATCACGGGATGCACCAAGGGGTCATTGACCATTCACTTAGGTATAACCGGGCATAAGCCACTCGGGGCTTATCCCTTTTCCTTAGTTACCCGTTGCTCTCAGCTCTCCTGATGGCTACCACACCAACTAGTGGGATTTATGCTACGTCGTTGCCCATTCTACGGTCGAGTGGTTTGCACGATAGTGGAGTTAGGTGAGATGACACACCAACTCGGTCCTTAGACACGACAAGATGGATATCTCCCTTCTTTGCCCTGCCACACAGGCATAAGCACACCAGTCGGCAATTCACACAGAAATGCCGTCCATCCCGTCCATACTCATCTTTCGAAAATCCACATTTTATCCATTCCCACACGCACACATTTTCTTTATCAAATAAATTATATTATGAGTAAAGTCCTAAACGTTCTAATATCGATTAACGTCCAAGCAAAATCAGACATTAATCTAGGTGGTCAAGGAATGGTCATCACAAATCAAGGGGTGGCTATCCAACCGTGTTTTCATGCAAGTAAAACATATGCAACTTTATAAAACAGGCCATTGGGTTGTGTTTATAAAAACTAGGACAGAAACATGCATCAAAGGATGGGATTGAACTTGCCGTCTTCGTAGCCTTCGGGGAGGTCCTGTCCTTCGGGCTCGGGGTCGTGGAACGGGTCCTCGTTCACCTGCTCACAGTACTGCTCGTTAACGGGCTCTCCTTCGTTCACCCCGTGGTCTACAGCACACACAAACCAGCACACAATCAAAACACAGAAAATAAAGATTTATCGTTGAGCTCGAATTGGGAACACATGAGATATGGGGCATGGAGTAATATTTTCGGGTGGTTTCTTAATGGCACGGCTGAAACTATATTAGAAATGACGTGGTCAAATTTCGGGATATTTCGAGGGTTTTCGGTACATGAAATGATGGGTTAACGAGAGGTTCAGGGGCTAATCTGGGATAACGTGAGATGAAAATAGGATGAATGGATAGTATATAATTTTATAGGAATTTAGGGAAAAGAATCAATGGAATCGGAGTTTATATGTGTGAGATATGGCTGTATAGTGTGTAACTATTATTTAATTCCGAAAATGATTTGGAGCCTAGCTTGCACGGGATTGGCAGGGGTGGGTTTTGATTTTGCTTGGGGCTCTCGTACTGTCGCATGGGCTGCTGGTTTGGGCTTGTGTTTAGTGGGCCGGTACCTAGTTCACTTAATAGGCTTGCTAGTCTAAACAAAGCAGGGTGGGAGAGAGGGTCACGGGAACAGGGGCTTCGTCCCCATTTTCTCCAGTGCCGCCATGGCAGCATGCCTGAGCTCTCTGAGCTCCACGGGGACGGCGCTACAGGCCTCTATTTTCGAAGCCAAGGGTATGGTGAGAGAGAGGAGGGCAAGGGGGTTCAATCTTGGGGCTTCCCGACGGGGGTTGCTGCTGAAGAAGGAGGGCGCCACGGGCGGCCATGGATGGCGGCCTGCGAGCTCGTGGGGAGCTCTGCTCGGGCAACGAGAGGGTTAGGCGCGGCTTGGGTGAGGTAGAGGAGGGTATGGGGGTGCTCACCGTCGAAGCAATCGAGCTGCGATGGCCTCGCGGAGGAGATCGACGAGAGTGCTCTGCTTTTGGGAAAAAACAGACGAGGCGGGATTAGAGCGAGGAGGAAGACGAGCGGCGGGCTGCGCAGCTTGGTGAGCTCGGTGGTGGCGTGGAGAGCAGCTCGGGGCACGATTTATAGGCAAGGAGAGGCGGTGGAGGGGAGCAAGCTCTGGGCGGCGTCAACGGAGGTGCTGTGCTAGGGTCGCCGGCGTCGTACGTGCACAGGTGGCGGCGTGCGCGGCTAGGCAGGATGTGACGCGACGAGGAGGCGGCGACCGGCGCAGGCGGCGCTGTGCGGAGGTCGCCGGTGCTGTGGGCGAGTACGGCGAGCGGGACCGGCGGCGTGGTTCGGTTGGCGCCGCGGCGTGGCGTGGGCGCGCGCCCGGCTCGGGTCGCGGGGCTGCCTTGCAACGCGCGGGAACAGGGGGTAGGGAGGTGGTGGCGTGAGCACGCACGGGCGGCGGCGCGGCTCGACTCCGCGGCCGTCGTTGAGGTGATCCCGGGCCTGCGTGTGCGCGGGCGTTCGCGTGGACACGGCCCGGGGGCGGGTCGGTGTGCGCCGAGCAGCTGTAGGGCGGGCGCGCGCGGGGAGGAGGACCGGCCGGGCCGGGCGTGCAGCGTGGCCGAAGCGGGGTCCAAGGGTGGCGTGTCCCGGTGGAGGGCGCGGCCGGGTGGAGCAGGGGGCAGAAGGGGCCGGGTCAAGCGCGCGGCAGAGGAGGAAGGAAGGGAGAGAGGGAGGGGAAAGGAGAGGGAAAAGAGAAAAAGAAAAAGAAAATGGGAAAAAGAAAGAGAGAAAAAGGAAAAAGGAGGGGAGAGAAATAAAGAGTGAAAGAGAGAGGGGGTGAGCGCGTCGGCGCTGATCGCGGCCGCGGTCGGCCACGCGTGGTGTCGGCCGCGTGCGACGCGCAGGCCGAGGGCCAAACAGGGATGGGACAGCGGAAGATTTGGATGTCGGCTCGGTTCCTCGGGGTATCAGGAAATCAGGCGGGAGATGATTCAAGAAGGGGATCGAGCTCAACGACGAAACAAAATTTTAGCGCATGATTTATTTTAGTCAATTTTCGGGATGTTACACCTTCTTCAACCAAAAAAAACTAGATGTTTGTGCTCCTTAACTATTGAAACCGACCGATTTACTTCCCTAGATGGTTTTCAAAGCGGTTTTGGCTGACGTGGCACCGCACCAGCTGTCATACGTGGCACCACGTCAGGCATAAGGGAAATAAATTGAACTATCACAATAGTTCAGGGGTGGCACCACGTCAGGCATAAGGAAAATAAATTGAACTTTCACAATAGTTCAGGGAGGTCCCTACTTTACAAAAAATTATTGTTAAGAAAAATATAATTATTTTTCTAAAATAAATATATAATTAAAAATACCAAAATATTATTTAACATTATAAAATCATAGAAAAATTATTTCAAGTCAAAAATATGAACCATCGTGTAAAATTAAAAGATGATTAATTAAATTCAATTTCTAGCTAATTAACCTATGGCTGTTTTGGTAGCCATCAATCGTCGATGAATTTTATATCCACAAATCTTTGCACTAAACGACGAGTTCCAGAGCCCCTCCCATCACCGCCACCGGTCATCCCTGCCGTTTCCGCACCATGGTTGCCGAGTCTCGGTCGTCCCTGCCCCCACAGACTGGTTGCGCACTAGCCCAAGCATGCCTGAGCGCCACCACACAGCCGCCGGTGAGAGCACCGACCGCAAGAATCGCATATCCCAACGTGTGCCCTGCTCTGCTCTATGTACAGGGAAGGAAGAAAAGAATAGAAGCTTTTATAGGGTTCCAATACATTTCTACTATTTATGTGAATAGTAGTGCATAGCACTGATGCACAAAGAATGAGGAAAGAAATATCCATTATTTTTTTATTTAAAAAATATTTAGATTTTTATAAATAATATTTTCACAACTTTTTATAAAGCTTAATGGACTTTCCTGAACTATCGTGAAAATTCAATTTACCTCCCTCATGGCTGAATTGGTGCCACGTAGAACAGCTGGCGCGGCCCCGTCAGCCTAAACCACTTTGAAAACCGTCTAGGAAGATAAATCGACCGGTTTCAATAGTTCCAGGAGCACAAACATACAGTTTTCTGGTTGAAGGAGGTAAATCAAATAATGAGAATAGTTGAGGGAGGTCGGAAGAATTTTTTCCTTTGTAGAATGCTTGCTCGGCCCTCCTCTTAGGTTATTGTAGCCCAGGAAGAAGGATGTGGGCTTGTGGGCCGTCAAGGTTGTGGCGAACAATTCTTTGTTGGGCCTTTTCTCTTAAACGGGCCGTTATTTTGGGCTTCCATGACCCAATCTACAGATTAGGTTCTAGGCCGGAAGAGCAGACAATGCTCCGGGTTTCTACTCGAGGAAGGAACCAGCCTATCAACGACTGAGATCAAACCGTACGTATACGTTTGTCAGGAACTACCACTACTGCAGCGACGAACACACACAGTTCGCACCAGAAGAGTAAAAATGCGTAGAATCGACAGTCCGAAAGTAACCGGATGGGACGAAAGCGATCACAGCCAGTCCAACGGAAGTCGACGGTTAAAATCGTTTCGAAACTTTTATCACGTCAATCCAAGGAATCTCATCGCTATCAACGTCCAGTCTCTACTCCGATAGTCTCGCGTTCCCAATGATTTCGTCAAGTTCATCGAGAACCTACGCCGGTTCACATCTAGACCGTAGACCCGCACCACCCATGCCCGACAAAACACCCCACGTCGCTCTCCTGCTGAATCGTGCCTTCTTTTATCGCGTAACTGGAACTGCGATGCCGATGCAAACCGAATCAACATTCTCTGAACACGCCCAGCTGGGTGTAGTCAGTCAGCCTAGGATCGTGTCAGTTCAGGCTTGGGGGGTGTTTCCGTTCAAAAACAGTACTTGTTTCTAAGGGTGGGAATGTGGAAATGATTATCCGAATTTTTTGCATCCGTATCTGTATCTGCACCTAATATGGATATCCACATCCGTATCCGATTGTAATGTGGTACTAAAATGGATATATCCGAATTCATTTTTCCTCATTTTTCTCTATCCGATTCCACATCCGTATTCGACAATATCCGCAACATCCGTATTCGAATAAGAATGAGCACATAGAAAACTATTAAAAATTATATATATAACTAATGATTAGTGATATAGTATTAGTTTTAGTATTAATAATAATGTATTTAGTGGAACTATTTAAGAGTGATCATGAATAAATGACATGTGCTACTAGGTTTAATATTACTAATGATATATAAAGATTAAGTTTATTTAATTTCAATTTAATTAACTATATTTTGATATGGATAATCATATTGATTTTAATTTACTTTGGTTATCCACTTATTGATAAAAAAATAAAAATATACTTTATTCCATTTATTCTTTATAACTATTGATATTTCCATTAAAATATTTATTCATTTTCATTTTTATATCTTTATATTATTAACTATTTAAATATTTATGGATAAATATGTTTTGATGAGATGTCTTTTTCTTAACTACAACGGTTACATACTTTAATCCTTATTGTATAATGACTTAGCGATACCTTCGAAATATGTTTATAATGAATAAAACAAACGAATATAACTATGTTCCAAATCAAGTAAATATCCGAATCTGTATCCGAATTCGAGACATCCGTTTTGCATCGTATCCGACAACATCCGAATTCGTATTCGTACCCGAGTTAAAATGTGGTAAAAAGTGCTATCCGGATCCGATTCCATGCGTATCCGATCCGATTCCATCCTTACTTGTTTCTCCCAGCACAGCATTGTGGAACTACTAAAAGGGATTTAATGAACACATCCGGTCAGCCATACTTTTGAAAGAGAATCTTACTATTTATAAGTATTAAATAAATTTTTTATAAAATTTTTTACACAGATGGATTGTAAATCGCGAGATGAATCTAATGAGACTAATTAATTCATAATTAGCGGATGGTTATTGTATCATCACTGTTGCAAACTATGGATTAAGTAGGTTCATTAGACTCGTCTCGCGATTTACAACTTATCTGTGTAAAAGTTTTATAAATAGATCTTATTTTATACTTCTAAATGGTAAATTTTGCTTTACGTGTGTATGCGCAAATTGTTCGATGCAACATCATATACCCTCCATGTCTAGACTTAAGTACACACATCCTACCCTCGATGTCCCTAGCTCCAAGCAAATATATGGTTGCATTCCTTACGGCGGTACATCACACTCCTGTGGTGCGCCCTCGCCAGCACACTAGTGCAGAAATGATATTTGATCTTTGACATTAGTTCCAGACTCCCGGCTGGATCTGGAATTAATGAAAGTTTTAGTCTCAAATTCAACGGCTAGAGGCGGTGGGGAGTTTTTTTGTTTCGGTTGGTGGCTCCAACCGAGACTAAAGGGTGCTTCATGGTTTAGTTTAAAAGAAAAACATCTCATTCAAAGTCATACGTGCTGTATAGGTGAGATGGTAAAGAAGTTATGCATGCGCGAGGAAAGAGGTCTCGGTTCCAATCTTAATTAGATGTGTGGTAAATTTTTTGCTTGCTTACCAACCTAGTTTTGGATGTGGGAAGCGGGACTAATAATCAGGGGTTTAGTCCTGGATAGTCCCGGTTCCATATCCGGGACTAAAGAGGATTAGGAAACCGGGACAAATTTGCTGTTATGTACTAGGGCAACCAGCAACCAATGCTATTACTCCCATTAAATGTATAATTCGAGAACAAGTTTGATGTTTATATTACTTACATTGAATGCTTACGTACTATAGCAGTAATGAAAAAGTTGTCCAATTGACTTCAGAGTGATGGACATAAGAAGAGCCTGTTTGGTAAGGCTCCGGCTCCTCCAAAAATGACTCCGGCTCCTCTGGTGGAGCGGCTTCTCAGATGGAGCTGGATCCGTTTTGCAAAATGTTTGGCAAAACAGCTTCACCTGTTGGTTTGAGGTTGTAAAATGTCTAAATTGCCCTTCTCTTTATTTTTCTTTTTCTATTTTTCCTTTTCTTTCTTTTCCTTCTCCTCTCATTTCTTTTTCTCTTCCTTTTCTTTTTCCCCCCACCTCTCCTCTTATCCATTCGCTCCCCTCCCCCATCCCCAATCTCCTTCCTTGCACCCCCCTGCTCCACCCCCTCCGTCCGTGCATCCGCAGCGCCGGCCTCCCTCACGCTCGCCTCCAGGAAGCACGCCGGCACCCCCTAGATCAGAATCGGAGGCCGGGACGCCGGCCCATCTCCATCCCTCCAGGCTCCCGTTGTCGCTAGGCCTAGCAGGCCTCCCGTGCAGCCGGCCGCTCGGCCTTCGAAGCAGCAGCCGCCGCTCGCCTCCCGTGCCACTGCTGCTGGTCTCGCTCCGCCGCGTGTTGGGCTGCCCCCACGGCGAGCTCCCATCGGCCGTCCTCCTTCCCTACGGTCTCGCTGACTCGCCCTGCCGCGCCTCAGGCTGCCGCCGCCGCACGAACTCCCTCCGCAGCGGCGAGCTCCCACCGGCCATCCTCCTCCCCGCGAGCTGTGCCCCTGCGGCCGCCGGCGGCTGCATGCCTACCCGGGGGCAAGGTTGGCACTTGGCGCTGTGGAGCCGCTCGGAGCTGGGGCCACGATTTCGTGGCTCCGCCAACGCTAAAGCGTTCCAATCAGCGGGTTTCGCGGGGCTCCGGAGCCGGAGCTGAGCGTGAAGACCCCGTTTGGCAAGGCTCCGGCCGGAGCCAGTCTTGGAGCCGCTCGTGGAGCCCTGCCAAACAGGGCCAAAATTTATTTAGAGCAAAAGCAATAGTTATGCGGGCGTGCGGGCGCCTCTGCTCCAGCTCAGCAGAGCAGTCGAGCTTCTGATGGTGGGCCCCACGATAGTTTAATGCTGCGCGCGGATCCGCAAGAAGGGGTAGCGAATGAGGGACGCAGAAGCCGGGGTAGAGGCCCCACAAGCATGCATACACCCACTCCCCGTTGCTGATTCGCGAACCGCTCGCTTCTTCTCTCTCCTACTTACTCTCTCTTCCACATTGGCATTTCGCCTGCTACTCGCTATCCATAATACTTGCTCTTAGTAGAAAAGTACTCAAAATGCTATAATTAATTGATAGTTCAAATTTACTGAGAAAACATATTCATAGTACTTAAATCAATTTACACTATCATATCATACATCTCAATTCACGAAGACGTGCATGTTTTACTATGAAACACTGCTGGAAAACAGGTGCATTTGTACCGGGCCGTTGCCGCCGTTAGCAGGTACTAAATGAACGGTCCATTTAGTACCGGTCACATCGTCCGGTATTAAATGTGCTATCCCTTAGAAAAAAAATGCATTTGTACCGGGCCGTTGCCGTCGTTAGTGGTACTAAATGAACGGTCCATTTAGTACCGGTCGCATCGTCCGATACTAAATGTGTTATGCCTTTGAAAAAATACATCCAGATAAATGCGTGTGTGCCGGGGTTCGAACTCGTGACCTCGCGCGTAGTTTCTTTTACTATCCCACACACATAGCACATATGAGTGCATTGAAGATGATATCCTTTTGAAGTAACCGAAATGGATCATTTAGTACCGGGCCATAACACAACCCGGTACTAAATATCACCATTTAGTACCTAGTGGTGTTATGGCCCGATACGAAATGGTTAGGGGCCCAGAAGCTATTTAATACCGGATCATAACACCAACTAACGGGAGGTGTTAAAAACTGGTACTAAATGGCTCCGAAGGGCACTGTGCTGTAGAACCGGTACTAAATTGGTATTAGTACCGGGTTTAAAGCAACCGGTACTAACTGGAGATGGACGAATGCCTCTTTTTCTAGTAGTAAAATGCATCTTACATGGCGCGTATCAATAGTATCGTAGTCACTCTAAGAGACAAACTTTAACTGTTGATCCATATACAAATAAATTATTTCAAATAGAAAACACAATGATATTAAGGGCATGTTTGGGAGGGCTCCGGCTCCCTTTTTGGGTGGAGCCGGAGCCGGAGCTGGAGCTGATGGAGCTGGTTTTTGTGGCTCCACCGGCTCCACCTTCTCGTAGGCAAAGCCGCTGCTCCACCTTCTCACATGCTACAGTATGGAGCTGCTTCACTTCCAAAGTATTTGGTAGGGCTTCAGCAAGAGCCGCCGAAGGAGCCGGAGCTGGAGGTCTGCGCCTCTTAACAGACCCTAATTTTCTGTAATGAGTATGCTGCGGGACTACATGTTCTTTTTCCTTTTGCTATTGGCAGTCCAAACTTAATACGAACCTAGAAGTTTCTTAAAAGAAAAAAACGAACCTAGAATAATCTGCCATTTGCTAGAAGAAACTATTATTTATCCCGTACCGACGCAGTCTAGATTACCACACAACCCAGTTGGACATTGTTGTGACACTTCTTTAAGGAAAAAAAAGAAAATGTGCCATTTAGAGGTTATTATAATCCTAGATGCATTACATTAGAGGCAGGCTATATTGTGCTAGCGCAGCCTGGTCTTTGCGTGTTAATGCGTTATTACATCATAGCGTGCTTTAATTTAGTTGGCACACTGCTCTTGCTATGTCATGCGTGTCGTCTAGTCTATCAAATCTCCAGCTAGATCCAAAACATAGCCCATGGGCCATGGGCCATGGCACTCCGTACCGGCACCGTGTCGTGTCAACCTAATACCCAACCCTAATTAAATTTAATCTTGTCATTGATAATTAAAGATTCCTCCAAATAAGTAGCATGCACATTCACAACATTCTTAGTAAGACGAGGAGAAATAAACACAAAAGAATGATAAAGGAGAAAGAACGTCGCGCATGCTACCGTGTTGTGCTGCCTAGTGTGCCAAGATCCTAGCCAT
This sequence comes from Panicum virgatum, assembly GCF_016808335.1. Classification (NCBI taxonomy): domain Eukaryota; kingdom Viridiplantae; phylum Streptophyta; class Magnoliopsida; order Poales; family Poaceae; genus Panicum; species Panicum virgatum. The sequence goes on along the minus strand of NC_053149.1, from coordinate 10,700,293 downwards.
CAAATGTACCCCGTTTTCGTGTTGTGCAAGCACGACCTAAAATCTATTACCATATTGTGACATGCTTTGGGCCGTGGACAGTCATAAAATGGCACAACCAAATCCCAATTCTACATCACAGTTTCATACTCCGTTCGTCATGTTGTTAAGTTGTAAACTTGAGACTTCTCTTTTGACGAGAAACTTGAGACTTAGCTTAAGGACGAATTATGTTGATGGCAAAACATGGAAGGTTGCATGACATGCCACATGACTGTGGCTGTTACAATAATGTTGTATACATAGTTATCTAGCCATCACTTTTTCTGAGGTAGAAATTAATTCACGCCTTTCATATTTTATTATTCCTCATTTTATTATGCCCAACTGTCTTTATCATTATGCCTTTTTATGTCCCTAAAGTAAATATTAACCTCTTTTACACACCATTCCTAAAAAGGCACCATTTAGATCGGATGATCGGTGACATGTACATAACATCATTTGTTTTTTGTGAAAGTATTTGATAACTGGTAGTCTTATAATTTTGACATACGATTTGAATAAAATATGTATTGATTATAGTTGCATATTGAGATAGTATCAATGTTCAGCGCACCACATCTTAGTAGAGGTAATAATACAAATCTTAAAATTTGCCCGGATTGGCCAACCTCTTATACATGTTCGTTTGGAGTGTAGCGCAAGTGATTTCGAAAAAAGTTAAAATTACCTAATATTAAGGCAAAATAGACGCCTTAGTCCCTCAACTTTGCTATGAGGGTCAAGTTGGTCCCTCAACTTTCAAATTGGTCAATCTAGTCCTCCAACTTTTAGTTTTGGTCAAACTTATTGTTGTGGTGATGTGGCTGCTTCTACTAACATGGGACTGATGTGAAAAGTCATTTTTACTCTTGGCTCATCCTTCTCATACTCAATTTTTATTATTGTATTGCTAAAATAAACTAATGATACAACATCATAGGTCTACTGCTATTTCTCCTAGCTTGTTGTGTCCTTTTTCATATTTAATGTATTTTTTTATCATATAAGAACATCATACATATGTTGATTAACTGCTCAATATGCAAATTATGGAGATGAAATAGCCAAGAGGACTTCTATTAATTACGGCGCCTTGTTCCCGTCAAAAAAATCACACACCTGGGGGAATCGGGCCGCGCGAGCTAACCACTTGCACTACGAAAGATTGTTGTATGAGTAACACCCGCAGCCAGTGGCGTACCTGGATTTGAGTAAAGGGCATGCTGTGATATTTTTTTCACTTGCAATTCGGTATATTGTCCATAAACAAACGGTATATTATTTTATATAATTTGGTAAAAAACTCTTAAAATTTGGTAAATAACATTGCATATCTTAAATTCAACAATTAAGTACCAAGGTTCCGTAAATTATAATGCAAATGGTTCAAATATATTAAGTTCAAATGAAAAAGAAGCTTACATAGGAAAGTTAACAGATTATTACCATGCTACTTCTTGTCTGGCCTACGGTTTCTAGAACTCATGAAACTCTCAATTATATCATCTTCATCCACCTCAAAGAAAATATCCCGCTCAATGAAAGTCTGTAGACAATCATCCAAAAGACCATCGCCCAACTTATTTCTTTTCTTAGTTTTGACTAAAGCCATTGCAGAGAATACCCTTTCAACACTTGCCGTTGCCACGGGGGCGCCGTCTCGCGCCGAACTGCAGGGAGGGCCGCCCTGCGCCCGGGCCGGAGGCGGACTGGCAGAGGGGGCAGCGCCGGCGAATTCCTGCAGGAGTAAGGAGGGAGGGGGCACGGTTCTAGGGTTAGGGATAGGGATTGGGGAGGGGAATTGGGGAGAAGATATCAAGGGAACAAACCGGATCCGGAGGAGGCGTCACCGGATGTAGGATCAAGAACACCGACTAGAGGGGGGGTGAATAGGCGGTTTAAAATCTAAAGCCAACAACACTAGAGAAATTTAATTAGTAACAAAAAAAAGCCATATGTCATGCTATTGTTATCTCTAGATGGGTTTGCAACCTAGGGTGATAAGATACAAATCAAGTTCTAGTAAAGTAAATTGCTCAAAGTAAAAACTAGAATTAAAGTGAGCGAGAAGTAACCAAGCTTGACACAAGAATTTATCACGTGGTGTCGATGACTTGCCGGTCACCCCTAATCCACGTTGAGGTGGATTCCAAGAATCAACCGCTCCTCTATCAAGACCCTCTTGATCTTGAGCCGGCTTGAATCAAGGAACTGCTCCACACCTCGATTCCACTAGAGTTGCTCTTCACCACTCCGGTGAGGTGAGCACAAGACCTCTCACAACCAAAATCGGGGCTCCTCAACAATCTCCTTGGAGGAGCTCCACGAAATCCTCTTCTCCAAGCCGTCTAGGGAGCGGTAACTCCCAAGAGTAACAAGTCGATGACGCTTGCTTAAAGTTTCTCTAATGCCACAAAGCTCAAACTCTTGATGCAATGCACTAGGAAGCCCTCACACCCTCAAGAATGCAATCTCTAAGCAAGTGTGTGTGAGAGAGGGATGCATTAGCTCTATGGTGTCAAGAATGCAGTCCAAATGGCCAAGAGAGACACCCAAAGGCCGGGCAATGGGTATATATAGACATCCCTCCAAAAACTAGCCGTTACACTCTTTTCTGCGAAGTCGCGGACCGTCCGCATTTCAAAAACCGGACTGTCCGCCGTTATAAACCAGTGAGTTAGAGTGCATTTAATGCGTGTCAGAACTAGCCGTTAAGCCCTGGCGGACCGTCCGCGCCCCAGGGACGGACCGTCCGCAGTTAAGAGATCTGACTCACCAGAGACAAACAAGCTCTTTGGTACAAAATCGAATTAGCCTGCGGACCGTCCGCGCCCCAAGGGCGGACCGTCCGCAGTTCACTTTTCAGCCCAAACCAGAGAAACAACCTCTCTGGTATAAATCTAAGATTAGTCGGCGGACCGTCTGCGCCCCATGGGTGGACTGTCCGCCGTACAACTTTGAAGCCCACCAGAGAGACACCCTCTCTGGTACATTTTTGAAAAAAGGTGGCGGACCGTCCACCCACCTGGGCCGGACTGTCCGCCATACCACCAGAGCCTCTGCAAGCTCTCTGGAACTGGAGCGTACTGTCCTCCCCTCGTGTGCGGACTGTCCGCCGTTACTCAGTCAGCTCTCAAACTTAGTCCTTTTCAAATCTTTTCAAAACGCCGTTAGCCCTCATGCATGCAACTAGACATTTTGAGCAAAATGGCACTAATGACCCGTCAAGCACGAGTACATGACCCCTCTTGATAGTACGGCTATCTATCCAACAAATCCAGTCACTTTTCATCCACTAAACGCCTTGTGACCGGTAAAATGCAGAAGCCCTATTTTATACCTTTGCCTTGTGCCCGAGCTTTGCTCATCATCTCCAAAACTCCATACGTTCACAACCAAATCTCTTTCATCCATGGATCAACCTATACTCATTATCTCAAATGAAATCGTTAATCCACAAACCATTGTCATTAATTACCAAAACTCGAATTAGGGGCCTAGATGCTTTCACCGGAGAAGGCAGCTGCGGGGCGGCGCGCCGGAGCAGCGAGCGGGCGGCCAGGGCGCCAGGCGCAGGCGCTGGCGGCCGTACGTCGCGCCGTCACGTGTCTCCCCCTTGCCCTGGGCGTCAGGCGTGGGCAAGTGGGCAACGGGAGGGGGAGAAGCGAGTTTCTGTTGCCTGTTGGCCACGGGTGGACTTGGGCTTGGAATTCAGAAATTGAGATGAGTTTTTTTTACTTGATGAGCCCAAACTTTAGGTATGCCAAGGCATATCAGGCCCACCTATTGGGTCCGCCATTGCCTGCAGCTCTGCTTAATAGAGTAAAGGAAAACTTCACCCTAATTAATTACTTTTTGGTATGCACAATGCTACCCTAAACGACGTACTGGTAGGGAGGGAGTATTTGCAAATATTACGCTGCTTGGTTGGGAAGCCCCAAGCGCGCGATGAAATTCCAGATAAGAGACCAATCCCGTGCCGTTCCCACGCAGTCTGCCACGGGGCACGACAGCCCGACACTCGGTGTCGTACGTGAAACGTGACGTGACACGTGAGTGTGTCCATCCATCCTCTACTCGTTCCCAAATCCCAACCACGAGAACGGATAAACAGCAGCGTGCTCGACTCCTGGTCAGCGAGTGCACCTCCGCACCTCACCACAGCGGGGGCCAGCCGGCCAGCCCGCCAGCCCGATCGCATTAAGAGCCCTCCGAAAACGGCCGCGGTGTCTCGCAACAACACAAGCGGAGGTCATTTAATTAGCCGAGCTGGTGGGCCGCCAGGAGGGGGCCGACCGGTAGGGATGAAAATGGTTGGGAACGGTTGGGAAAACCTCTCAACCATTCCCGCAACTGTATTTTTTGGTCGGGAACGGAAACGGGAACGGGAAAATTGGACGGGAAAACGAAATCGGTATTACGGGATATCGGGAACGGAATCAATCGGTCGGGAGCATGCCGATTACGATCGGGAATCGATAACTCAAAACGGGAAAATACATACAACCACTTCAAACATTTAACTCGATAAAATAATTACAACTATGCATAAATAACATGGAAACAAAACTCGTATAACTAAGAAACACAGGTAAAGTGAATCACGAATTCACAATTCACATTAGAACACATGCAAACAACAATTCACGTTTCCAACACAGGTAACACAGCCGACTACGATAAATACGGGAATTCCCGCGGGAATTTTCCCGGCTAAAAACGGGAACCGTGAAAACGGTCGGGAAAACACCCCAACCGTTCCCGTTCCCGCCCGTTTTCCCGTTTTGTTTTCCCATTTTCCCATTTTTTCACGGAAACAGTTTACGGTCGGTTTAAATGGTAAACGGAGCCGGGACGAGATTTTCCCGTCCCATTTTTAACCCTACCGACCGGGACGGACCCGACCCGAGCGCGGCCGCCGCCGCTCCCAGCCCGGTCCAGCCGAGACGCCGGACGCTACCCCCCACCAGCCGCCGTTCAAGCGCCTCGTGCGATCGGCCACCACGCGTCCGCCACGGCGCCCCACCGCCGTCGGATCGGGAGGACGGCCCCGGCTCCCGCTCGCAGCATTGAATCGCCGGGTCAGCGGCCCCAGCGGCCCGGCGCGTCCGCTTCCCCCACCCAACCCCCGGCGTCGGATCCAGATCCCACGGCCCCCACCCTCCCGCCCCTCCTCGCCCGTCGCGCCCATCCCGTCATCCCCCGGCCAGCGCACACGAGGACGGTCACGGCTCAGGGGGCCCAGGGCGAGCAAGAGCAACGCAACAAAACAAGCGGCCTTTGACTGCGCTGCCTGCCTGCGCGCATCAGGGGGAGCGCGTCGGCGTCGTCGTCTCCTCCTCACCCTCCTCTCCCTCTCCCTCTCCTCTCTCTCTCTCTCCTCCAGTCGCCTCCACTCCCCATCGGCCAATCCCCCCGGGCCTTTTCCATGCGTCCACACGACGGGACGGGGGTGCTCGCTCGCCTCGACTCGACGCTTCGCTAATCGCTAGGTTGGGCACCGCGGCGCCGCCCCCCCCCCCCACCCCCCCACCCCCCGCGCGTCGTCTCCGCCACTTGCTATTTTGACCCTCCCCGTCCCTTTTCTTTAAGAAATCAAATCCGCCGCTGCTCCTCTCTCCTGCTCGCTATCCCTAGCGCTGTCCCTCCCTTCCCTGCCCGACACTCCCGCGCCGTGGACGGAGGGTTTGGGCTTTTGGCGGAGCGGGAGCGGAGACGGGCGGGGCGAGCCGGCTCGTCTCCTGATGCGCGGGTAGGATCAGGCGCGCGGATCCGGCCGGTGCTAGCCCTCTCGGGAGGCTGCCCGCTCGTCTCTCCTGCGAGCGTGGGAGGAGGCGCGGCGGCGGCGGAGGCGGAGGCATGAGCTTCGGGAGCCTGTTCGACGGCGGGGCGGGCGGAGGCAGCGGCGGCGGGATGCAGTTCCCGTTCTCCGCCGGGTTCTCGTCCTCGCCGGGGCTCTCCCTCGGCCTGGTACGTGCGCGCCTGCCTGCCTGATGCCCGTTCGGCTTCGAGACCAGTGCGCATGATTCGCGACGCGCTGGTGCTGCTGCTGCGAGTGATTTGATATTTTTCGTGTTCGTCTGAAATGAAATGCGGTGTCTGCCATCTCATCTCCTCGCAGGACAACAACGCCGCCGCCGGCGGCGGCATGGGCGGCGGGCGGGCGCTTCCCGGTGGCCCCGGCGCGGGCGGCGGGAGTGGGGCGGCGAGGGACGCGGACGCCGAGAACGACAGCCGCTCGGGGAGCGACCACCTCGACGCCATGTCCGGCGGCGGGGAGGACGAGGACGACGCCGAGCCCGGCAACCCGCGCAAGCGCAAGAAGCGCTACCACCGCCACACGCCGCAGCAGATCCAGGAGCTCGAGGCGTAAGACCCCCCGGCCCTCTGCCATTCGCGTGCTCCACCCTCCAGCTTTTTTCCTTCTTCTTGTCATCTAATGCATGGATTCGCGCCCGTGTTCCGTTGCGTAGGCTCTTCAAGGAGTGCCCTCACCCGGACGAGAAGCAGCGCGGCGAGCTCAGCAGGAGGCTCGGCCTCGACCCGCGCCAGGTCAAGTTCTGGTTCCAGAACCGCCGCACGCAGATGAAGGTATTCCCTGCCATGCCGATTCTTCTTTTTTTTTCCCCTCGCTACCCTCATTTCAGCCGCTCCTGAATCCTGACACGGTTCCGGGTCCCGTGATTTCGCTTGCCAAGACGCAACTGGAGCGGCACGAGAACGCGCTGCTCAAGCAGGAGAACGACAAGCTGCGCGCCGAGAACATGACGATCCGGGAGGCCATGCACAGCCCGATGTGCGGCAGCTGCGGGAGCCCCGCCATGCTCGGGGAGGTGTCCCTTGAGGAGCAGCACCTGTGCATCGAGAACGCGAGGCTCAAGGACGAGCTCAACCGCGTCTACGCCCTCGCCACCAAGTTCCTCGGCAAGCCCATGTCCATGCTCGCGGGGCCTCTGATGCAGCCACACCTGTCGTCCTTGCCCATGCCGAGCTCGTCACTGGAGCTCGCAATCGGCGACTTCCGTGGCCTAGGGTCTATGCCCTCTGCTACGATGCCTGGTTCCATGGGCGAATTCGCTGGGGGCGTGTCTAGCCCATTGGGCACGGTGATTACACCAGCGCGGGCAACTGGATCTGCTCCACTGGCTATGGTGCGCATTGACGACAGGTCCATGCTGTTGGAGCTTGCGATCAACGCGATGGATGAACTAGTCAAGCTGGCACAGATTGACGAGCCTTTGTGGCTTCCGAGCCTCAATGGTTCTCCCAACAAGGAGATGCTGAACTTTGAGGAGTATGCCCACACCTTCCTGCCGTGCATTGGCGTGAAGCCCATGGGGTATGTATCTGAGGCCTCCAGAGAGTCTGGCCTCGTCATCATCGACGACAGTGTTGCCCTTGTTGAGACCCTCATGGATGAGGTTCGTGCTCCTGTCTGCCATTTTTGTTCATTACATTGTTCCTTTATATCATGACTTGTGCTGATGCTGCATGTTGCTCTTCCATCCATGTTGCAGAGACGGTGGTCTGACATGTTCTCGTGCATGATTGCTAAGGCCACAGTCATAGAGGAGGTGACCTCCGGCATTGCAGGAAGTAGAAATGGTGCGCTGCTGGTGGTGAGTGCCTAACAGTTCCCTGGGCTCGATCATATGCAAATGTATTATTGTTTGTGACCATGAATGTCTTCTAAACAAGCTAACTTCAATTTTCTTTTGCTTTGGTGTAACAGATGAAGGCTGAGCTACAGGTGCTCTCACCTTTAGTCCCCATTAGGGAGGTCACATTTCTCAGGTTTTGTAAGCAGCTGGCTGAGGGTGCATGGGCAGTAGTGGATGTGTCTATTGATGGATTGCTGAGAGATCAGAACTCGGCAACAACATCCAACGCTGCAAATGTAAGGTGCATGAGGTTACCTTCTGGATGTGTGATGCAAGACACTCCCAATGGCTTCTGTAAGGTACTAGCATCCAAACGTCATTACTTCTTTTCTGTCTGTAGTGTTCGCATATCGAGAAGGGGTAGTGTAACACCACCATACTTCACAGTAGTGTTGGGCTAATGAAGCTGACGTGATTGTTACTGTAAAGTTTATGAACTTTTACTTCACTTAACTGGTCAGAGCTTTACCCTGAGCTCAAAACTAACCATGAATTCCACTTCCTCTCCACTACCTCCACACCACCCTCACTCTCAGATCATGGGACTACGTAGACGTTTCTTTTTTAGAGCTGTATTAATTTAATGACGTGCTTTGGTGATGCCCATGCAGCATATAGTGTTCACAAGTCAAGGCCTAATAATTTAATTAGGGTCATGAGCCCACAACCCAAATAAATAAACTGCTTGGTCAACGAGGAGGGGACCTAAACAAGTTGTTTAGGAATAATCAAGTGTTTTGTGGATCCAACACTATTCCCCAAGCATGTCTCCTTGTGGTTGTTTAGTCTCAGCACCGGCATTTTTAGGGGATTAGATGCTTCCACCCCTCGGTTGGAGCACCTTGGGTAACTTCTTGTCCGCAATTTAATCAATCTGTCCCTGCTTGTATGTTGAAATTTGGACCACTAGCTCATATATCGGGGTTAAAAGATGTCAATATTTGTGTCCTCGAGTTTTGCACAAATCTTGACACGACCTTGATCTGGGGCCTCGGCCACTGATGAAGGAATTAAAATATGCTATAAAATTTTATGCCAAACACCAAGGAGAGTTCTGGGTGGAAATTTTGATGAAAAAAATGTGGTTTTGTGATTTTGGAGGTGTTTGAAGCGATATTGCCTAATCCAAGAACTTTGGGGAAATAATTATCACACTTTATTTCGACACCTCAGTTGCATCTTTCTTATGATGCACATCAGTACGAAGTTACAGGTTATTTGAAAGGCTAAATGGGAGATCTCTGGGACTGTTTGCATTGTAACTTGATTTGAAAGCTGGGAGTTTGGGCATGCAAGCGCGGCATAAGGCAAGGAGTACAAAGTCTTGTCAGAATAATGCTAATTGTCATCTAATCCATGTGCGAAGAAATCTTGATTTATATTATCACTTTATGATATGCTGTTATCTAGATCGATATGATCCCATTATTTGATTCATGTGGTTTCACATCCCGAGACTGCTTAACAGTCAAACAGCTCCCTGCCCACTTTGGTTTTTTACCTTTGATCCACGGGGAAAAAAATTCACAAGTTACAAAGAGGACTGCTCTCCTTACAGTGTAGCCACAGAAGTGCTGTATTGCTCTGCAGAGCCCCCTTGTGGACAATTGCATGTGGGCGTGCATTTATGGACTAACGGATGCATTTACCCTGTAGGTCACATGGGTCGAGCATACGGAATACGATGAGGCATCAGTACACCAGCTCTATAGACCACTTCTCCGGTCCGGGCTGGCCTTTGGAGCCAGGCGGTGGCTTGCGATGCTGCAGCGTCAGTGTGAATGCCTGGCCATACTCATGTCCCCTGATACAGTTTCAGCTAATGACTCGTCAGGTACAGAAAAGACTGAACCTCTTCTTGCCATTTTCCATGTACACCCTGTAAAGAACTGTGCATATATGGAGTTGTGCTAGTTCAGGCCTTGTTTAGAACACTTTGCATTTTGGATTTTTGCAATTTTGGAATGGAATTTTCAACATTTGAAGTATTAAATGTTGACTAATTACAAAACTAATTACAGATCTCGTGTGTAAACTACGAGACGAAGACGAATCTAATGAGGCTAATTAATTCATCATTAGAGCATGTTTACTGTATCATTACTGTAGCAATTTAGCATCTAATCATGTCCTAATTAGGCTCATTAGATCTGTCTCGCGATTTATAGTCCATTTGTGTAATGCGATTTATTTTTCGACTACATTTAGTACACCATGCAAGCGATTTACAAAAACTTTGCATTTTGTGTTTTGGGATCTAAACAGGACCTCAATAACTGCATTATGGCTCTAAAAACTGCATTTCTCATGCATCAATCATTTCTGTCGATATCAAAGCAAGGGACATTGTGTTTTTTTTCTTTTCACCACAGTAAAAAAGCAAGGTATACAGGTCAACAAATAGGTGCTAGCTTTAACTTCGAAGCATGCATGACTGGTCGGATACAAAAATAGTGTTGCATTTCTTACTTAAAATAATAACAATGTTCCACCTCGATGCAGTTATAACACAAGAGGGCAAGCGAAGCATGCTGAAGCTGGCACGGCGGATGACAGAGAACTTCTGCGCTGGGGTCAGCGCGTCATCTGCGCGTGAATGGAGCAAGCTGGACGGTGCGACAGGCAGCATTGAGGAGGATGTGCGTGTCATGGCACGAAAGAGCGTGGATGAACCTGGGGAACCGCCGGGCGTGGTGCTGAGCGCTGCCACATCGGTGTGGGTGCCCGTGGCCCCGGAGAAGCTGTTCAACTTCCTCCGTGATGAGCAGCTGCGTGCTGAGTGGGATATCCTCAGCAATGGAGGCCCAATGCAGGAGATGGCTAACATTGCCAAGGGGCAGGAGCACGGGAACTCAGTGTCCCTCCTCAGGGCCAGTGTGAGTATTGTTCGCGTACTGGTTACTACTACTGTTCTGTTCTTTTTACATTGATTCTTCGTTCCAAATGACATGTCTAGCACAGTACCACAAGCTCACCCCACTTAAGAGTTAGGCTGGTTACTGAAATCACAAGTAATTTATCGGAACTCACATAGATTAATGCTTTCTCGATCTTTAGAACTACTCAGTAGTATCTTTTAAGTGATTTATTTTGTAATCCGATAGCGACATGGTGAAAACTACAAGAAAAAAAATCTGGCAGCTTTCTATCAGATACTGCTGGGAGATGAAAAAAGGCCGTCCCAAAAGCCCACTAGTATGAGAACTGAGAAGCACCTAACTTTTCACAAGTTCAGTGGAAAAGGACAAACTGGGACCAGACAGGGTAGGAAGCGCAGATCTGCCTGGAAAGGTGTCAGGTTGACAACTTTTTGCTACTGTTTTGTACGTACAAATTGTTAGGATTCAAAACTATTGCTGGTCCAGATCTAGTGAACAGTTTTCTTTTTCTTTCCCTGGCATGATTCTTTGGATTGTGTGAACGAGTATATTTTGTCATGAGAAACCATTATATTGGCATCTGGCCCTCCTAAAAACAATAGCCCATGCGGGGGCCCATGCTGATGCTTTGAATGTTAGCGCATCAAGCATTAACTAATGGTATTCCTCATCAATCACACAGTAGCCGAGTAGCCTCACACTATCTCAATATTTATTTTGATACGGGCTCTCATGCTTTTTTATGCTTTCCTCGCTGCAGGCCATGAGTGCCAACCAGAGCAGCATGTTGATCCTCCAGGAGACCTGCACTGATGCGTCGGGCTCCATGGTGGTGTACGCTCCGGTGGACATCCCGGCCATGCAGCTCGTCATGAACGGCGGGGACTCAACCTACGTTGCTCTGCTGCCGTCTGGGTTCGCCATCCTGCCCGATGGTCCCAGCGCCACCACGGGGCACAAGACAGGAGGCTCCTTGCTCACCGTGGCGTTCCAGATCCTCGTCAACAGCCAGCCGACCGCCAAGCTCACCGTGGAATCAGTAGTGACCGTGAACAACCTCATCTCATGCACCATCAAGAAGATCAAAACTGCGCTGCAGTGCGACGCCACCTGACCCGCCACAGGGGATGTCGCCGCAGGGGGATTCGCCGTCGACGAGGAGCCCGAGTCAAGAACGAACCGCGCGCTGGAAAGAAACCTTTGCTGGGTGATAAGGATCTGGCTTCGGCGATCCTTAGCACAGAGCAATGGTGGTGGTTCGGGCATTGACTCGGCCTCTACAGTCTGCGGCTGTCCTCCCTGGCAACCGGTAGTTGGATACAGTGCCATGCATACTGGACAATATGGTAGATGGCTAATCTTATGCTTCAGTCCCATGGTTTCAGGGACCAATCAAACATTGAGTTTTTTTGGCTGGCTCTTTGTTAGTTATAATACTATTCTCAGTTGTGAGGTGAGCTATGTCACATCTGTAAACTTGCAAGCTCAGAAATGTTGGGTTGCTGTAGTGGTGTCCTGCATAGAGGTTATGGTAGCACAAGTGTAGCTAGCATCAAACTACCAGCCAATAATAATGTCTGGTCGATAAAGTGGAGTAGGGGTTTATCTTGAAATGCTTGTTTAATTATATATAGGTTAAAATGCATGCTGAGATACATGTAGAGTTACACTGCTCCGATTGACTTTCATAATTTCTTGTATACTGCTGTGTGGCCCTGGTTCCAAACTTGAAGTTTGGAGACCATCTGTTGCGTCAAATCGGTTACTCCGGTCAAATTGTAAACAGTGAAGAGTGCTGCGTTTGTTCTGGGGAGTAGACAGTTTCAGCAGATGGCAGCTCTGGGTTGTACAGGTTGGGATCCTGGCTGTTTTGGTGACGGTGACGGGTCACCAAAACAGCCAAGAGCAGGTTGCTCTCAGTTTGGACGTACAGCTGAAAGGCTTTTGTTTGTCGTCTGCGCGAGTAGTCTACTAGTGACGTAGTCTGCAACTCCAGAAGAGACGGCATGCGTCTATGAGTAATGTGGCTTCTCGTTCTGGATTTTTCCTCCGTTTGGGAGACTTAAGCTGGTGCAGTAGCATGATGAATCGACCAGCCCTCTTGGAAGTTGGAACACGGAAATTTCACGAGAGATCAGGGGGTGTTTAGTTGGTAAAATGAAAATTTTTGGGTGTCACATCGAATGTTTGACTAGATGTTGGGAGAAATTTTTGGACACTAATTAAAAAACTAATTTCAGAATTCACCTGGAAACCGCGCGCGAGACGAATCTTTTGAGGCTTTTGACCGCATCATTAGCACATGCGGGTTACTGTAACACTTATAGCTAATCACATGCACTAATTAGGCTCAAAAGATTCATCTCGTTTTATACATCCAAACTGTATAATTAATTTTGTTTTTTAATTATATTTAATACTCCATATATATGTCCAAAGGGAAGGCAAAAATTTTTGGGTTGGTAACTAAACGGGGCCTGAAACATGTGTTCAATTTCCAAGCAGCGCAGCGTGTGGAAGGCTTGCCGACAGTCAGCAACCATGCATGGTGGCGGCGGGTTGCCGCATCGATGATGTGAGCAGTGCACTGTTCATCCCCGGTGTCACTCAAACATGTCATGTGCTCGTGCAAGGACTCAGGTACTAACATCTAGATGACCAAGACATTTTACTCCAATATAAGCCCTTTTTTTCTCTTTCTTTGGGACGAAAATGGGCAAATGACATGCTTGGCTTGGAGGCTGCTGAACAGTTCCTGCCACACTGCCTCTTGCCAGTTTACTAGCACGACAGGGTTGGCAGTGCTTTTGCCTTTTGTAACAGGCCGGTGTGTCAACATGGTCAGTAGGCGACAGGCTGACAGATGAAGAGATGGTCCCCACAACGTCATTGAGACTTTGGAGCACGGAACTTCTGTAAACTCCGGGACATTGTGACACTCGTGTGCTTAAGGCCGTGTTTAGTTACAGCGTAAATTTTTTTTGCGTTGTAATCTTGTTAATTTGAAGTACTAAATGAAGTATATTTATAAAACTTTTTGCACAGATGAGTTGTAAATCGCGAGACGAATCTAATGATGCTAATTAATTCATTATTAATCAATAATTAGTGGATGGTTACTGTAGCATCACTGTTGCAAATCATGGATTAAGTAGGCTCATTAGATTCGTCTCGCGATTTACAGCTCATCCATGAAAAAAAGTTTTGTAAATAGATTTCATTTATTACTCCATGCATGCGTCGAAACATTCGATGTGACGTTTTTTTTGTGTTTACGAGATTTATGGGGTGGGAACTAAACAGGGGCTTAGTGTCTACCAACATTTTTTTTTGTCACAGGTCGAAGTCAAACAGAGCCTAGTACTGAACAAACGAGAAGGGGCAACGAACAAACAGTTATGCAGTACAAGGATAGACGATGCTTCGCATGATCGTACGCCGTCAAATCATGTCTGCCGTACGACACCATAAGTGATCTATATTATTAGTACTCTTCCTGATGCTAACCTAAACCTTGAGCAATCTATTCTGGTATGCTCAGTTCGGGTATGCATGCCCGTTCAGTTCACATCACACATCCACATGCCGGATTGCCGGTGCCATCTTCAGATCCGCTGCATAGCCCTATCAAATGGGATTGGTCAGAAATGAAGACGTACCTACGCCATGCTAGGTACGGAGCTTGCTACGCTTGATCGGCCGGTGGCTACGGTCAGCGGCGAGCGGCGGCGCGCCCGCGGCACCGCGCCTTGGCAGACGGCTACGCGCCGCAAGGGCAAGGCGCATTCCCCGGGTGGCCGACGAGGTGCCGAGTGCGGTTGGCTTGGCGGAACCGCTCGTGGGGAGCGCGAGGAAATACCAGCCCGTGCCCATGGGCCTTGTTGGGCCTAGGGGATTTTTTTTTCTGATAGTAGGGCCTAGGGGATTTTTTGGCCCGTGTTCAGACTGGCGCGGGCAAAATTCAGTCAGAATGAAGATTTGAGAGCTAATTTCCTTCCGTTTTTTCTCCATCGAAAAAAGTTTCCTTCAGTTTTTTTTGGAATTTTTCTTCAATTGATATTTTCATCAGGCTTCAGGATCAGCACCTGCCAATTTCTTCTTTCTTCTTCTTTTCGTTTTCCATGCTAAACAACAGTGACATTGATTCCTCCAGAGTCCAGAGTCCAAGATCCAACCATGGTTAGTTTTTTTTTTTGAGAAAGAGACCGGATTTCATTAAAATAGAACCCTTTTCACCTCAACAAAAAATAAAATTAGTTAGCTATACATCATATCAAATTTTCTTCCCTGTCAAAAAAGTTAGTTGGCTACAGACACGCATGCTGCATGCACCGCTCCATTGATTATTCCAGCCATGGGCCATGGCTGCACAACGGCCTCTGGTAGGCGTGTACTCGTGCAGACGAACAAGAGCAAGGAACAGACCGTTTAAATGCAGTACAAGGATGGGTCGCCAAATCGCCCCGCGTGACCGTACGCGCGCCGTCAAATCATGCCTGCCATGCTTGCACCATAAGTACACCATGATTACCGATTAGTACTAACAGTGGACCTCCCCTGAGCGAGTGAGCTGAACCGATCCTCTGATTCTGAACGTGAGCTTAAACTTAGGGTGCGTTTGGTTGGAGAGCGAGGTAGGATGGAACGGCTCTATTCCGGATTTTAGAGATGAAATGATTCTATGCTACGTATTTGGTTAGAGGGATGGAACGGCTCCATTTCGTTTGGTTGGAGGCGCGAGGATGGAGCTGTCCTTACACCGTCAAGCACCGTTACGTGGGTCCCGCTTGTCGGTGACTCGATCCTCTTCTTCCTCCCTCCTATTTCCCTCTGTGGCCATGGCTCCTCCTTCCTCTGCTCCGCCGGCCTCCATCCCTCCCGGTCTCGCCTCCACGCGCTGCCCGCGCTCTGCTCCCGCGCCTCCCAGTCTCACCTCCACGTGCCGCCCACGCTCTGCTCCCGCTGGAGCTCCATCCCCGCGCCGAGTACCAGCCCAGCCCGCGTTCTGCATCCGCGCCAAGCTCCGCCCCTGCGACGCCGGTGCTCCGCCTCCACGCTGAGATCCGCCCAGGCCCGCGCTCCGCCTCCGCGTCGTGCTCCGAGCCGGCCCGAGCTCCGCCTTCGTGCCATGCTCTGCCTCGGCCCGAGCTCCGCCCCGACCAGAGCACGGCCTCCGCGCCATGCTCCACGCCGGCCTGAGCTCCGCCTCCGCCTCCAGTCCGCCACGAAGCACCTCCGCCGCCACCGAGCCCCACCGCCTCCGGTGCACCGCGAAGCACCTCCACCCTCGGTCCCCCACGTCGCCGCCGCCGAGCCCCTCCGCCTCCGGTCCGCCGCGCCGCCGCGAAGCCCCTCCGTCTCCGGTCCGACGCGCCGCCGCCGCGGAGCACCTCGCCCCCGGTCCGCCTATCGAGCTTTGTCGGCGCGCAGGCCGTCACCCCCACCGCGCCCGAGATGCGCTCCCTCCTCACGGCGCGGGACAACGTCGAAGTAGGACGGCTCGGTTCGGTCGATTTTGCGGGATCGAGCTGTCCCGAATCTTGAGCGAATATTCGCTCCTCGGAACCGCTCCGTTCCTACGCTCTTCATCCAAACATGACATGGAGCGGCTCCATCCCAGTATACTCCTGAACCAAACGCACCTTAACCGTGTGTTTGGTTTGGGGTTGTGTGGGTTGGGTTGGCTCCAACTCTCATTTTGGGGATGGCTCCAACCTTTGTTTTGTTTGGTTGCTGGGTCGGGTTCGTTCCCGTTTCTTGTTTGGTTCGAGGACTGCAAAGGGTTGGAGCCAACCCATCACTTGTTTGGATGGATGGATTGGAATGGACCTGTGGACCTGGTTACTTATGCTCTGAATGATTCTCATTTCTGACAGACGAATCACACATGGGAGGAATAACAGAGATCATAACCAGAGCATCAAAAGTCAGAACAATGTGTGCGTGCATGCTCTCATCTCATGATGGAGCTTGAGGTGGATCAGACTGGTACACACCTTTATCTTTAGTGTGCCTGTTCCCATTTTCCTCTATT